>NC_066583.1:515457827-515791160 GCF_024323335.1 Lathyrus oleraceus
ATAAGAATTACAATGATATTCAATCTGAAAGTGATCTAAGTCAGATAACAAAAACAAATGGAAAAGATGACTATTAACTTAACTGCACATTCTATAAGCATAAAATATAAAATGATTTTTATATATAATGGCATATACCTTTAAACTAATTGCACATGACTTCCATTCCCGTCATTAACTTTCATCCATGTTATTTGGACAACACTTTCTAAGCCACAAATAAATCCATATTTTACACATAATGATAACTTTGCACTGTTAAACAAAACAACAATTTTATACGTTTATCACCCGCACTAAGGGCCCGTTTGTTTTGGCTTTTTTTAAAAATGATTTTTATAGTGTTATATATTTTAACGTAAAAAAATTTTACAAAAAAACTTTTCATAAAAGCTTCAAATGAAAATTTTGTTTGAATAGTTATTCTTAAAATGTTATTTTAGGTATTTTATCATTTTATCAAAACTTTCTTTGGATACCAAAATTTCAAAAAATCACTTAATTTTGAAGCTATTTCAAATAGCTTTTTCTAAAAATCATTTTTGATATACAATTTTTTTTAAAAATTATGATTTTGACTATGTTTTAATCTTCAATAATGTATATTTATGTTATACAATGAATAATTCAATCTTTTAATTTATAAAAAATAAATTTTGAAAAACTTGTAATATTTTGAAAAATATTTTTGTAAAATCCATTTTCAAAAATACAAAGAAAAAATCTATTTCTTTAAAGCTAAAAGCCCTAAATATCCAAATCCTATAGTTAGGAAGAGGGTGATATCAAACTCTGAATGCAGTCTACTATGCCACCATACCTTGAGACATCTAGGTCAAAAAAAACCTTGAACCATTAAAACTCTTTTCAAGCGGAACAAACTGAAAAGTACCAATCATCCTTGGATCATATACAATCAACTGCGGACGAACAAAAGGCCTTTTAATTTGAAGCAACAGTTGGCCATCCTCATAAACATATACCACTTTGGTCCAGGAATAGCGCATACTAGGATCTTTCAAGTATGAAATAGTGAACAATTTAGTCCAAGACTCTTTATTTCCATATTCCTTCATAAGCCAAACATCATGACCACAAAGCACGCACAAGCAATCCGCGAACACGTCCAAGGTGAAGAAGTTGTCATTGACCTCTTTATTATCGGGCAGCAAAACTTCCTGATAAGACTCATTGCCCAAATCAAAAGATACAATAAACGGTGGACTTGACCTAGGCCAACGTTGAGCCAACCAATTGATTGTGCCACTCACATATTTTCCAGATTTCTGCTCGTGGTCGGTAGCTTTTGGGAAGTCACCGATGTTTTTCCAAAATTTGGTACCCAGAGTGTGGACCTTCACTTGAGTTTTCTCAATAACCACCACTTTATAATTATCAGTAACAGAGTCATAGCCAAAACCATATGTTACTCTATGACGATGATGTAGCTTTTGTAAAACTGTAATTCATTTGATTTTCCAATGGAAGGGTTCCATAATTGAATGAATTCCTGATGGGCAAGACAGAGGATGCCATTGCAAGAGCCAACAATATTCATTGGCCAGTTACAATTGTTTGAATGATGCCAGAGTTGGTTGACGTTAGTAGTTACAGCAGTGTTGAAAAAGAAGTTTGGTGGATGCATAGTGAGAATGCCCACATAAGGGAAGCCTAAAGAGTTGAGGGAGTGCGTGGTTGAATTGGTAAGGTGCTTTCTGGCGAATTTGGGATCATCAGATATTAAAGAATTCCATGATTTGCAAACGCATCGAAATTGGAGAAGGAGTTTGACAGGTGACCTAGAGAGAATTTCTGTTATGAGATCAAAAGGAAGGGTGGGGAGTAAATCCATGATGTTAGGGTTTCGTCTGAAGGGAAGAAATCATCCTATCTAAGCGCAAGTAGTATGAGAATGGAAAGATAATATCATACTGCAAATTAGGAATAGAAATATCTAGGCTTTATGTCTCAGTGGGTAGTGGCGTCAAATCATGTTAGACTTTTTTCTTCTTTCATAGTAAATTGAAAACGTTGAAGTTATATTCAAAATTTATTTATTTATAAAATTTCATACTATTGAATTAATGTATGTAAATAGCATTAGTTTTTTTTTTTAAAAAGTCTTTATAGTTTATTTTTTATTAAATTAATTTTTATAAAATTGATTTTAATTAATAATAAATTAATTTTAATAAAAAATTTCCTAAGGATTCAAATGCCTCATAATAATCTACTAAATTTTTTATTAGTTCATGTTTAATTACAACTTTCAAAGTCTTTTTCTAGTGTTTCGATAACTAATTTGTTTTTTATGTGACGTTGGTTGAGTTGTTTTTTCTTAAATTAGAAAAAAGTTACTACAGGGTAAAAAAAAACTCCAATGACGTGATAAATACGTGCTAAAAAAAAGGTTGTAGTTATATATTTAAAATAATAAAAAAATTAAAAGTAATGTGAGAAGTTGAAAATTTTTTAAAAAATATTATTGCGTAGAAAATATGCCGCAATATTTTATTTAAGTAAAAAAGACAAAGACGTCAGATTTCAAAAAGAAGAACACTGAAATTTTTAAAAATTGAGTTGTATCATAGAAAACACGTCGCAAACGAGTTTTAGAAAATCAAAAATAGGGAAAATTTGTCATAACGTATTGATGGGGTGCATGTATTGACTGATAGCTTTTATGTAGCGACGTGTAATTCACGTCGCAACGGTTATGATCGTTCTGACACTATAGTGATTCCGACATGTTATTCACGTCACTACCCAATTGATACTTTTTTTTGCGACTTGAATAACATGACACTGATGTGGAATTTTGATGTTTTACATTTGTTCACTTATGTGTCAAGTATGTGAAAGATATTCTAACACTTAGGTTATCAGTTGTTGGTCAATTGTCAGTAACTTATGTTTTTATCAAAGTGTATCTTTTCCTTCAACTTTATTTATGACTCTCTACGCTCTTACTCTCAACCAGTTTGTTCACTATGTCCAATAATCCTAGTTCATAAGATCCTAAGTTAGAGTTTTTTTAAGACTTTTATGTCTTCTGATCCTTTAGTTATATTAGTAGATTTAACCAATCATGTTTAGTTAAGCTAAGAAATATGGATTCTTTCTTAAATGTTCTTATCTTAACAAAAACAATTGGATTATCTTTAGGAATCAATATTCATGGATAAAATTAAATTCTATTTTATTTACCCTTTAATGGTGTCTTTTACGGTTGTGTAATTTAAATTCTTTATTGAATTTATTTTTACTCACAACTCAATATTGGTTGGAAATGTTAGAACACGATTTTAACCTCGCTCTTCTTGGTGGATCAAAAGATATGGACGCAAGTGATAAATGGATGCAAGAAGAAAATAAAAAGGCATTTTCATTATTAAAAAGGGGGGAGGTACAAAGACTAATTTCCTCATATAGAATAAAATGAAACACATCGCCTAATCTTCTCCAAATTCCTTTAGGAAATAAGCACAACAATTGAGAAAGTTTGACCAGCCAAAGGGAAACTCATCAGCATCTGAACCACAATCAGATGGTGGATTCAAGCTTTTACGAAGTCTCCTCTTCTTCTTTGCCACATATGATTTGCTCACCTTCAGTACCCTTGTTGATGAATCTCTCATTGTTCCTGGACCTTCTACCTTTTTGGATTGACACTTCAGCCTTCTTGCAGCATCTTCATTAATCGCCTTGTTAACTTCACTTGGAATTCCCTCTTTGAAGTTTTTGGGAGAATCACCCATTGCTTCTTCTTTGAAGAAGTGTGTTAAGTTTAAATGGAATATGATATTCCTTGTGTCAAAACTCTGCTAGTTTTGGTTAAAGTAAAATCAGTTTTGGATATTGTGCACCAATGGTCTTCAGAGAGAAATAAATTAATGTATTCAAACACGTCTTTCCATACTTGACTACCCCATTCCTCTAAAAGCCTAGCTGAAAGAATCTATTTTGACCATCTTGAGAAGTGTAGGAGTTGTTTATGACCCGTTCCAATCAATTCTCAAATCTTTTCAAATATTTCATCTAAAGGGGAAATCAAATATGTTTTTAAACTATTTTTGTTATGTTTTGATTACATCTCAAACATGGTTCTTTTATACATTTTTTTGACATCTATTTTAAGAAAATATTTTTCTTTAGTGTCTTTTCTATTTTCTTGTTTTTTTTGTTGATGATAAAATGGGGAGTAGATATAGAAGTATTTAAGCACCTGAAATCTAACAATTATTATCTTGCTTAAATTCTGAAGAATTATATATGCGCTTTAAATGTTTAAATTTAATTAACCTAGATATGACTTAGGGAGAGTTTACAAACCTAACTCTATGGACTATTAGACTCAGGAAAAACTTGCAAACCTCAAACCCTGCAGCCAACTAGTTAATTAAATTATCAACCATTGTTCTTAAATACTTATGTTTGTCATCATCAAAAATGGGAAGATTGTTGTAACAAAATTGGTTTGTCCCATATCCTTTGGGTTTTTTATGATTACAAAGTATTTAAAGAACAATATGATATACTAATGTTTGTTCAAGTCTACAAGACCATAAACTAAAATTCACATTAAACTCAAGTACTAGTTTTGACTCTGGACATCCAAAGAGAAACGTGAAGATCATATTATGATGTATCAGAAGCTGGAGAACTAACTCTGAAGAAGTCATCTTTCAAAGAGGTTAATATTGAAAGATCAGACTCTAAAGGAGTCAGGCTCTAAAGAAAAGACTTTGGAGAATTCTGCTTCTGGTGATCAGAATTTGAGTTAGTCAGAGCGCATGAACCAAGATGACAATGGTAGATCAATGTTCATCTATGAACACACTTTATCATGTGATGACCTAAACTCTAGTTTCTTCATAGAGTCTACTGAGATACAACTACTAATTCCTTTTGTAGCAAAGGTTTTTCAAATTAGGTTTTCCCTAACCTTACAGTTTGGTGAAACATCCCAACGTCTCCTAATGTCTCTTTTGAAGCTTCTCAGAGGAATATACGTTTGCATCTTCAACAAATTTTTTCTTCATTATTTAAAGAACTAAAAGACTTGAAGATCAATACACAATAATAGACAAGATACACGCATACACACTAAACATTCTAAACGATTGACAACTAAAGAGAAGTTACTCTATCAAAGTTTTAGCACAAGCTAAACGTAGGATTTCTTATCCTTGTATATCTTATAAATCCCTAAGTCTTAAATGAATCCTATTGTGCTGTATTATTTATACACCTCTTATTGTATATCAAGTGTATTCACCCAATAATTATTTATCTATTAGGTAGATTGTTAGAAGTCTCATACTTGTGTGTGTGAGCGAGGAAGTCTTGAGCTTGTATGCTTGAGCAAGGAAGTCTCATACTTGTGTATATGAGCAAGGAAGTCTTGATCTTGTGTGCTTGAGCAAGGAAGTCTCTTACTTGTGTGTTTGAGCAAAGGAAGTCCCTTGCTGTGTGCTTGAGTAAATTGTAATCTTATGTGTTTATAGTGAAAATCTCTAGTAAGTACAAGGGGACTGGATTACTCTCGATTTATAAGAGGAACCATGATAATTATGTGTGTTATTATTCTTTCTTGCACTTTATATTTGGTTTTTATCTCTAACTAACTTAGATTCAATAACAGTGTATTTAGAATTTGACTTAAGAGTTTTAAAAGAAAGAAAAAATCCAACATTATTCACCCCCCCCCTTTCTCGTGTTTTTCTCATCTTCAGTTTTCACCCAAAAAATCAAACAAAGCTTTAATTGGTTTGTCTCTAAGCCAAACCGAGATGTTGTATGAACTTATCTTGAACAGGTTGGACTTTTGAAATGTTTATCCAATGAACTAAACTGAGGTTTTATACTGGACTGATAATAAACCAAGCCGAGATTTTATATCGGGTTGATCTTGAACTGATTGCGCTTTTATACCAGACTTAACTCAAGAACTAATGTGAAGAGTTTTCTCTTGTTATTCTTCATGAAACCCAAAAGGAAAGCTTTTCCTTTAGTAGTGCAGCTCACGAACCAAACAGAGACTTAATGCTAATTCCCTAAACTCGACTTTTAACAGGTTTAGCTCAAACCCAAATGACCACTTCTTAAGGAAGAATGATTCACTCAAGAGGAAACAAACTCTTGGGTAATTTACAATAGTGCCCTTCAAGAACAACTTCATGACTAAATGCAAGAACTTTTCTCAAAGCGTTGTGACTAAAGATGTGTGAGAAAATGAAAAACATTTTAGAGGGAGAATAAGAGAGAAATGTGAGATATCTCACGTTTTATATATAGTTAGAAACGAGAAGGAAATACTTTATTTATATGCCAAAGGACCCCTAAAAAAGGAAACAATCCATGTGCCCAAATTAATTCATCTGATCGATTAGGTCATAAGACTAATTGATTAGGCACCATAAATAATCAAATATTTGAGCCCAATTTGGAAGTTTTGATTTAGATAGGTTATCAATCATTAATATATTATCATAAATATATTATAGTCATAATTTTCTATTATCTAATCGATTAAGTACTATGTCTAATCGATTAGGCAATTTAGAAACTTGCCCTGATCAATCTGACAATCTCCAATTCATCTGGCTATGTTCCAAAACATTTTTAGGTGACTTTATTTAAAAATAGATGTTTCAAAAATATTTTTAGTGAGTGTATTATTTATCCATATTACTTTGTGAAAAGGTCCTTGTTTTCTTACAAAACATTGATCCCTCAGACCCGAAAGCTTTCACACTTCATTTCTTTCATACTTTAAAACTTCGAGTATTTTTGCCTGATAATCATATGAGCATTTCACTTGAGTCTTCCTAAGGATGATGCTGGAGATATCTTCAAGTGAGATGTCATCAACACTAGTAATTCTCAAACTCTAAGAGCCTGTTTGATTCACTTTTTAAAAACTGTTTTTTTCTTTTCAAAAATTTAGAAACTAAAAAAATTGTTTGGTTTATTTTTTTAAAAATTGTTTTGTAAAACTGTTTCAATTTTCAATTTTGATTGTTTTTAAAATTAAAAAACCAAAACTACTAAATTGTGTTTTGGTTTTCACTTTTCAATATTTTTCTGCATATTTTAGAAATACAAAAACACGAAGAAAACAACCAATTTTCATTAATGGCAATATTGTAAATAATTAACTTAGTTTTTTTTTACAACAAAAACCCAAAACACAATTATATTGATTTGTTCCATATATAGTTAACTTACAATATTACAATAGATCTGAATAAATTATTTCAATTTTTCTTCTATATATTACATGCATTATTAAATTATATAATAATATAATATAGTATTAATATTAAGTTGACAATAATAACACTTAAAATTTTGAATTAATTTTTAAATTTGTGTCAATTACACAATTATAAATTTTTTTTTATTTTAATAATGATTAATCTGTTCATATAAATGAAAATACTATTTTAGCTGACATATATTTTATTAAAATTTAAAAGTATATAAACTCTATTTTAAAAAATAGGTCTCACGTATTGTTAATTAATTTTTTTTCAAAAATAATATTTAGGTTAATCATAATTTTAGTCCTTTTATTTTAGCGGATTCACGAAACTCATTTTTATATTTCAACTTCAAATAATTTTGATTTTTCTTAGATTTTGTACCTAAAATTAATGATATATATTGAACATGTGACTCTATTCACAAGAGAGTGGTGAATTGTGGAGATTTGATAATATTTTTTTAAAACAAAATCATTTTAAAAATTAAAATTTGAAAACATTTTATAAAAACAAATATGCTGCAGGAATTCAAAGTAAAGAAGTTAAGTAAAAAATTAAAAAGATAAACGAAGAGAAATGACACCGAAAATTATAGAGGTTCAGTCTAATGAAGTGACATACTTCTCTCTCCAAGAATTGATCTTAAGAGTATCCATTATTCTTGAGAGCTTTTAGAAGGTTATGCTTACAAACCCCTTATACAGAAAAATAAAGTTGCAAACTAATTTCCAATTATCCAACGAACAAGGCTTGAAGAGAGAAGCAATTAATCTTCTCTTCTCACCGAGATTTTACACGGGTAGATCTTGAACCAATACGGTTTTACACGAGCTGACCACGAATTGAACCAAGATCTTTATCGGACTGATCTCGAATTAATGGAGTATTTACACTAGGCTGAATTAAGAAACCTAGAGTAATTTTACACCAGGCCAGATCTCGAATCAATAGAACTTTTAATTGGGTTGTGCTCAATAGATTACACAAAAAAAGATTTTTTATTAATTTTAATAAAAGTTTTTTTCATGTTATGTTATACTTTTTTTAAATCAGATTATAAAATAGATTTTTATATTCTCATCTTTAAAAGTTATTTTTAAAAATTAATTAACGAAATGAATTCTTTCATTTTTTCATTTCTAAAACAGTTTTGAAAAATTGTGTTACCAAACAAATTTTTTAGTTGTACTCTTTTTTAAAAAAAAATTCTAAAACAATTCTAAAAAGTATATTTTAAAAAATAAAAAGCAAAACGGATTCAAACGGACCCTAAGTCTTTTTTTACTTTACTCAGAGAAAATGCATGATTATCTTTATTGTGCATCTCTGACCGCTTGGACAAGCTTTATCACTTGCTTGATATTGTCATCACATGATGATACATATTCAAGAGTTTTCATTATAAAACCATAACATTATTGGACGGGCGGAATAAAAGGAGTGGCCAAAAGATAGTGATCTTTGAAATGTTATCAACTCTTGATATAAACATTAACAATTTTGTTGTTGTTATTTTAGCGCAATGAAATCAATCCATGGCCTCATCCCTATTTTGTTGGAGTATCGGAGACAATCAAGATGTGGATGAAGAGGTTCATGAGCTAGAACCCTCTTGACCCCAATACTCGTACTAGTGTTGGAACATCTTGAAGAAGGCCCAAGATAGAAAATGTTGTTGAGAAAGAGAAACATTCAAATACTTGAGCACATCCTTATCGAACTTAGTAAAAGGTAGCATCATATTAAATTTCCTTATCCAACATTCATATAAAGGGATGAAACATCGTTCAAACAAGCTACAAATTCTCTTGTCAACCCCAACGAGAGAAATAGACCAATCAAAAGATGGACCCAGTTCTATGAGATCCGCAACACCCCTTCATGTCAGGATCATTGTTGTCCTCCACAAAATCCAAACTAGACCTTAAATTGTCACTGAGCACGTCTTATTTCCAGGTGGATTGGTTAACTTCTAAATGATCCATGATATCTGGATTTTCCACACTATTAGATAATGAAGACTCATCATCATCAGGTTTATTTGCTACATTAGTGGGTACATTCTGTAAGTTGGTCATTACAAAATAATACAAAAAGGGGAACAAGAAAGTACTTGAGAAAAAGAAAAACGAGTCGAAAAAAGCAGAGAGATAGCGAGAGATCAATCTCGAAGAAGATAATGACACAAAAGACATAAGACCCCAAAAAAGTGAGGCAATAAGGAGATCAAAGAACAACATTCAAATCTTATCTTGGGAACACAAAAGTATTTGAGTATACTCGAGCATCCTAGATGGAAATTTCATGCCCTAACTTACGAACATAGGGTCGTATGTTTAAAAATTTGACAAAATGTCTCAATGATGGGAAACACTTTTAATGCACTTGTTCTCCACTTCTTCTATAACTCGCTCCTAGACTTTCTACCTTCCTCTACAATATAACTGACATCATAAGGCTGACATAGATTCCGAAAGACTTCCCATTCAACACTACACCACAAGTCTTGGGAGCAATTATTTTGGCCTAAGCATAAGCCCAATATAGAAAAGGCTCAAGCGTTAAACCATAAACAGTGAAAAGCCCATTAAATTATCCATCTTATAAAAGTCATCATAAGTAAAATTTAAGGTACACATTCTTTCCATATTTCACTCTATCTCTTTTTGTGAACCCAATCCCTAACTTGGGAGTTACAATATTAACTATGCAGATTCAAAACTTGTCATGCCGCAGCATTAGTCCACTATTTGAATTAATCTACAATTCTTGTTTCTCATATGAACATAAAATTTAAAAGAATTCTAATATTTTAATTATAATTTACAATAATAAACTCAAATACAAGTAAAATTAATATAAATTAATAAATCTAATACTAAATAAGTTAGTTAGCAAATCTAGCGTATTAACTTCGAAAAATATTAATACATTAATAATACAAAAATATTATTTAAATTTTATTTCGTCGGACCACCTTCAGCTCTCAGCGCCAACATCCACCCATAACCCACCTTCTATAACTCGTTCCCAAACTTTCTACCTTTCTACCTTTCTTTACGGTATAACCAACATCATAAAGCTATAACCAACATGATAAGGTTGGCATAGATTCCGAAGGACTTCCCATTCAACATTACACCACAAGTCTTTTGAGCAATTAAATCGGGCCGACCATAAGCAAAATATAGGAAATGCTCAAATCTTAAACCATAAACGGTGAAAAGCCCATTAAATTATCCATCTTATAGAAATCACCTTACTTAAAGTTTAAGATACACATTCTTTCTATATTTCACTCTCTCTCTCTCTTTTTGTGAACTCAACCATAACTTAAAAGTTAGAGTGTAAACCATGCAGATTGAAGACTTACATTACCACATCATTAGTCTACTATTTCAATTAATCTACAATTCTTGAAAGGAAAGATATTTTAATTATAATTTACAATAAGAAACTCAAATATCAGTAAAATTAATATAAATTAATAAATTTAATACTAAATAAGTTAGTTAACAAATCTAGCGTGTTAAGTCAAAGTAAAAAAAAAACTAATATATTAATAATAATAAAATATTATTTATATTTGTTTAAATAAATCAAGTTAGCGGGCAAATATTTTTTCTATAGTCTATAGTTTGAAAATTTTAAATAAATAAACTTTGAATAAAACTTAATCCTTTCCAACGTATCGCTCAGATTCAGATACGATGATGGCATCTCCTATTGAGAGAAAAAACCCTAACATTACCGACTCAGAAGAGGTTTCACTTTCCACTTTTGACTGTGATCTCATTCCAATGAAACACTTTCTCCAATTCCGATGTGTCTCCAACTGCTGGAATTCTCTAATATGTTATGCCAAAAAACAGTTTAAGCACTCACATGTGGCATAAAACCCTAACATCATCGATCTTGGTAGGTTCCACTTGTGGATCACTTTCAGAATTATCTTCTGACCAAGAGACACACAGACCCTTTTTCTACTTTTTGAGAAATATGGGGGCATTCATCCCTTATGTGACCAAACCCTTCACATCCATGGCACTGTATTCCTTTTCCTTGGTTGGTTTTTTCTTCAATTTTGTACCTTCTGCCAAACTCCTAGTTTTTGGGGATGTCGAAGGACTTGTTCTTGAAATTAGATCTTGTTTTCCAATCCATCTTATTCATCACTTTGTTGAATTGTATCCCAAGTAAGACAATGGCATTAGATATCCCTTCATCTGTATCCAGGTCATAATCATCTTCGAGGTCTTTAATATTAAAAACAAAGGTTATACTTTTCTTCTTTTCTGACTTTTCACTAATTCCTAACTCAAAGGTTTGAAGTGATCCCATCAGTTCATCAACTTTCATGTTGTTGATATCTTGAGCTTCTTCAATGGCAGTAACCTTCATGTAAATCTCTTTGGAAGATACCTGAGGATTTTTTTGACCAGCTTGGCTTATGACATCTTCTCCTCTAGAGCACTTGAGGCATTGGCTATCTCAATGATATTCATGTGAATGTCATGGATGCTTTCATCCTTCTTCATTCTTAAGTTCTCAAACTTGGTGGTCAGAATTTGAAGTCTTGACACCTTAACCTTGGAGGTTCCTTTATGAGCAGTCTTCAAGATCTCTCAAGCATATTTGGCAACAGTGCAGTTGTTTATTAGTCTGAAGATGTTCTTTCCTACTCCATCCAATAGAGCATTCAAACCTTTGGAGTTTCCCTAAGATAATTTGTCATCTTCATCATCCCAGTCTTCCTTAGGCTTTAACTCTTCATTGATCTAGTGATCTTTATCTCTAATCATTGGTTGATCCCATTCTTTGACCACAGATTTCCAACCTTTATTGTCCAGGGATTTGATGAAAGCACCATACTGTTGGAGAATGGCCATCCAAGGCGCAGCGGAATTTAAAAATTTCTCCATTTAGTGATCCTTACGAATGGGCATGATCAGTGATAGAATCGTTACCTCTTGTGGCGATTCAAACCTTTGGTGCAGATCTCTGATAATGATCAAAACCTTTGATACAGATCCACGGGGCGATCACGAACGTTGAACGATGACAACGTCTCTACTCAGTCCACACGAACAGATTCCTTCAATCGCAGTGCTAGCTGTTATGAATGAAGGCTTTGAGTGAGAGAGAGATACGAAATTCCAACTCTTCAGTTGTGTTTTCTGTCTCAATGAGTTACAATGCTTCTACCCAAGGGGTTCTATTTATAGAACCACTTGTGTGGGCTTCAAGCCAAAAAGCCCACTTAAGTGCATTTTGGCCCATATCTCATAAAATACCAAAATCACTTAAGTATTTGGTACCTTACCATATTTCGTATTCTACTTAAGTACACCGTACCTTACGATGTTCCTTAATTATTCTATCTCTCATCAATCCGTCCTTTGTGTGTGACCCTATAGGTTTTTGCGGCGTTGGCAATTATATTAAATCACGCATTTAACATAATAAATAGTGAGCGGTATCTAGCAACACATCATTGCTACCCAAGTCACGAAAATGTCATGTGATCTGACAAAACCTCCTGTGATAATAATTATGTGTATAATTACCCCTTTGCCCTTATGTCTATATTGAACACAAGGTATAAACCGTGTCACCCTTGTCCAGTTCAATATTGGGCCCATAGACATTTATCCTGTTACGCAGGATTGGCAAATTCCATCTAGGACACTCATGTCCCTCAGCATGCTTCGTGGAGTACCCATCAACTGTCTTTATGGTTATCTAGTTACGGACAACGTTGGATCAGCAATAAAGCACTCGACTATACATCTAGGATCCATAGTGGTTTCAGGTCGAAGAGTGGTATACACTATTATCACCATGAGAATAACTTATGACACTTTGCATAACTTTCTATATAGTATTCTCATAGCGGGTCAATCCGGTATAAATATTACTCCTAATATTCATACCTATGTTTAAGACTTGATAACTCTTTATCCATGATCCATGAGATGTGATCATCAGTCTACAAACATAATAGTCTTAATGCTTTAATGTTATCCCACTTCACACTAAAGCTCGACTACGGATACTTTAAGAATAGTGTCCTTATGTTTAATGTGTTCTCATGATTAAGTCACACTTAATACATTAAACGGACTATCTATTCCAGGGACTTTATTAATCAACCATAATAAAGAAAATGCCTTTTATTATTAATAAATAATTCGATACAAGTACCAAAAGTATTGGCCTCTAGGGCTTATACCAACAATCTCCCACTAGCACTAGAGCAATCAGACATACCCCGTATGCCTATTGATCTAGTATGGCCATCATGCTTCTGCTGCGCAAGAGGCTTTGTCAGTGGGTCAGCTATATTGTCAAGTGTAGGTACTTTACATATTTTCACACAACGTCTAAGTATGTGTTTGGATCGTTGGTGAGATCTAGGCTCCTTAGCTTGTGCGATAACACCATTGTTATCATAATAGAGATCAATGGGATCCACAATGCTAGGGACTATGCCAAGTTTATTGATCCAAACAGCTTCCTTTGCTGCACTTAAGGCAGTAATGTACTCGGCCTCAATTGTAGAATCAGCAACTGCATCTTGCGTTGAACTTTTCAAGCTCACAGTGCCACCATTTAAGCAAAACACATAACCAGATTGGAATCATTCATATTAAAGCGTCTCAGCACTTTGTCTATGTACTCTGACTTAGGCCAAGCATTTCATGATCTATCTCTATAGATTCTGATAGGCTGCTTCACCCAGGTCCTTCATAGAAAAGCATTTCCCCAACCAAGACTTTACTTGTTGCAGGGTAGGGATATCGATTCCAATGAGTAATATGTCATCTACATATAATACCAGGAATACGATCATGCTCCCACTAACCTTCTTGTAGACACAAGTCTCATCTTTGTTCTTGATGAATCCATACAGTTTTACTGTTTCATCAAAACGAAGATTCCATGAGTAGGTCACAGGCTCATCTTGATCCATGAGTAATACATCACCTTGATCAGATATCCATATATCTCATGTAGGTGACGTATCCTGCCTGACCTACGCTGGTCTTGTTCTATTTGAGCAGGTTGCTCTTACACAACTACTTGTGTTTCCTGCTCTAATTCCTCCATAGGTGTATCGATACTTTGTGATTCTTGAATTTCTTCAAGTTCTACTTTCCTCCCATTGATTCCTTTGGAAATAAAATCCTTTCTAGGAAAACTCAAGTTCGAGCGACAAACACTTTGCCCTCAGAAGGATTGTAGAAATAATATCCTCTTGTTTCTTTAGGATACCCCACAAATAAGCATTTGTCAGATTTGGGCTCAAGCTTAGTTGAAATTTGTCGTTTCACATAAACTTCGCAACCCCAAATCTTCATGTAAGACATATGTGGTCTCTCACCACTCCATATCTCATATGGCGTCTTTTCAACCTTTTGGATGGAACACGGTTAAGTGTGTAAGCTGATGTCAATGGTGTATGTCCTCAAAAGGAGTTTGGAAGATTGGTGTGACTCATCATGGATCGGACCATGTCCAACAGGGTTCGATTTCTTCTCTCAAATACACCCTTCCATTGGGATGTGCCAGGAGGAGTAAGTTGGGATAGGATCCCACACTCTTTCAGATGGTCATTGTAACACCCTTCTAAATACCCCAAATATTTAATTAAAACAACAGCATATAAATCAATATCAGAGTAATCATGCACCAAGGGTGTCACATAATACTTCACATAATTCACCGTAGACATCAGTCATGCTCATTATTTAATTCAACATAAACACTTCTTTAAAAATTCGCAGCGGATAGAAACATTCAACATCTGTAATATCTTAAAAATTAACATTTATTCAACAAATAAAACATCTCGTCCCGATGTTACATCTATCAGAGCATGACCCACTAAAACCACTCTAGACTTCAAGCACTAGCTTCTACTCAACTCACTGCTCGTTACCTGAAAAATATAACTGTAAGGGTGAGTTCCTCAATCGATATAACAAATATTATAAATCATCATGTTATGTTAAGTAACTTTACACGTTAATCACCCACATCAGATCATGCATTCGGTAGCAGCATATTCAACTCAACATCATATTCAAACACAACGTAAATGCAACTCAAATGAGACTCGACTCTTCATGCATGTGGTACCATTTGGAGTAAAACTCCCAACTTAAAATCATTGCCAGTTTAGTGGGCATCAAGGCATAAGCCTTCAACTTTCAACTTAAAATTTTTGCCAATCCAGGCCAACGTGGTGTGAGCAAAAGCCCCATAATTTTGCCAATCCAGGCCAACGTGGTGTGAGCAAAAGCCCCGACTTAATGCATATGAATGTATATGGCATGTACGACTTGAAAGTTCAACAACATAATAACAACGACAACATAACGGCTTTTTCAGCAACAACAACTTAAAAATCAACTTTGGCTCATCAGCCTACAACTCAGCATTTTCAACAAAACAACTTATATTCAACTTTGGCTCATCAGCCTACAACTTAATATTTTCCACAAAACAACTTATCAACATATTTGCATCAACATTTCGCAACATAGACTCCACGAATTTATTTATCACAATTGGATACAATAGGCCAATCACCAATTACACTTACATCATAAAAATCAACCATTTTTACATACTGCAACAGTGTTAACCGGTTAACGCTATAGGTTAACCGGTTAACGCAGGAAAAATTACACTTCCAGGCAAAACGCAACAGTGTTAACCGGTTAACGCTATAGGTTAACCGGTTAACGCAGGCAAAACTCAACATTTTTCACAATTTATAACAGTGTTAACCGGTTAACACCCTGGGTTAACCGGTTAACGCAGGCGAAACAGCAGTTCCTGCGCTAACACAAGGCAGAATGCAGAGTTTCCGCATTTTCCGCCGTTGGAGGACTTCCGGACCTCCGATTCCAAATCCGTAAAAAGCGATACGTTCAGAATTTCACGATACACTCAAATACAGATCCAATTTCAGCTTTAATACAACTTATTCAACATAATTTCTCAGCATTCTAAATCCCAATTAGGGTCAATCGACGGCTTATCACTACCCATTACATGTTAATCGATAATACCCATTAAACGACGATAAACCCCCCTTACCTTAACAATCCGGCAACTCTTCGAGCTTCAAGCTTTTCCGTTCTCCAACCTTTGCTCTACAGCTCTTTGCCCTTTTCCTCTTCTCTGTAGCTTCTCAGTTTTCACGTAAAAACCTTTTCCAAAAATGAAAACCTTTTCTCTTATTCCACTTATATATTTTCCAATAATAATTATTATTCCAAAATAATAATAATAATCCAATAATTCAATTTATTTAATTAAATTATTAAATATATTATTAACTTAATTAAATAATTCTTTTACTTTAATCGGGGTGTTACAACTCTCCCCCACTAAAAGAGTTTTCGTCCTCGAAAACATACCTCAAGCAAATAACTCTGGATAGGACTCTTTCATCTGACTCTCCAGTTCCCAAGTCACATTGCCACCTGCTGGTCCTCCCCAAGCTACCTTCACTAAGGCAATCTCTTTACCCCGCAACTGCTTCAACTCTCGATCCTCAATCCTCATAGGTGATGTTTCCACAGTCAGGTTGTCTCTCACCTGTACATCATCTACTTGGACTACATGCGACTGATCATGGATGTACCTCCTCAACTGAGACACATGAAAAACCTCATGTAAATTCGCAAGTGACGGCGGTAAAGCGATACGATAGGCTACTTCTCCTATCCTCTCCAAAATCTGATAAGGACCAATAAATCGAGGTGTCAACTTCTTCGACTTCAAAGCCCGACCAACACCTGTTATCGGAGTAACAAGCAGAAACACATGATCTCCCTCTTGGAACTCAAGTGACTTCCTCCTCTTATCATGATAACTCTTCTGACGACTCTGAGCAATTCTCATCTTCTCCTGAATCATCTTAATCTTTTCTGTAGTCTGTTGAACAATCTCCGGTCCAACCACAACACTCTCACCGGACTCATACCAACATAACGGTGTCCGACATCTCCTACCATACAAAGCTTCAAACGGCGCCATACCAATGCTCGAATGAAAACTATTGTTGTAAGTAAACTCAATCAAAGGTAAATAACAATCCCAAGCACCTCTCTTTTCCAAAACACAAGCTCTCAAAAGATCCTCTAGTGACTGAATCGTCCTCTCAGTCTGACCATCAGTCTGCGGATGATATGCAGAACTCAATCTTAGCTTAGTTCCCAAAGCCTTCTGCAAACCTTCCCAGAACTTCGATGTAAATCTAGGATCTCTGTCCGAAACAATACTCGACGGAATACCATGCAAACTTACAATTTTCTCAATATACAACTCGGCTAGCTTCTCTAACGGATAATCCATTCTGATCGGAATGAAATGAGCCGACTTTGTCAATCTGTCAACAATCACCCAAATAGCTTCAAAATTCTTACTTGTTCTCGGTAAACCAGAAACAAAATCCATACTGATACTATCCCACTTCCACTCTGGAATAGCCAACGGTTGCATTAGCCCAGACGGCTTCTGATGCTCAATCTTTGACTTCTGACAAGTCAAACAGGAATAAACAAAACTTGCAATTTCTCTTTTCATTCCCGGCCACCAAAATAACTTTTTCAAATCATGATACATCTTCGTAGCTCCAGGATGAATACTCAACCCACTACGATGTCCTTCCTCCAGAATACTCTTCTTAAGTTCGGTAACATCCGGAATGCACACCCGACTGCCATATCTCAAAACGCCATTCTCATCAACTCTGAATTCGCCACCTTGACCTTGATTCACTAGAGTCAACTTATCAACCAAAAGCATATCAGATTTCTGACCCTCTCTGATCTCATCCAGAATACCACTTGTCAACTTCAACATTCCCAATTTAACACTATTGTGAGTACTCTCACATACCAAACTCAAGTCTCTAAACTGTTCAATTAAATCCAATTCCTTAACCATTAACATAGACATATGTAATGATTTCCGACTCAATGCATCAGCCACTACGTTTGCTTTACCCGGATGGTAATTCAAACCAAAGTCATAATCCTTCAGAAACTCTAACCATCTTCTCTGTCTCATATTCAGCTCTTTCTGATCAAACAAATACTTTAAACTTTTATGGTCACTGAAAACCTCAAATCTTGACCCGTACAAGTAATGCCTCCATAACTTCAGAACAAATACCACAGCTGCCAACTCTAAATCATGTGTCGGATAGTTCCTCTCATGAATCCTCAGCTGTCTCGAAGCATAAGCTATAACCTGCTTATTCTGCATCAACACGCCACCCAAACCCAACAATGAAGCATCACAGTAAACTTCAAATGGTTCCGACGAACTTGGTAATATCAGAATAGGAGCAGTAGTCAACCTTCTCTTTAACTCTTGGAAACCTCCTTCACATTTTGAGTCCCAAACAAACGCTTGCCCCTTTCTAGTCAACGTCGTCAATGGTAACGCCAACTTAGAAAATCCCTCAATGAACTTCCTATAATAACCAGCCAAACCAAGGAAACTTCGAATCTCAGCAACAGACTTCGGAGCTTCCCACTTAGATACCGCTTCTATCTTGGAAGGATCAACAGCAACACCACCTCTTGAAATCACATGACCAAGAAAACTAACCTCTTCTAACCAAAATTCACATTTAGAGAGTTTGGCAAATAACTTCTTTTCTCGTAGAACTTCTAAAACCACTCTCAAATGCTCAGCATGCTCTTCTTCGGATTTCGAATACACCAAAATATCATCAATAAACACCACAACAAACTTGTCTAGGTACGGATGGAAAATCCTATTCATATACTCCATAAATACTCCAGGCGCATTAGTCACACCAAAAGGCATTACAGAATACTCATAATGTCCATACCTGGTTCTGAAAGCAGTCTTCTGAATATCCTCGGTTTTCACACGAATCTGATGGTACCCAGATCTTAAATCTATTTTGCTGAACACACTTGCACCAACCAACTGATCCATCAAATCATCAATCCTCGGCAAAGGATACCGATTCTTGATCGTCACTTTATTCAGTTGCCTGTAGTCCACACACAACCTCATAGTACCTTCTTTCTTCTTAACCAACAACACTGGTGCACCCCACGGTGACACACTCGGACGAATAAATTTCTTATCCAACAGATCTTCCAACTGACTCTTCAATTCAGTTAACTCAACAGCAGACATACGGTACGGAGCCATCGATATCGGCCTAGTACCAGGTACCAAGTCAATAGAGAACTCCACTTCACGCTCTGGCGGCAATTCATTCACCTCTTCAGGAAACACATCAGGAAAATCACACACCACGGCTAGATCGCCAATCACCAGTTTTTCTTTAGCCTCCAAAGTCGCTAACAGCATAAACAACTCTGCCCCATCAACTACTTCTTCATTCACTTGCCTTGCTGATAGAAACAAACTCTTTCCCTCCTCAATCTCAGGAAAGATCACCGTCTTATCAAAACAATTGATAGAAACTCGGTTAAACACCAACCAGTTCATACCCAGAATAACATCAATCTGCACTAGTGGAAGGCACACTAGGTCCATTCCAAAGTCTCTACCAAAAATACTCAAAGGACAATTTAAACAAACCGAAGTAGTAGTCACTGAACCCTTCGCAGGAGTATCAATTACCATACTACCAAACATCTCAGATATCTCTAACTTAAGTTTCACCGCACAATCCAAAGATATAAAGGAATGAGTCGCACCTGTGTCAATAATAGCTACAAGAGGAAAGCCATTAATATAACACGTACCTCGGATCAAACGATCATCTGCAGAAGTCTCAGAACCCGATAAAGCAAAGACCTTGCCTCCTGACTGATTCCTTTTCTTCGGCTTCTGACACTGACTTCCAATATGCCCTTCTTCGCCACAATTAAAACAAATCACTTCCTTGTGCTTGCAATCAGCTATTGCATGGCCAATCTTACCACAGCGAAAACACCTCTTTACTTCAGCAGTGCATACATTACTCTTATGACCAGCCTGACCACACTTGAAGCAAACTATACCAGTAGGAGCACCTCCCCCACTAGCTCTCTGAGCCGGAGCAGCTCTTTGTCTCCCTTTTCCAGCTGGAACATCATACGGCTTGCCACGATTTCGATGCTGCTTTCCCCTGCGGTCACTGACAATCTTATAATGAGCATTATTGTCTTCTTCAAATATCCTGCAGCTATCAACCAATTCAGTAAAAATGCGTATCTTCTGATACCCAACAGCCTTCTTAATCTCCGAGCGCAATCCGTTCTCAAACTTGATGCACTTTGAAAATTCAGCACCAGCACCAGTGTAATGAGGGTAAAATTTGGACAGCTCCACAAATTTCGCAGCATAATCCGTGACAGACATGGTTCCTTGCTTCAGCTCAAGGAACTCAATTTCCTTCTTACCACGGACATCTTCCGGATAATACTTTCTCAGAAATTCCCTACGGAATACATCCCAAGTAATGTCTTCACCTGCCACGGTCAACCTCTCGTGAGTCTCTAGCCACCAGTCATCAGCTTCGACTGCTAGCATGTGAGTACCATACCGAACCTTCTGAGCTGGAGTGCAATCCATAACACGGAAGATTCTCTCAATCTCTTTCAACCATCCCAAGGCTGCATCTGGATCATGCTTCCCTTTAAACACCGGCGGATTCTCTCTCTGAAAAGTCGCCAAGCTACGTGATCCAGCATCTCCACCAGCATTTGGCAAGTTCTGCACCGCTTGTGCCATTGCTTGCATTGCGGCAGCCATTGCAGCGTCATTCCTTCCAGCCATTTCAACTTGTCACTACAACACAACTTAAAAGTTAGACTAGTAACAATTACACCATTGTTAGACAAAACGACTCGACAACTGGCCGGACAGACCAACCTGCTCTGATACCACTAATGTAACACCCTTCTAAATACCCCAAATATTTAATTAAAACAACAGCATATAAATCAATATCAGAGTAATCATGCACCAAGGGTGTCACATAATACTTCACATAATTCACCGTAGACATCAGTCATGCTCATTATTTAATTCAACATAAACACTTCTTTAAAAATTCGCAGCGGATAGAAACATTCAACATCTGTAATATCTTAAAAATTAACATTTATTCAACAAATAAAACATCCCGTCCCGATGTTACATCTATCAGAGCATGACCCACTAAAACCACTCTAGACTTCAAGCACTAGCTTCTACTCAACTCACTGCTCGTTACCTGAAAAATATAACTGTAAGGGTGAGTTCCTCAATCGATATAACAAATATTATAAATCATCATGTTATGTTAAGTAACTTTACACGTTAATCACCCACATCAGATCATGCATTCGGTAGCAGCATATTCAACTCAACATCATATTCAAACACAACGTAAATGCAACTCAAATGAGACTCGACTCTTCATGCATGTGGTACCATTTGGAGTAAAACTCCCAACTTAAAATCATTGCCAGTTTAGTGGGCATCAAGGCATAAGCCTTCAACTTTCAACTTAAAATTTTTGCCAATCCAGGCCAACGTGGTGTGAGCAAAAGCCCCATAATTTTGCCAATCCAGGCCAACGTGGTGTGAGCAAAAGCCCCGACTTAATGCATATGAATGTATATGGCATGTACGACTTGAAAGTTCAACAACATAATAACAACGACAACATAACGGCTTTTTCAGCAACAACAACTTAAAAATCAACTTTGGCTCATCAGCCTACAACTCAGCATTTTCAACAAAACAACTTATATTCAACTTTGGCTCATCAGCCTACAACTTAATATTTTCCACAAAACAACTTATCAACATATTTGCATCAACATTTCGCAACATAGACTCCACGAATTTATTTATCACAATTGGATACAATAGGCCAATCACCAATTACACTTACATCATAAAAATCAACCATTTTTACATACTGCAACAGTGTTAACCGGTTAACGCTATAGGTTAACCGGTTAACGCAGGAAAAATTACACTTCCAGGCAAAACGCAACAGTGTTAACCGGTTAACGCTATAGGTTAACCGGTTAACGCAGGCAAAACTCAACATTTTTCACAATTTATAACAGTGTTAACCGGTTAACACCCTGGGTTAACCGGTTAACGCAGGCGAAACAGCAGTTCCTGCGCTAACACAAGGCAGAATGCAGAGTTTCCGCATTTTCCGCCGTTGGAGGACTTCCGGACCTCCGATTCCAAATCCGTAAAAAGCGATACGTTCAGAATTTCACGATACACTCAAATACAGATCCAATTTCAGCTTTAATACAACTTATTCAACATAATTTCTCAGCATTCTAAATCCCAATTAGGGTCAATCGACGGCTTATCACTACCCATTACATGTTAATCGATAATACCCATTAAACGACGATAAACCCCCCTTACCTTAACAATCCGGCAACTCTTCGAGCTTCAAGCTTTTCCGTTCTCCAACCTTTGCTCTACAGCTCTTTGCCCTTTTCCTCTTCTCTGTAGCTTCTCAGTTTTCACGTAAAAACCTTTTCCAAAAATGAAAACCTTTTCTCTTATTCCACTTATATATTTTCCAATAATAATTATTATTCCAAAATAATAATAATAATCCAATAATTCAATTTATTTAATTAAATTATTAAATATATTATTAACTTAATTAAATAATTCTTTTACTTTAATCGGGGTGTTACAGTCATCAGACTCTAGGATTAAATACTCATCACTTCGATCTGATCGAAGAGTTTTAATATTCTTACCTAGTTGGTTTTAACTCGTTAGGTTTCACCCTTTTGTATTAATGTTATTAATAGGCATTTCAAGATCAAGGACATATAGTCCATTGTTCATTTGTGCAGTAGCATAGAATATATCATTCAAATAAATTGAGCAACAATTGTTCTTTATTATAAATGAAAAACCAAACTTGTCCAAACAAGCAATGGAAATAATATTCCTGCTAATTGCAGGTACATAATAACAGTTCTCTAACTGAATTATTAAACCACTAGGTAAAGTCAATACAAAAGTTCCTACGGCTAAAGCAGCAACCTTTGCTCCATAGCCAACTCGTAGGTCGACTTCACCTTTTGCCAAATCTCTACTCCTTTTTAGTTCCTGCACATTTGTACAAATATGAGAAATGCATCCAGTATCTAATACCCATGATGCAGAAGTAGATAAATTAATAACAAAAATACCTGAAGTTGAAGTCTCTACTCCATTCTTCTTATCTTCCAGGTACTTTGGGCAGTTCCTCTTCCAGTGTCCGGTCTTACCGCAATGGAAGCAGGTGCCTTCTTTTGCTATGCCTCCACTAGACTTTAAAGCAGCAGTGGGTCTGGGATTGGCAACTTCCTTGCCCTTCCCCTTATCACTCTACTTAGTGGGCCTTTTGTTCTGTCTCTTTCCATTTCCGATCATCAGAATGGAATTCCCTATTGACTTCAGATTCTGCTCGGCAGTTCTTAACATGGCGAGCAATTCAGGAAGAGATTTGTCCATATCAATCATATTGAAATTTAGGACAAATTGACTGAAACTATCTGGCAACGATTGCAAGATCAAATCAGTTGCAAGTTCCTTTTCAAGGGGAAACCCAATCTCTCAAGGTTTTCCACATACCCAATCATCTTGAGTACATGGGGACCTACAGTGGCTCCCTCAGCTAACTTGCTTTGAAAAAGGGCTTTTGAAACTTCAAACCTCTCATGCCTTGCTTGCTCTTGATAGAGCAACTTCAGGTGTTCGATCATATCGAACGCTGACATGTTCTCATGTTGCTTTTGCAATTCTGAGTTCATGGTAGCTAGCATGAGACAAGCAGTTTCATTGGCATCATCGACATGCTTCTTATAAGCATCTCTTTCTGCCTTAGGTGCAGAACTAGGAGGTTCCTCTTCAGGAACAGGTGTCTCCAAGACATACAACTTTTTATCATGTTTGAGGACAATCCTCAGGTTTCGGTGCCAATCCAGAAAATTTGTCCCAGACAATTTTTCCTTATCAAGGATTGATCGCAGGATGTTGTTAGAGGTGTTTACTGTCATGGTAATCTACATAAGGATTAATGAAAATATAAGTATCATTGACATATTCAATTAGGCCTTTAATTAAACATGCTCCTTCTATTTTACTCAAAACAAATGACCCTCATCATCTGATTCGGAAAATCCCGTTGGAAGATTTTCTAGTGGGTCGAGATCCATATTTCACTTCGTTCTAAGTCCGCGTAGGCGGATTACACAAAACTAGGTTATTTAGGTAGGAACTCCTTCCAATTGTATCTCATACAACTCTCGAAAATTTCAATTGGGTGAATAACTCCTTATTTCAATCCATCATATGTGTCGCACCTCGAAAAAAATGGGGATACGACTTCAAAGCGAAGCGCGATCGCACGCTCGCAATGATGGACTGAACAGAGTCGCCACCGAATTTTATTTATTCCTAAAAAGGAAAGGGGGAAATATCGATAAAACCCAAGACAAAAGAAAGGATAAGATATGGTCATCGCAACCAATATCAGGGTTCGGGAGTCGATTACGCAAGGGGAAGGTATTAGCACCCCTCACGTCCGTTGTACTCAACGGGAACCATTAGGTCAGTTGTGTGCGTTAGTGTTAGTTAAAATATTAGGCTTTTATTAGGTGGGAAAGAAAGAATATAAGAGAGAAGAAATGTTTTTGGATTTTTGACAAAGGACTAAACCTAAGTTTTTTATTAGTGGGCCTGACAAGATTTAAAAATCCTGCTCCTACGTATCTCAAAAGAGAAATCAAGGCTTACGTAGTTCTGGGTAGAAAAATGTTTGTTTGTTGGTCGATTTTAGCGAAAGCTATACTGTATTAATCGACGAAAACATTGTTTTACCCAAAACAGATGAGGAGTGGACGCATACCACACATCGAACGGATTTATAAATCTACATTCGGAAAAGCGTCATTTATCTCTACTCAACAATCGTGGTCGAAACATTGTTTTGTATCACTTAAGACAATATATCTTTCATTTATGAAAAAGGTTTTTTGATTAATCGCACGACGGCGAGAAAAGAGTTTGATTGGTTGGATGTATTTTGGGTGATGGCGAGAACTTGGATGAGCGAGATATACATCTCGAATCCTAGCCTCAGGAGTGCATGGTATACACCATGTTCCATTTCCATCTTATTGAAAAAAGTACTGTCGCATCCTGCGAAAAATCAACCGGCGAGCCTAAAAATAAAAACACACAGAGCCGCCACTAAACGTTATTTATCCCAAGATAGGGAAAGGAAACGCTCAGAGAAACCTGGAAAGACATGGTCTCGCGACCAGAGAGAAAAGGTTCGGGAGTCGGTTACGCGAGGGGAAGGTATTAGCACCCCTCACGTCCGTCGTACTCGACGGGATCCACGTTCTAAGAAAAGAAAAGGTTGCTAAGCATCACACACACACTGGGAACGCAGGTGGGGTTAGGAGAAACGGGCTCGATAAGGTATCGCACCTTGTGCCTACATATCTTGTCTGGAACAAGAATCAGAGCCACTGTAGTTCGGCTTACGCACGCCAAACAACACAAAACATACAAACAAGCAAGGGTGGCAAACATGGAGCCCGACAACCACTGGATGGAATTACGTCGGCATCCGAACCAAAACACACTCAAAAGGGCAAACGTGGAGCCCGACTGCCAATCACTGGGCTTACGTCGGCATCCGAACCCAAACATACAGTCAGATAACAAGTAAACGCACGCAAAAAAGAAAAAGGTTGCCCGGAGTGGTCTCGCACGACCACCTGCCTACATACCTCGTCTGGCACGAGGATCAGGGCGATGTAGTTCCCCTGAAAGGGACTAAATTGCTAACCAGAAACCGGGGAAAGATACACAACTAGGGAGCTGAGACTCGAGCCTAATGTTGTCATGCATCGTTAACCCTAAGTTCGGTTTTCTATCCTACTTGCATAAGCAAACTAACCTAACCAGGAAAGAAGCTAGCACACAAGCATACAATCATATACCATCAAATGAGAACAGGTATCTCAAACAAGCATGTCAATCAGATATCCACATAACACGCACTATAGCCAAACAAGGGGCTCAATCAATCAGGTTTGACTGCCTAAGCAATCGTCTGTACAGGCTGTGTTTGCTCTTAACCTTGCCATTACGAGGCTAAGGTGAAGCAGATGAAAGGATGAAGTGAGGATCAGACCTCACAGCTCTTATCCCTAACAAGGGAGAGCTGACAAATGAGCATGGGTCCAGAATAGGGGAACCCTTCTATACTCGATGACTCTGACACGACAGATCTTGGGCTTTTGATCTCAATGCTACAACCATGTAATGGGAGCAAGGAGAAGACTCACTGAATAGTGGGGGACAGGTTGCTTGTCCCTACCTTCCACCAATTGCCTTACTTGAAGGACTTTTCCTGCTTGGGCTTAAAAATAAACATACACAAGCATTGCCTCTTAAGGAGGACTTCAGACAATTTGCCCGGCCCGGTAACAGCCGGGTCTCCAGACTACATGAAGTTAGGAAGTTACCTCAATGCAAGTTGCTTATGCAAAGCAAAGCAAAAGTTCACAAGGAACTAAGCAACTAAAGTACCTGGAAACAATCAAACTCAGTCAGTACTCAATCAGACAAACTATACAGCAAACAATCAAACAGTTTAAACAATACAACACAAAGCAAGCTCAAGGCTTAAGCCCAAGCTCCAACACCTACAAAACAATGTTATGTTAGTGTACAAACATCAACAACATCAATTAAAATTGATTTGAATCATTCTCCATGTGCATTATGCTTTTGATCCTGAAAAATCAAGCAAACATTAGCAACTAGACCACTAGGCCAAGCCTAGGGTCCAAAACAAGAAAAAATCCTTAAACAGCAAGGCATTCACAAACCAAAATCAAATTAAAGTCAAACAATAGCAAACATCATCGGTCTCATGTTTATATCATCCATCATGTTCAATTCATGCACAAAACAATCCATATGAGGTCAAATGAACCACCAAGCATACAAACAGAAGTATTGCATTCAAATCCATACCAAAACACATCAAAAAATTCTCAAATTAAATACACCTAAACAGGGGTCAATCAAGGTCTACCATGTCAAATTTGAGCTCAATTGGGCAAATGGAACCATGTCAATGAAAATCAACAAAAACAGACACAATTACATGCTTCAATTCACACCATCAATGCATACATCCACTTCAAAAATTCATATCTCATTGGAAACTAAAAAGAAATGGATGAGACCAAAACAGGGAGGTCCTAACATGTGTCTAGTTCATGCATATCAAATTTCATGGCCATACAATACAATATGAGGATTTCCCAATCAATCTACCAACATGTATCACATGAGCTTGCAATTTCAACAACCAGAAATGAAAAATCAAGATTAAATTGAAAATACAGTGAAAAATCCTACAAAAATTCATCAAGCATCCTAACATGTCAACAAGTCATCATGCAAAATTTCAGCCAATTCCAACATGCATAGGTCATCCAATTAAATTCAACAAGTTGACATCAAGAGGTGTGACACAAATTGTCACACCTAAGTTCCAGAATTTGCTGCTCTCTAACCAGGTATCAAAAATTCATGAAATTTACATATAAATAATCCTCAATGAGTCAAGAATCATCACAAAAATTTTCAAGAATTTATTCAACACTATGAGCATTTCATGAGCAAATTGGTAGAATGTATCAAAATGTGACATACATTAGAAAAGCCTATGCCAAATAAAATATTTGCCAAGCACAACTTTGACCAATAGGTCAAAACAATTCTACACAAGTCAACAAAGTCAAGGAAAAAATCTCCATATTTTTAGGAATTTTTTACTATTTTTTATGAATTTTTAAAGGTGCTAATGATTAATTAAGATTTAATGTGAATTAAATTAATTAATTAATTTAGCAGTGGCAGTATTGTAAATAAGTGGAGGCGGGAAACATGTTTTGAAATTGGAACTAGCCACAATTGGATCAAATTGTACAATTTTCCAGAAAGTTTCTTCTCCCTCGCGCGGCTTACACACTCACGTTCAACATCAACACACAACTTCGACCTTGCTCACTTCATCACCAAATTTAACAATTTAATAACCGTTGGAAAGGTCTCGGTGCCTAGATCATGAATATGTAACTAATTTTGCCTAACTCTCACTGTGCGAACCGGATCGATCGCTTAAAGTTTCACACTCAAAACTAAAAAATCACTATATCTCCTTCTACAATCATCCAAATCGAAAACTACAAATTGCATCACGCTCAGCCATGAATGAACTACAAGAACCACATCTTAATTCAAGAAATAATGAAACTCGAATCCGTACCTTATTCCGATGACGGCGAGGAATCCGTGAGCTTCACCCTTCAATTTATGAAAACAGATGCAGATTAACATCCAAGGAGGTGATTGGAGAAGTCGAATTGGCTTGAACACGATCCAAACGCAAGAAAAGTGAAAACTCCATTGTTGAGCTCAAGCATGACAGTTGCGATTCATCACTCTATTCCTTCCAAACAGCTCAAACAGATGGAGAAGAAGATGATATGAGTTGAATGCAAAAAGAATTTCGTGTTTTGGTTCAAGATTGAGGAAGAATTGTGAAGTTGAAGGTTTTGTGTTCTTGATGAAAACTTGAGAGAATGAAGAGTTTTCAGATCCAATCTTGGGGAATGTAATTTTGTTATGATTATGAAGTGTTTTAGAATATATATGGTAGCTTAATCCATCACTAATCATGTTAATTAGCATTTTGGCTTAATTAGTGAAATTGCAATTTTGCAAATGGAGGGTAAAATGGTCAATTCCTTTAGACAGCTCATGCCACCTCAGTGACAGCATATACACCTTCTAAATATCATATGTGAACTGTAGAAACTTGTTTCATGCTCATTGGTTGCTCCATTCTCAAATTCACCATGTGTATGCATTTGGTCCATTTTTGTCATTTCCATTTTTCAAGACAAAATCCAAATTAAAAGCCTTATGCATGAAATGAAAATTCAAACACATTCTAAATGCCATTCCTGAGGTGTTGGAAAAAGTCCCATTCAAAAATTCCAATTATTTTGATATTTGGACAATTTTGCCCCTGGTCCAATTCAGCTGTCCAGTTGAAAAGTGACTTTTTGCCTTGGCCATTTTTGGGAAATTCCAATGATGCACCCTCAAAGTACATGTCAAATGGAGTTTGTGCATATAAAGAACTTGCAATTTGGACAAAGTATGTGGTAGTTATGGCCTCCTGATTACGGGTCTTTTCTGAAATTCACTGAGCCATACTTTGCAAACCGTACATTGGATTTTCAAGTTCTTGGACTTTTTGGAAAGGTGAGAACAAGATCTACATCTGTCATGTTGAACAATTTTTCATTTGAAGCTTCCTTGGACATCTGTTTTTGAGGTTTTAAACTTTCCATTTTTGGAAACTTCAGTTACCAGTCACCTGCTATTTTTGGCAGTTTTTGTCCTGACTTGATTTTCTTCATTCTTAAGCTTCGAGATGTCAAATATCACTTGTTCCAACATGAATGAAGTGTATCCAACTCATTTCCACCTCCACATCCATCAGATCATGTACAGTTGACCACAGTTGACTTTTCATCTGACAGATGAATTTGGCAATGCATAGATCAATTTGAACCCCAACTTCCAACTGAAATGGCTCAAGGGTGACACCCTAGCCTCAATAAGCACAATATAATCACAAAATGAACCCCATAACCATCATGAACCCCATCTCCTGATCCAGCCCTGATTGGCCCAATACAACTGATTAGGGTTGACCAGTGGTCAAAACCCTAATCTCAAGGAATCTTCTTCAACCACTTGATGACATCCAACCCTGATGATGATGATGTATCAATTCAAACAAGATGAAGACCAATATCCCTTGAGAATCATGAAACCCTAATTCACGGCCCAATCCTCAGATGGCCATGATCAGTCAGTAAACCCTAGGCTTGCACCCTCTGACTTCCTCATCTCCTGATTAAGACTTGGGAAGATGGCTTGCACTATGTTACCACATGTTATGCAACATGAAATGCCTAATGCCCTAAAATGATATGCAAATATGTTAATGCTAGTCCCAAGAGAGGAGGACAAATTTTGAGGTGTTACAGCTGCCCCTATTCAATCCACTGTGAACCTGTCGATACGAAATAGCCTCGGCTTTCGGATGATCAGGATGAAGAGTGATTGAATACCAAGAACAGACGAACAATTTGCACTCTGATGAGAAAATAATCAACAACGCCTGTCAGCATCGGCGAAGAAACAAACTCTGAAATGTCGACCTGGGTACCAAAATAAATGGTAACGCAGGGATAACTATGGCCTGAACACCACACATCCACTCGGGATTATTACTCTCTCTTTTTTATGCTTTTCTTGAACCCCGAAATTTCTGCTTGTGCAAACGATCCTCAGACCTCTGCATTTGAACCCCAACATCTTCTTTCTTTGCTCTTTTTCATTTTCTTGAACCCCGAAATTTTCTCTGCGCAAACGACCCTCGGATCTCTGCATTTGAACCCCATTCTCCTGTTTGCCAAAATAAATGGACCCCATTCTCCGATTTGGACCCCAGTCGCCTGACGATAACCCGCGATCGCCAATATGAACCCCGTTCTCCAGAAAATGCCGCAACATCTCCCTTTCTCCATTTGAACCCCATCTCCAGAAAATGTCTCCACATTTCCTTTTCTCCATTTGAACCCCAGAACATGCCTCAGCATATCCTTTTCTCCAATCTCTCGTGATAATTCCGCTGGCAACGTCGGAAATAACACCAAACCACTCTGAGGGCGACATGTCAGAGGGTAAACCTTCTCAAAAGGAAGGTAGCATGTGTAACTCTTCCTCAGAAGACACCCGTAACGACCTCCACTTGCATCCGCCAAAGTCTAAGGTGACACATGAACAGAAGATAATCCTGCGGACCTCATCCTGGATATAATCTTCAACTCCAATCTTCATTTGAACCCCAGAAAATACCTCAGTATCTCCTATCTCCTGTGATAATTCCGCTGGCAATGTCGGAAATAACACCAAACCACTCTGAGGGCGACATATCAGAGGGTACACCTTCACAAAAGGAAGGTAACATGTGCATCTCTTCTTCCGAATACACCCGTAACGACCTCCACTGGCATCCGCCAAAGTCTAAGGTGACACATGAACAGAAGATAATCCCAAGGACCTCATCCTGGATATAATCTTCAACTCCATCTCCATTTGAACCCCGCTCTCCAGAAAATGTCTCCACATTTCCTTTTCTCCATTTGGACCCCGCTCTCCAGAAAATGTCTCCACATTTCCTTTTCTCCATTTGAACCCCGCTCTCCAGAAAATGTCGCAACATCTCCTTTTCTCCATTTGAACCCCGGAATCGCGCTGATCGCGTAACGTCTTCTGATATCATTTCCATCTCTGTCCGACGGAAATATTTCCTCCAATATCGCACTACTGGGGAACACTGCTGATCTGACGCCATGGTACCACACTCCTCAGAGTAACACTTTCAACCAGACACTGACTGATAACTGGGAGAAAATTCGACGTTTACTGGACATCGAACAATGATGTTGACAGGACATCAAACAAGGATGTTGACAGGACATCGAACAACGATGTTGACAGGACATCGAACAATGATGTTGACAGGACATCAAACAAGGATGTTGACAGGACATCAAACAATGATGCGGACAGACATCAAACAATGATGCGGACAGACATCAAACAATGATGCGGACAGACATCAAACAATGATGCGGACAGACATCAAACAATGATGCGGACAGACATCAAACAATGATGCGGACAGACATCAAACAATGATGCGGACAGACATCAAACAATGATGCGGACAGACATCAAACAATGATGCGGACAGACATCAAACAATGATGCGGACAGACATCAAACAATGATGCGGACAGACATCAAACAATGATGCGGACAGACATCAAACAATGATCGACCAAACACTTACTGATGTCTGGGAAGAAACGGTTGTTCCAAACTCACAATGCTGAACTCCTCGGAGCATCGTCTTCGCTGTCAGACAAAACCAAACCTCAAGCGGTAATCACGGCTTGAATCGCGCTGATCGCGTAACGTCTTCTGACTGTATCCCCATCTCTGTCCGACGGGAACATTTCCTCCAATATCGCACTACTGGGGAACATTGCTGATCTGACGTTGTGATGCTAATCTCCTCAGAGTAACATCTTCACCTTTGGTGAACCCCAAATCTTCAAGCGGTAACCACAGTTTGGGTTGCGTTGAATACATCCCTTTTCCATCTCCGTCCGACGGAAGGAGTCTTCTCCAGTGTCGTACCACTGGGACAATACCTGTGATCCAATCATGAGGCTATACTACTCGGAGCAACACTTTCATTTTCTGGCAAAATACCTCTCAAACAGTAACCACGGCTTGAGACTAGCTGACGTTTGCAATGATGCATGCTTGATTTCTTCTGCGTAATGCTCCATAATTATGGAAATGCTACGCGATTATTATTTTTCTATGCAATATGCCATGCTATTTTTCACATGATGAATGCATAAAAACAAAAACATCCCCCTCAAGGGACTCCGCTGGGGAATACGAGGCACTCTGCTGAGGAACTCGTCTCTGCCCCGACTCCACCCTGCTGGGGAATAATGCTGCTGCTGAAAAAGGTAACCCTTGCTGGGGAAGAACCTCCTTTGCACCCAATCCGCTCGGGAAACTGCTGGGGATAAGCACCACCAACGCTCTGTGGGGATACAACAGCCTTGACTTGCTAGGGATATCCATCCTGACTCCGCTTCGGGAAAACCCTCACAGATACTCCCGCTGGGGAAAAGAGCAATCTTCAACCTGCTGGGGGAATACCATCCAGACCCTACTAGGGGAACGACAACTACTCCGCTGGGGAGGACCCAATCAATCCACATGTAGGATACCCTCGGCTGGGGATGCAGATATTCGTCTGCTACAGAAACTCGTTCAATCCACTGATAGAATGAACACTGTTGGAGAGATATGTCATTGAAAAAACCCGCTCCACTCGGGGAACTGCGGGAGATATATTTCTTTGAACCCGCTCCACTCGGGGAACTGCTGGAGATATATTTCATTGAAACCCGCTCCACTCGGGGAGTAGCTGGAGATATATTTCTTTGCAAAAGACCCGCTCCACTCGGGGAATAGCAACCTTCTGATCTGGCTGCTGAGGAAACACCACTAAAACCTGCCGAGGATAATCATCCCGACTCGGCTGGAGAAATCTCAGACTTTGAATCTGCTGGGAGGTTTGGTCCTCTAATTCTGCTTGGGGACTTAGCTGGGAAACGAGAATAATTGGCACAGAACACCCGTCGACTCGTCGAACCATGGTATCTACCTTCCAGCCTCGTATCAGCTTTCCACTTTTGGGGAATTTCCAGACTCGTCTGGACCTTTTCTGCTCCATCATCTTGCATTCCAAGTCGCTCCGCGCTCGACGGAAAGCGTACTCCTGGGAGTTATACAGAAATTTCAATCATCAGACTTTGAAGAGTCTTCTTGATTAATTCCAAAGATCGTCGGACGTCCTCGTCGTCTCTTCGTCACCCCTCTTCGTGCACTCGTCCCTGATCGAACTCTGCGGGGAATTACATACTTTCCAATCTTCCGACTTTGAAGAGTCTTCTTGATTACCATCAAGGATCGTCATACGCCTCAACGTCGCTTCGTCGTTTCTTCATACGTTCGTTCCTGAGCGAACTCTCTGGGGATCCGTTACAAAGCTTCCACATCACAACCTGCAAGTGAATGAAGAATATCCAACAGTACCTGCAAAACAGATCGTCAGATAAAACCGTGCCCCAGGCGTGTCAAGATTTCAACACTTGGGTCACTCAACCTTCCAAATAAGATTTCCAGTTTCAATCTTATAAACATGCATTGAAAGGAACCTGTATGTATTAAAATGCAAAGATTCTTTATCAAAATAATCGGATGTTTTTGCAATCAAAGCGGTAATGAAAAACAAAAACAAAATTATTTGACTGAATATGCATTTTATTGATTGGAAAAGTGTGGCTCAAATGAGCAATACAAAGGGAAGCAATTCCTGAAAAGAGGTAATTGCGCTCAAAAGGAAAAATCTATCCTAATGGCAATGTGAAACCCGTGATCTCATCGAGTTCCAACTCAGTTACACCCCATATGTCCTCAGACTCTCCATGCTTTCTGCCTTCTGAACAAAACGATTCCGATTGATCCCTACCGGGTATTATCCATGATGCTTTAACCCAAAGCGCAAACGATCATGCTAGACGCAGTTGTTCGTTTCAATCCCTCTTTTGCCTGAACCGCCCTTTCGGGTTTTCAGTCCACCGGGATACCCATTTTTGCCCAAGTCGCCTTTTCAGGTTTTCGACTTGCCGGGTGTACAATTTTTTCATTTTATATTCCTAATTTTTGCCCGAACCTTTCTTCTGTTTTTGGTTCGCCGGGATGCCCATTTTTGCCTGGACTATTTTGTTCTTTTCGTCCAGCGGGTCAATTTATACGAAGTATTTTTTAACTGCGTCCGCATTCACAGGGGATGGAAAATCTTCGCCATCCATGGTCGTCAACAACAAGGCTCCTCCAGAGAAAACCTTCTTGACCACGAATGGACCTTCATAATTCGGCGTCCATTTGCCCCTTCGATCATTTTGAGGAGGAAGGATCCTTTTCAGCACCATATCGCCTACGTGATATACCCGAGGTCGCACCTTCTTGTCAAAAGCACGCTTCATCCTTTGCTGGTATAATTGCCCATGACAGATGGCTGCTAGCCTCTTTTCCTCTATCAGGCTCAACTCTTCGTACCGGGTCCTTACCCATTCAGCCTCTTGCAATTTTACGTCCATCAGGACTCTCAAAGAGGGAATCTGAACCTCGACAGGTAGTACAGCCTCCATCCCATATACCAACGAGAACGGAGTTGCCCCAGTAGATGTGCGTACCGACGTTCGATACCCATGCAATGCAAATGGCAACATCTCATGCCAGTCTTTGTAGGTTACCACCATTTTCTGCACAATCTTCTTTATATTCTTGTTGGCTGCCTCAACCGCCCCATTCATCTTCGGACGATAAGGAGAAGAATTGTGATGCTCAATCTTGAATTCCTGGCACAGCTCTGCCATCATCTTATTGTTCAAATTAGAACCATTATCAGTAATGATTCTCTCGGGAACCCCATATCTGCAAATGATGTCTCTCTTGAGAAATCTGGCCACGACCTGCTTCGTCACATTCGTATAAGAGACTGCTTCAACCCACTTGGTGAAGTAATCAATAGCCACTAATATGAACCGATGACCATTCGAAGTTGTAGGCTCAATCTTTCCAATCATATCAATGCCCCACATAGCAAACGGCCATGGAGATGACATTAAGCTCAACGGATTTGGAGGCACGTGCACCTTGTCAGCATAAATCTGGCATTTATGACACTTCCGCACGTAATTGAAACATTGGGCCTCCATTGTCATCCAATAGTAACCTGCTCTCAGCAGCTTCTTCACCATTGCATTCCCACTGGCATGGGTACCGAACGAACCTTCATGAACCTCTTTCATTAATTGGCTTGCCTCTGCATCATCAACACATCTGAGCAAGACCCAATCAAAATTCCTCTTATACAAAACCCCATCCTTATTCAGGTAGAATACCATGGCTAACCTCCGCAGAGTCTTTCTATCTTTCTTTGACGCTCCCTCAGGATATTCTTGCGTCTCAAGATAGCGCTTGATATCGTAATACCACGGCTTTTCATCATCAGGCGTTGTATCAACAGCAAACACATAAGCCGGTCTATCCAGACGTCCCACTTCAACACTGGGGAACTGATTCCACCTCTGCACCTTGATCAAGGCAGCCAGAGTAGCCAAAGCATCTGCCAAAGGGTTCTCCTCTCTGGGCACGTGATGCATCTTCACCTTGGTGAAAAACGTCAACAATCTTCTCGTATAATCTCGGTACGGAACCAAATGAGATTGATGCGTATACCATTTTCCGTTAACCTGATTTATCACCAGAGCTGAATCTCCATATATGACAAGGTTCTTGATTCTCAAATCAATCGCCTCTTCAATTCCCAGTATGCAAGCTTCATATTCAGCTACGTTGTTGGTACACTCAAATGTTAGCCGGGCAGCAAAAGGAATATGAGATCCTTTCGGCGTAACCAAAACAGCACCAACACCGCTTCCATTCACGTTAACGGCCCCATCAAACATCAAAATCCATTCGGATTCAGGGTCAGGCCCCTCCTCCGGGATTGGTTCCTCGCAATCTTTCGATTTGAGAAACATGATGTCCTCATCAGGGAATTCAAACTTCATCGGTTGATAATCATCAATGGGTTGCTGGGCGAGGTAATCAGACAATACACTCCCCTTGATCGCTTTCTGAGAGGTATACTGTATATCATATTCAGTCAAAATCATTTGCCACCTCGCAACCCTTCCGGTCAATGCTGGCTTCTCAAACCCATACTTAATCGGATCCATCTTGGAAATCCACAAAGTGGTATGAACCAGCATATACTGTCTCAGTCGGCGAGCAGCCTATGCCAAAGTACAGCAAGTTTTCTCGAACGGTGAATGTACTGCTTCACAGTCGATAAACTTTTTGCTAAGGTAAATTGCATGCTCTTTTCGACAAGACTTGTCATGCTGACCCAATACACCTCGTAGACCCCTTGAAGGCCGTCAAGTACAGATTAACAGTCTCTTTCCATAGGAGGCATCAGAGTCGGAGGCTCCTGCAAATATTCTTTTATTCTTTCAATGCCCCTTGGCAATCATTATTTTACCTGACCGTTTGATCCTTCTTTTCAACATCCTGAATATGGGTTCACACGTGGCTGTTAGATGAGATGTGAACCATGACAGGTAGTTCAATCTTTCTAAGAAACCACGAACCTCTTTCTTTATCTTTCTCGGTTCAGGTTTTTTTTTTTTTTTTTTTTTTGCAGGATGAACCTCGATTCCTCCCTTACAATGAACCCCAGCAGCTTACCGGCCCGCACTCTGATAGTGCACTTGCTTGAATTCAACCTCAGTTTGAATTGTCTCAACTGGTCAAACGACTTGGCCAGATCTGCCAGATGCCCCTCTCCTGTTTGGGACCTTGCTATTATGTCATAGCATTTGATTTCATGATGAATCATATCATGAAACAAAGTCACCATGGCTCTCTGATACAGGCACTGGCGTTCTGCTTCTTTAGAGGACAGTCTCCTTTCCATGGTAGCTTGTGCACAACGATATTGGTATCCGCCCTGGCATATCCTGACACGACCAGGCGAAGATGTCCACATGCTCCTTCAACAAGGCTACCATTCTGCTCTCGATTCGCCTCTGAAGCGGCTTCATTTCCCTTTATGACCTCGGCGGTGCTCGGAATAACAATCTCAACCCGCTCCTCGTGCGGCTGAATCACCTTCTCCTCTTGTCTTGACAACCTGGCTAATTTCCAGCAGATCACAATCTTCTTCGTCTTCTTCTTCAGCAAGATTGCTCGGATTGTCGAAGTCATATGAGGGGTAACCCAATTGTTATCAACGAGATCCGGAGAATTATTTTTGAATTTGGGACGAGACAAATCAAAAAAGGAAAACTGAAAATAAACATTGCCATTTTTATTTGTTTTTAAACTGCAAAAATAAATGAAAAACAGAGAACACCGCTTTTTGACTGAAAAACATCCATTTATTAATGATGCAGAAAATGCAAATTTAGACATGAGGTGGCCCTTACAATGGACCATTACGTGTCGGGCAACACATATGGCTTTCATGCAAATAAACTGAAAACAAGAAATCGTTACTCTTCCAGACGAGTGACAGTGCTGATCTTGTTTAGGCCTTCCAGCTTCTTGGTACACACGATTTTATCCATTGATCAATCTCCCAGTCACTGTCAGTTTCTTTACCCATTGTATAGGCGTGATCTGAATCTAGCATTCCGGCACTTACAAAGGTGAACGACGGACGACGTCCTCTGTTCTGCTCAGACGAGTCTTGACCTGGATAATAACCAATCCCAAACATATCCGCCTTTACTACAATGCCTATGATTTTTCCCCAGCCTGGGATCCCTCCATTTCTCAACATTTCCAGTGCCTGTTTGTAAGAAGACACAGACGGTTTTTTCTCTTTCCCAACACCATTGTCATTTTCCACCTTGACGGTTTCAATCAGACTGGGTGTTTCAAATTCTCCACCGTCCATTTCCTTCACCTTCTGGATCATATCCCCCATCGGTACACCACCCTCTGTGGCGACGGCCATACAACAAGTATCAACACTAGGGAAAATTCCCTCTTTCCTCCGAGGTTTTGGGACCACAGGCCTCGGCATTTTTAACCGATCCCCATTCACCAACCCAATCGTCTTCCTATCCTCAGAAATTGCATTCATCTCCACCTCACCCTGCGCGGGCATATGATTAGCATTAACATTGGGAAATTGTGCAAAATTAATGGCCTTGGAATCCACCAGGTCTTGGACAGCATGCTTGAAAGCTCTACAACCCTCAATGTTATGCCCAGACGCCCCCGAATGGAATTCGCACTTAGCATTCTCATCGTAGTTGGTTGGCCTCTGATCAGGTTCTAATGGAGCTAATGTCCTCAATTGTACCATTCCGAGATCTTTCAACTTCCTCAACAGAAGAGCATACGGTATGGGTGGCCTATCAAATTGACGATCAACCCCTTTTCCTCTTACCTGGTTCCCAGCTCTCTGTGCTCCCGGGCGAGGTGACGGATGTCTCGGTGGTACAGATGAACCACCAACAGGAATGGTTGCAGTGGCAGCATAAGGGTGATAACGATCCTTACCGCATTCTCTTTTAGTCTGCGCACCACCTGATTCAACCTTCTTCTTGGGCTGACCACCGTCAAGGGATTTCTTCACCACAGAGCCAGAGGGATTTGTTACTTCGGACGACGGAACCTTTCCCCAAACTTTCTCCTTGATCATCCAGCCCTCAATCCTTTCTAATCTCTCGGCCATGGCTTTCTGCCCCAAGGCAAGCCCTTGCACAACCCTGAATAAATCCCTCACCATCTCTTTCAGTTCGAGGATGTCGGCGTTGGGAGGATCCATCAGCTTGGATTTGTTGCCCATAGCAGGGTATCTGAACAAACGAGCTATGTGCATCGGTCGACACCTACAAAATAGCAAATGGGTTAGTATGCATGAATGCAACGTCTATCCATATGAGGAAGATTCTGTCCTTTGATTCTGGTTTCATCGAGACAGATAACATTTTGACATCCACATTCTGAAATTCAAGATGTCTCTCAACCAGATTCTCAATCCATCATACTCCCCATATGGCTAGACGTGAGTTTGAGTGCAGATGAATGCAAAATGAGAATGATGCAGATGTATGCAATGCACTGAGCCATCCTCCAAGTCATCTGATCATCTTTTGCTCTGAATCACAGCCCTGATCTCTGAACTGATCACAACCATCTGAGGTACTGATTAACCATAAGTCCGACTCAAGGGTTCCGAAATAAACGGAAGACAGATACATCATCATCATCATCAGTCTCTGAGCAGACACACCACCACCATCTGAATCGGCCCGGGGAATCCTGAAATAAACGGATCCCCACTGATAAATATCTCGGCCCGGGGAATCCTGAAATAAACGGATCCCCACTGATAAATCACGGACAGCACTCCGGCGTCTCTGAAATAAGCGGCCATAAATCCGACTTATAAATAGGACCCGGATCCACGGAACAAAAGTCACCATCAACGTCACCATCAATCACCAACAGTCACCATCTGTACCTGTTAGAATGATCATTCCCTCCCCACTCACGGGTGTCATCTAGGCCAGGGTAAAGTCGAAAGAAACGCAGCATAAATAACCTTTCGCAGAATACCATCATATACACACCCGAAGTATGTAACGATAATATCCCACCAGGGTCTGAACTGCTCGTGATATCAATGTTCCGCTAAGTGGCGCCATACCACCCGCTTCCCATGAATCACTCTATTCCTAGGTTTCCTAGATTTCACTCATAGCCTGGGTATTGGGCCTTTTACCTCGAGTAACTCCCACCCCAAAACAGAGGAACCACCTGTACAGAGGACGGCAACAATATGATAGTATGATGCATGCAGACATTAAATGCAAATATATACACAGTGGTTAGAATAATAAATGCAATAAATAACACGACACAAGCAACCTAAACTAATCCTAGAACGCTAGGAGAGACTCGCTTAGGGAAGATGGACCAGCACAGGTCTACATCTATAGATCCCCAGCAGAGTCGCCAGCTGTCGCATCCTGCGAAAAATCAACCGGCGAGCCTAAAAATAAAAACACACAGAGCCGCCACTAAACGTTATTTATCCCAAGATAGGGAAAGGAAACGCTCAGAGAAACCTGGAAAGACATGGTCTCGCGACCAGAGAGAAAAGGTTCGGGAGTCGGTTACGCGAGGGGAAGGTATTAGCACCCCTCACGTCCGTCGTACTCGACGGGATCCACGTTCTAAGAAAAGAAAAGGTTGCTAAGCATCACACACACACTGGGAACGCAGGTGGGGTTAGGAGAAACGGGCTCGATAAGGTATCGCACCTTGTGCCTACATATCTTGTCTGGAACAAGAATCAGAGCCACTGTAGTTCGGCTTACGCACGCCAAACAACACAAAACATACAAACAAGCAAGGGTGGCAAACATGGAGCCCGACAACCACTGGATGGAATTACGTCGGCATCCGAACCAAAACACACTCAAAAGGGCAAACGTGGAGCCCGACTGCCAATCACTGGGCTTACGTCGGCATCCGAACCCAAACATACAGTCAGATAACAAGTAAACGCACGCAAAAAAGAAAAAGGTTGCCCGGAGTGGTCTCGCACGACCACCTGCCTACATACCTCGTCTGGCACGAGGATCAGGGCGATGTAGTTCCCCTGAAAGGGACTAAATTGCTAACCAGAAACCGGGGAAAGATACACAACTAGGGAGCTGAGACTCGAGCCTAATGTTGTCATGCATCGTTAACCCTAAGTTCGGTTTTCTATCCTACTTGCATAAGCAAACTAACCTAACCAGGAAAGAAGCTAGCACACAAGCATACAATCATATACCATCAAATGAGAACAGGTATCTCAAACAAGCATGTCAATCAGATATCCACATAACACGCACTATAGCCAAACAAGGGGCTCAATCAATCAGGTTTGACTGCCTAAGCAATCGTCTGTACAGGCTGTGTTTGCTCTTAACCTTGCCATTACGAGGCTAAGGTGAAGCAGATGAAAGGATGAAGTGAGGATCAGACCTCACAGCTCTTATCCCTAACCAGGGAGAGCTGACAAATGAGCATGGGTCCAGAATAGGGGAACCCTTCTATACTCGATGACTCTGACACGACAGATCTTGGGCTTTTGATCTCAATGCTACAACCATGTAATGGGAGCAAGGAGAAGACTCACTGAATAGTGGGGGACAGGTTGCTTGTCCCTACCTTCCACCAATTGCCTTACTTGAAGGACTTTTCCTGCTTGGGCTTAAAAATAAACATACACAAGCATTGCCTCTTAAGGAGGACTTCAGACAATTTGCCCGGCCCGGTAACAGCCGGGTCTCCAGACTACATGAAGTTAGGAAGTTACCTCAATGCAAGTTGCTTATGCAAAGCAAAGCAAAAGTTCACAAGGAACTAAGCAACTAAAGTACCTGGAAACAATCAAACTCAGTCAGTACTCAATCAGACAAACTATACAGCAAACAATCAAACAGTTTAAACAATACAACACAAAGCAAGCTCAAGGCTTAAGCCCAAGCTCCAACACCTACAAAACAATGTTATGTTAGTGTACAAACATCAACAACATCAATTAAAATTGATTTGAATCATTCTCCATGTGCATTATGCTTTTGATCCTGAAAAATCAAGCAAACATTAGCAACTAGACCACTAGGCCAAGCCTAGGGTCCAAAACAAGAAAAAATCCTTAAACAGCAAGGCATTCACAAACCAAAATCAAATTAAAGTCAAACAAGAGCAAACATCATCGGTCTCATGTTTATATCATCCATCATGTTCAATTCATGCACAAAACAATCCATATGAGGTCAAATGAACCACCAAGCATACAAACAGAAGTATTGCATTCAAATCCATACCAAAACACATCAAAAAATTCTCAAATTAAATACACCTAAACAGGGGTCAATCAAGGTCTACCATGTCAAATTTGAGCTCAATTGGGCAAATGGAACCATGTCAATGAAAATCAACAAAAACAGACACAATTACATGCTTCAATTCACACCATCAATGCATACATCCACTTCAAAAATTCATATCTCATTGGAAACTAAAAAGAAATGGATGAGACCAAAACAGGGAGGTCCTAACATGTGTCTAGTTCATGCATATCAAATTTCATGGCCATACAATACAATATGAGGATTTCCCAATCAATCTACCAACATGTATCACATGAGCTTGCAATTTCAACAACCAGAAATGAAAAATCAAGATTAAATTGAAAATACAGTGAAAAATCCTACAAAAATTCATCAAGCATCCTAACATGTCAACAAGTCATCATGCAAAATTTCAGCCAATTCCAACATGCATAGGTCATCCAATTAAATTCAACAAGTTGACATCAAGAGGTGTGACACAAATTGTCACACCTAAGTTCCAGAATTTGCTGCTCTCTAACCAGGTATCAAAAATTCATGAAATTTACATATAAATAATCCTCAATGAGTCAAGAATCATCACAAAAATTTTCAAGAATTTATTCAACACTATGAGCATTTCATGAGCAAATTGGTAGAATGTATCAAAATGTGACATACATTAGAAAAGCCTATGCCAAATAAAATATTTGCCAAGCACAACTTTGACCAATAGGTCAAAACAATTCTACACAAGTCAACAAAGTCAAGGAAAAAATCTCCATATTTTTAGGAATTTTTTACTATTTTTTATGAATTTTTAAAGGTGCTAATGATTAATTAAGATTTAATGTGAATTAAATTAATTAATTAATTTAGCAGTGGCAGTATTGTAAATAAGTGGAGGCGGGAAACATGTTTTGAAATTGGAACTAGCCACAATTGGATCAAATTGTACAATTTTCCAGAAAGTTTCTTCTCCCTCGCGCGGCTTACACACTCACGTTCAACATCAACACACAACTTCGACCTTGCTCACTTCATCACCAAATTTAACAATTTAATAACCGTTGGAAAGGTCTCGGTGCCTAGATCATGAATATGTAACTAATTTTGCCTAACTCTCACTGTGCGAACCGGATCGATCGCTTAAAGTTTCACACTCAAAACTAAAAAATCACTATATCTCCTTCTACAATCATCCAAATCGAAAACTACAAATTGCATCACGCTCAGCCATGAATGAACTACAAGAACCACATCTTAATTCAAGAAATAATGAAACTCGAATCCGTACCTTATTCCGATGACGGCGAGGAATCCGTGAGCTTCACCCTTCAATTTATGAAAACAGATGCAGATTAACATCCAAGGAGGTGATTGGAGAAGTCGAATTGGCTTGAACACGATCCAAACGCAAGAAAAGTGAAAACTCCATTGTTGAGCTCAAGCATGACAATTGCGATTCATCACTCTATTCCTTCCAAACAGCTCAAACAGATGGAGAAGAAGATGATATGAGTTGAATGCAAAAAGAATTTCGTGTTTTGGTTCAAGATTGAGGAAGAATTGTGAAGTTGAAGGTTTTGTGTTCTTGATGAAAACTTGAGAGAATGAAGAGTTTTCAGATCCAATCTTGGGGAATGTAATTTTGTTATGATTATGAAGTGTTTTAGAATATATATGGTAGCTTAATCCATCACTAATCATGTTAATTAGCATTTTGGCTTAATTAGTGAAATTGCAATTTTGCAAATGGAGGGTAAAATGGTCAATTCCTTTAGACAGCTCATGCCACCTCAGTGACAGCACATACACCTTCTAAATATCATATGTGAACTGTAGAAACTTGTTTCATGCTCATTGGTTGCTCCATTCTCAAATTCACCATGTGTATGCATTTGGTCCATTTTTGTCATTTTCATTTTTCAAGACAAAATCCAAATTAAAAGCCTTATGCATGAAATGAAAATTCAAACACATTCTAAATGCCATTCCTGAGGTGTTGGAAAAAGTCCCATTCAAAAATTCCAATTATTTTGACATTTGGACAATTTTGCCCCTGGTCCAATTCAGCTGTCCAGTTGAAAAGTGACTTTTTGCCTTGGCCATTTTTGGGAAATTCCAATGATGCACCCTCAAAGTACATGTCAAATGGAGTTTGTGCATATAAAGAACTTGCAATTTGGACAAAGTATGTGGTAGTTATGGCCTCCTGATTACGGGTCTTTTCTGAAATTCACTGAGCCATACTTTGCAAACCGTACATTGGATTTTCAAGTTCTTGGACTTTTTGGAAAGGTGAGAACAAGATCTACATCTGTCATGTTGAACAATTTTTCATTTGAAGCTTCCTTGGACATCTGTTTTTGAGGTTTTAAACTTTCCATTTTTGGAAACTTCAGTTACCAGTCACCTGCTATTTTTGGCAGTTTTTGTCCTGACTTGATTTTCTTCATTCTTAAGCTTCGAGATGTAAAATATCACTTGTTCCAACATGAATGAAGTGTATCCAACTCATTTCCACCTCCACATCCATCAGATCATGTACAGTTGACCACAGTTGACTTTTCATCTGACAGATGAATTTGGCAATGCATAGATCAATTTGAACCCCAACTTCCAACTGAAATGGCTCAAGGGTAACACCCTAGCCTCAATAAGCACAATATAATCACAAAATGAACCCCATAACCATCATGAACCCCATCTCCTGATCCAGCCCTGATTGGCCCAATACAACTGATTAGGGTTGACCAGTGGTCAAAACCCTAATCTCAAGGAATCTTCTTCAACCACTTGATGACATCCAACCCTGATGATGATGATGTATCAATTCAAACAAGATGAAGACCAATATCCCTTGAGAATCATGAAACCCTAATTCACGGCCCAATCCTCAGATGGCCATGATCAGTCAGTAAACCCTAGGCTTGCACCCTCTGACTTCCTCATCTCCTGATTAAGACTTGGGAAGATGGCTTGCACTATGTTACCACATGTTATGCAACATGAAATGCCTAATGCCCTAAAATGATATGCAAATATGTTAATGCTAGTCCCAAGAGAGGAGGACAAATTTTGAGGTGTTACAAGTACTAAGGTAGGAATTAGGTATTTTGAAATTTGAAAGACGAGTACTTGTGACCTACAAGCTCTTATAGCTTGGGTCTAATACTCGGGACTACGTCTGGACATTCCACCCAGGCAGTCTGTTTCTTTCCAATATTGCTAAGAAAATGATTCGAATATTTATGAATGTTTTGGAGGGAAGAAGAATATTTATGGTTTGCAAGCTCTTACAGCTTGAGCCTAATATTCGGGATTACAACTGGATATTCCCTCCAGGTAATCTTTTTCTTCCAACTTTATTAAGAAGATGATTTTTGAATATTAAAGTGTTAAAGAGAAGACGAATATTAACGGCTTGCAAGCTCTTACAGCTTGAGCCTAATATTCGGGATTACGACTGGACATTTCATCCAGGTAACCTTTTTCTTCACGTTTTATTTAGAAGGTGATTTGGGATATTTACGGATATTTTGGCGCGAAGACGAATATTTATGACTTACAAGCTCTTACAGCTTGAGCCTAATATTCGGAATTACAACTGGATATTCCCTCCAGGTAATCTTTTTCTTCCAACTTTATTAAGAAGATGGTTTGAGATATTTACAGGTGTTTTGGAGAGAAGACGAATATTTATGGCTTGCAAGCTCTTACAGCTTGAGCCTAATATTCGGGATTACTCCTCGACATTCCATCCAGGTAACCTTTTTCTTCCAACTTTATTAAGAAAATGATTTTGAATATTGGAGTGTTAAAGAGAAGACGAATATTAACGGCTTGCAAGCTCTTACAGCTTGAGCCTAATATTCGGGATTACGACTGGACATTCCATCCAGGTAACCTTTTTCTTCCAACTTTTATTTAGAAAACGATTTGAATATTAAATTAAAATAATCAAAGTACAGAGGTTTGAAATTGTTTAAAGTTGAGTTGATGTTGCTTAAGAGCTCATTGTAAGAAGGCCCAAGAGTAAGCCAAGTGAGGTTGATGGCGATGCTTAAAAAGCAATCGACTTACAAGGGTGTGGAAATGGGGCTCGACATTGAATCGAGAATTTAGTGATATCTATCATTATTTTTTGAATGGTTTTTCTTTCTTTTTATCAATGAAATTGAGATGATTTATCATGATTTAAACATACCTCACACATAAAAATTTATATTTCACATAAATCCCAAAGAAAGAATAATCACTTAAGTTATATTAAAAATAAAATAATAAAAATGAATAAACAATAGAAACATGTTAGTAGTAAGACTATTTAATTAAATCTGAGAATTGAAGGAAAGTAATTATATATGTGAGAATTGAGGGAAAAGATGGGACAGTAAAAAAATATTGAAGGAAACCCCACACAACACAACTGGGTATCGAACCCAGGACCAAAGGGTAGCTAAGTTAGCTCCATTTCCGCCAGGCCATGACTAACTTACTGTTAGACTTGCAGTGGCCCAAATATATAAACAACAAAATAAAATAAATAGATAAAATAAAAAAAAAATAAACAAATAACAAAAGGCCGGCATGGGCCGAGCATTTGGGCTTGGGTCGAAGGAGTCCCACTCCGGGAGTGGCCCCAAATGAATAGGAGAAACCCAACAGTCACCCTAGCCGCATGGCTGTTGGGTGACGGAACAAAAGCAATGAAGACCCTTAATGCCAGTTGTCGGCGTAATTAATGGAGGGTAGGCAATGAAAAAACGAAATGTCAGCAATAGCATTGGTGGTGTCAATTCCCAGACACGGTTCTTCTTCCCAACAAAGGGAATATTTTATTTGCTTTAATCATCAAAAAAACAAAAAAACGTTAACAGTATTTATTATTATCCTTTAAAAAGAACAACGTAACACAGTTGAAGAGAAATGCCTCTTCTCTCAAGTCGTGGTAGACGGTCACAGAGAAACAAGAATATCAGAACAGAAGGTGGAACAAGCAACAACAAACTAAGCCAAAGCAGTGAAGAGGACAATGGTGAAGCGTGAATCCAAGTGAAAAGAAAGCAAGAAGATCAACCCAAAGGGGAACCGATATTTACCTGATCGACGGTGATTGAATTGGTCGTGTTGAATCCTCTTTCAGAATGCTCTCTCTTCCGGCGAATCCACTTCAGTGTGCGTTGGATCGTCCGCTTGGGTGTCAGTAGGGTTCTTAAAAGCAGCGTCGAAATGAAGCCCTGGTGTTCCTTCCAAAAATGTCGGCTCTAGGTTATCTCGCTCCCTTCTTTTTAGCGTTAGGTTTTTGCCGTTTTTCCGTCGAAAGAAAAACTTTAGGGTTTTTACTCTTGAACAGTAGCCGCTCTCCTCCCTCAGTTCTTTTGTTTTCGCCGCTCTCTCCTCTTATACTCATCTGGTTAGGGTTTTTGATTCAGCTTATGGAGATCAAAAGGGCATGCTCTTGGGAGTGCTTTAAGGTGCTCAGCTTGTTTGCCTCAATTTGGCGTTTGATCTAGAAATGGTAATATGAACCACGTACTTTCCTCTTGAATTTGTCTTAATTCCTCTTTTGGGTTGTTTGTGAAATTTTACCGCCGGTGAGAAAGGTTTCACCACTGTGAACCTGTTTAGACGAAAATAGGACTTATTTCTTCTTTTTTCTTTCTTTGAAATTCATACTGATTTGTGTGTTGTTGTTGTATTCTTTTTTATAGGTTTGGCAATGGAAGATTTGATGCGTTGATTGCTGTGGTGTATCATCTGACTTTGAGGACCGATTCAGGACCTCTACTTGCTCCCTCGGAGTTTTTTCTGAATAATAAATTCTTTTAGGAACTGGAGGGGGATGAAGAGAACTCAAATCAATTGCATTGGAGTGGGAATCAACATAATTAGGAGCAAATGAACTGCTAGATGTAGAAGAAACATCTTTACAATCCTGGTGCTGAACTTTTTTGTGCAAGGGAACGAAGGTAGATGCCCTCAAAGGATTAGATGAAGCTGGTGCCAGAGTATGCCTCCACTTTTGAGCTAGCCATGTAAAATGTTACATCAATAATAAACTCTTATATTCACTTGTATTTAACAGATAACAGCAAACATGGAGAGCCAGCTGCTAGAATTTGAGGAATCTGTCGTTGATAAAGCAAAAGCCAAAGAGGAGTTGGGATTGCCTGTTGACTCTAGGGAGTATGGCATTGTTGCGCGGGTAATAGATATACACTTATTGGTTCGATGATGAACCTCTTGCAATAACATTTGAACTGTTTTAATACATGCTGATCACAATTGTTATGGAATTTGAAATGCTACTATTTTTGCAGATACTGAGGGATCTGGATGTTCAATCTATGAAGTTGATGACTAACAATCCATCCAAATATATTGGTCTCAAGGGTTATGGTTTATGTTTGCTGTAATGACAATGCCGACATTCACTTACGGTAATTTGAGTGATTCCATTTGGCTTGCTGCTGTTATGCTACGTTTTTCTGTCATGGAAGTTTCGCAAGTAATTTTGATGTAGGACTAGTTTTGGTGCAGGATTGATTAGATAGCAGCTTGTTGTTTTGGACTTACCATCTGTGGTTCCGTTGCAGCTGATGGTGGTGTCTTGAACTTGAAGAAACCAAAACTTGAAGGTGAATCATCATCAACATCTATGGATAACATGATGTCCGACTGCAGGAAGTGCGACGGCATAACCCCACAACGACGTGATAGCCTTGCAAACCGACACCATGACAGGTTCGGAACTGAGCTTCCAAACTCATTTAATCAGACTGTTGCTGCCGATTCAACGAAGCCCACCAACCAAAACTCATGAATACGAGACCTTAGATATTGAACCCAACCTGGAAAATGTACCATGGGTAGCAAAGGATAATGTAGAGAAAACAAATTGCATTTCTTGAGATATATAGAAATGGTGACTCATAGGCGAAGTATAAAATAATGTTTTTTTTCGAGAAAGTTTTGCAATTGTGAAAATTGGTTGGCTGTGGATTTCCTCTTTTACGTAGTATATGCACACCTTCGGTTTATGCTTACTGCACCTGCAGTTGGCAACTTGTATTTATTTCATGCATTTGTAATATGTTGTTCTTTTCCATGGAAACCTTTTGATAATGCCACGAGTTCCTATCATTTCTAGAAGAATTTTTGCTACTAAGTGTCCACACCAATGAGGCTCTTGAAGATTTACTTGACAACCCAACAACTTTATGTGACCGCCTCTTGGTAAACCTCAGGTTGCAAAGTACTCTACTAGCTTCTTGAACGTCAGAATTCCCAATGTTATTGGGCATTGCAACCGTGTGGTTTTCAAACGTATTCCTAGCCAATTGATTTTTTCTTTTGAAATAGCTATCAGAGAAGGTTGCTTGGCATTTGTCATCAGTAGAGACAATCAGAACTCGAAGTAGCAACCAAATGATTTGTTTTAGGCTTTACATCAACTATTCTTTTTGAGTTCAAAGAAGAAATATTTCCATCATTTGCTTTAGCTTGACACCCCCCATTGCTAAATGGATCAGTTTGGTTATAAAAATGGATGTGGATTTTTTAGGAATAATCCAATATTAGTTTGAATATCAATTTAATTAATAATAACAAATCAGCAAAAAAACCAAATTAAAAACAAATTAATCTATAATTCATTTAAAATCACTTGGATATCAACTCTAACATTCATTTGGAAATTAAAATCGATTAGAGTTTGAATCATTAGTAAAATAAACAATTAAGATTAAATTGACAATTGGAATTAAACTTAATTCGAAATTAAAATCAAATTGAAAAAATAAAAAATAAAAAAAATAAGATATTAAAATCCATTTTATAATCAAAAGCACCATGATCAAAGAGGCATAGACAATGATCAATGTGTAACAAAAATATGGATTTGGGAATGAATGTATGCAAATGAACTTTAGGCCAAGTGCCAAACAAAAATAAAAAATTCAGGACCAAAATCGGGGTATGACAGTTGCCCCTATTTAAGCGTCTTCTACTAGAGAATATGAAGCAGGATGTTCTTCATATGATCATAGTGGGAGATGGTTAAATACTAAGAAGACCCGGATTTTGATCTTGAATCCCTATGACATGGTGTGATATGATATGATATGATATGACATGATATGATATGCATGGATGCATGATTTTTTTGTATCTTCTTCCCTGCTAGGGATATGGTGGATCCTTGACAGGAGATGCTACTAGACAGACCAATATGTGGGGAATACTGATGATCCACAGGGAGACAGACAAATGGTAAGAAACAACTTGCTGGGGAAACAATCCTGCTGGAGAATCAGACGCACACTGGGGAGTATTCAAAGTGAGATTTGATAAACGACACTTAGAATACGAGGGATTTCGGTAGTAAGTTCACACATGACTTACTAAACCCGAATAAGAAAAAAATGTCACAGCAGGTTCAGATATGACCTGACAATACTGGAATAAAACACGACAAGACAGGTTCACATATGACCTGACAATGTTGGGGGATATCAAGAAATTCTGACAGCAGGTTCAGATATGACCTAACAAACTCAGAGAAGAAAACAAGAAGGGCTTATCAACAGGTTCATATATGACCTGATAATACTGGAATAAAAGTTCAAAAACAGGTTCAGATATGACCTGACAACACTGAAACAAATCAAAGAAAAAGACTCTTCAGAGCAGATTCAGATATGACCTGACACTGGAATAAGGTTCAACAAAAGGTTCAGATATGACCTGACAATGGATTAAAGTTCAATAACAAGTTCATATATGACCTGAATAGGATTGAACGACAGGTTCATATATGACCTGACAATGGATAAAAGTTCAATAACAGATTCACATATGACCTGAATAAGATTGAACAAACAGAGAGAAACAAATCTCCAGAACAGGTTCAAGTATGACCTGATACCGGAATAAGGGTTCAACAGCAGGTTCATATATGACCTGACAAATGGATTAAAGTTCAATAACAGGTTCATATATGACCTGAATAGGATTGAACGACAGGTTCATATATGACCTGACAGTGGATAAAAGTTCAATAACAGGTTCACATATGACCTGAATAGTATTGAACAAACAGAGAAAAATCTTCAGTACAGGTTCAAGTATGACCTGATACCGGAATAAAGCTCAACGACAGATTCATATATGACCTGAATAGTATTGAACAAAAGTTGGAAAAACTCTTCAGAGCAGGTTCAAGTATGACCTGACACCGGAACAAAGCTCAACAACAGGTTCAAACACGACCTGAATGGTATTGAACAAAAAGAGAAAAATCTTCAGTACAGGTTCAAGTATGACCTGGCACTGGAATAAAGCTCAACAACAGGTTCAGATATGACCTGAATGGTATTGAACAAAAGTTGGAAAAACTCTTCAGAGCAGGTTCAAGTATGACCTGACACCGGAATAACAACAATTGGACTCCGACCGTAAGCAATGGACTACAACCAGCTTTTAACGGATTTTGCCAATAACAATTGGACTTGAAAATGACTGCGAAAACCGGATGTTGGTTTAAAGATACCAAAGACAAAACGGAATTAGAGGTCCAAGGACATAGGATCAACGGCAAGACCTAGGTCAATGCAAAATGAGCACGAAGTACATTTCGGCTATGCATGATTTGAATGCATGATATATGAATGATCATGATTATGAGAATGCTGACACTTAGCAGACTGGGTGTTTGTAGGGACAGAGATTCTGATTCCTCAACACCAATAACTCATACTCGTATAATTAACAGGCGCATCCAGAGGAGAAACTATCATGACTGACAGTTATAAATAATCAAAGGTCCATCCTTCTAGAGGATTCATAAGTTGTACTCCATGGAGACTTTTGTTGGTGATCCTGGAGTATTTATGCAAACTTTGAGCCTTTCGGGGAAACAAATGTTTTTCCTTCGATTTTCACATGTATCAAAGTAAATTTGTTCTAAGTTTCAAATTCTTTTTCCAAGTTTCAAAACTTCATTATTAACAAATAAATGACATTTTGCATAACAAAGAAAAGCATAGATGAACACAGACTAACAATGATTGGGAAAAACTTGTATTTTATTCAAGAATGGTAGCACACAAATGGCGTAGCTCCATAGAGTGTTACAATTTTTTTGAAAATGGCAATAAGAAAAGGTTTACATTGAATTCAGTGACCCCTAACATCCTTAATAGATATGATCCCCCAAAAACCTTGCTCCTAAGGGGAGTGACTGGATTAATCTTCCACTTCAAATTCTTAGGCGTTAATCAGTAACAACTGATGCAGTTTATGCCTTTATGCCCCTAACTTTTGCCTGGATCGTCCTTTCGGGTTTTCGATCCACCGGGACGCTCCTTTTTGCCTAAGTCGCCTTTTCAGGTTTTCAACTTAGCGAGCTACCATTTTTATTCATCCCTAACTTTTGCCTGGACCGCCCTTTCGGGTTTTCAGTCCACCGGGATACCCTTTTTTGCCTAAATCGCCCTTTCAGGTTTTCGATTTAGCGGGTTTTTGTTAGGCATAGTATTTTTTAACTGCATCAGAGTTCACGGGGTGTGAGAGCTCTTCATCGTCCATAGTTGTGAGAATCAAGGCACCTCCGGAGAAAGCTTTCTTCACAACATATGGGCCTTCATAATTGGGAGTCCACTTCCCACGTGAATCCTTGTGTATTGGCAAGATCTTCTTAAGTACGAGGTCTCCTTCTCTAAATTCCCGAACACGTACTTTCTTGTCAAAAGCCCTTTTAAGCCGTTTCTGGTATAATTGTCCATGGCACAAAGAAGTCAATCGCTTCTCATCTATGAGGTTCAACTGATCAAATCTATTTTGAATCCACTCAGCCTCTTCTAGCTTGGTTTCCATCAAGATTCTCATTGAAGGTATCTCTACTTCAATTGGGAGAACTGCTTCCATCCCATATACCAAAGAGAACGGGCCCCTGTTGAGGTGCGGACGGAAGTCCGATATCCATGCAGTGCAAAGGGTAGCATTTCGTGCCAATCCTTATAGGTTTTTACCATTTTCTGCAGGATCTTCTTGATGTTTTTATTAGCGGCTTCAACAGCGCCATTCATCTTTGGACGATATGGTGAAGAGTTATGGTGCTCAATCTTGAAGCTCTCGCATAATTCTTTCATGGTCTTATTGTTCAGATTCGTCCCATTATCTGTGATGATCCGGCTTGGAATTCCATAACGGCAAATGATCTCTTTCTTGAGAAACCGTGCAACCACTTGTTTTGTCACATTAGCGTAAGAGGCGGCTTCTACCCATTTGGTAAAGTAATCAATTGCAACCAGGATGAAGCGGTGACCATTGGAAGCTTTAGGCTCGATGGCGCCAATCATGTCGATGCCCCACATTGAGAAAGGCCAAGGTGACGTCAAAACATTCAGTAGGGTCGGAGGCACGTGTACCTTGTCGGCATATATTTGGCATTTATGACATTTTCTAGCATAATTGAAACAGTCAGATTCCATGGTCAACCAGTAATAACCAGCTCTTAAAATCTTCTTGGCCATGGCATGCCCATTGGCATGAGTTCCAAAGGATCCTTCATGAATCTCCTTGATCAACATGTCTGCTTCACGTCCATCCACGCATCTGAGCAGAATCATGTCGTGATTTCTCTTGTACAACACACCATTGCTCAAGAAGAATTTGGATGCTAACCTCCTCAATGTTTTCTTGTCAAGGGTTGTGGCATCTGTTGGATATTCTTGATTTTGCAAAAAACATTTGATGTCATGAAACCATGGTTTACCATCGGCTTCCTCTTCAACTGACTGGCAGTAGGCCGGCTCAACTTTCCGCTCGATCTGAATGAGAGGTGTTTCATTATGGAATCTAACTTGATACATTGAAGCCAACATAGCCAAAGCATCAGCAATTTGATTCTCAGTTCTCGGGATATGACGGAAAGTGATTTCGTCAAAGTATTTTATTAATTCCATGACATAGGCACGATATGGGATCAACTTGGTATCACGGGTTTCCCATTCGCCCTTGACTTGGTATATCACCAAGGCTGAGTCTCCACATACTTCGAGGATTTTGATTCGGAGATCAATTGCTGCTTCAATGCCTAGGATGCACGCCTCATATTCTGCTATATTGTTCGTGCAATCAAAACACAACCTTGCTGTGAAAGGAGTGTATCCACCATTTGGATTCAACAGGACAGCTCCTACGCCATGCCCCATGTAATTGGAGGAACCATCAAACATGAGCTTCCACCGAGATCCGGGTTCAGGTCCTTCATCAAGTCCTGGGATCTCACAATCTTTTACTACCATAATGTCTTCATCAGGGAAGTCAAACTTCAACGACTGGTAGTCTTCAACGGGCTGGTTTGCCAGGTAATCAGACAACACGCTTCCCTTAATGGCTTTTTGAGATACATATTGGATGTCATTGTCGCATCCTGCGAAAAATCAACCGGCGAGCCTAAAAAGAAAGCACACACAGAGCCGCCACTGCGCGTTATTTATCCCAAGATAGGGAAAGGAAACGCTCAGAAAAACCTGGAAAGGAAATGGTCTTGCGACCAAAGAGACAGGGTAAGGGAGTCGGTTACGCGAGGGGAAGGTATTAGCACCCCTCACGTCCGTCGTACTCGACGGGATCCACGTTCTAGAATAAAGAATAGGTTGCTAAGCATCACACACACACACGGGGAATGCAGGTGGGGTTAGGAGAAGGGCTCGATAAGGTATCGCACCTTATGCCTACATATCTTGTCTGGAACAAGAATCAGAGCCACTGTAGTTCGGCTTACGCACGCCAAACAACACAAACAACACAAACAAGCAAGGGTGGCAAACATGGAGCCCGACAACCACTGGATGGAATTACGTCGGCATCCGAACCAAAACACACTCTAAACGGCAAACATGGAGCCCGACTGCCAATCACTGGGCTTACGTCGGCATCCGAGCCAAAACACGCACAAAACGGCAAACGTGGAGCCCGACAGCCAATCACTGGGCTTACGTCGGCATCCGAGCCAAAACACACAGTCAGATAACAATTAAACACACGCAAAAAAGAAAAAGGTTGCCCGGAGTGGTCTCGCACGACCACCTGCCTACATACCTCGTCTGGCACGAGGATCAGGGCGATGTAGTTCCCCTGAAAGGGACTAAATTGCTAACCAGAAACCGGGGAAAGACACACAACTAGGGAGCTGAGACTCGAGCCTAATGTTGTCATGCATCATTCACCTAAGTTCGGTTTTCTATCCTACTTGCATAAGCAAACTATCCTAACCAGGAAAGAAGCAATCACACAAGCATATATCAGATGAGAACAGGCATCTCAAACAACACAAGCATGTCAATCAAATATCCACATAACACCCACTATAGCCAAACAAGGGGCTCAATCAATCGGGTTTGACTGCCTAAGCAAGTCGTCTGTACAGGCTGTGTTTGCTCTTAACCTTGCCATTACGAGGCTAAGGTGAAGCAGATGATGGATGAAGTGAGGATCAGACCTCACAGATCTTATCCCTAACCAGGGAGAGCTGACAAATGAGCATGGGTCCAGAATAGGGGAACCCTTCTATACTCGATGACTCTGACTCAATGTGCACTGCACAGGATCTTGGGCTTTTGATCTCAATGCTACAACCATGTAATGGGAGCAAGGAGAAGACTCACTGAATAGTGGGGGACAGGCTGCTTATCCCTACCTTCCACCAATTGCCTTACTTGAAGGACTTTTCCTGCTTGGCTTAAAAATAAACATACACAATCATTGCCTCTTAAGGAGGACTTCAGACAATTTGCCCGGCCCGGTAACAGCCGGGTCTCCAGACTACATGAAGTAAGAAGGTTATACCTCTATGCAAGTTGCTTAAGCAAAGCAAAGCAAAGCAATAGTTCACAAGGAACTGAGCAACTAAAGTACCTGGAAACAATCAACCTCAGTCAGTACTCAATCAGACAAACTGTAAAGCAAACAGTTAAACAGCTTAAACAATACAACACAAAGCAAGCCCAAGGCTTAAGCCCAAGCTCCAACACCTACAAAACAATGTTATGTTAGTGTACAAACATCCACAACATCAATTAAAATCAACTTGTATCATTCTCCATGTACATTGCTTTTTTGATCCTGAAAAATCAAGCAAATATTAGCAACTAGACCACTAGGCCAAGCCTAGGGTCCAAAAGCAAGAAAAAAACTTAAAACAGCAAGGTATCCACCATCCAACATCAAATTATCATCAAACACAAGCAAACATCATTGGTCTTATGTTTATATCATCCATCATGTTCAATTCATGCACAAAACAATCCATATGAGGTCAAATGAAGCCCAAAGCATACAAACAGAAGTATTGCATTCAAATCCCTATCAAAACACATCCAAAAATTCTCAAATTAAATACACCTAAACAGGGGATAATCAAGGTCTACCATGTCAAATTTGAGCTCAATTGGGCAAATGGAACCATGTCAATGAAAATCAACAAAACAGACACAATTACATGCTTCAATTCACACCATCAATGCATACATCCAATTCAAAAATTCATATCTCATTGAAAACAAAAAAGAAATGGATGAGACCAAAACAGGGAGGTCACACAATGTGTCTAGTTCATGCATATCAAATTTCATGGCCATACAATACAATATGAGGATTTCCCAATCAATCTACCAACATGTATCACATGAGCTTGCAATTTCAATCACCAGAAATGAAAAATCATGATCAATTAGAAAAGGCAGTGAAAAATTCTACAAAAATTCATACAACATCCTAACATATCAACAATTCACCATGCCAAATTTCATTCAATTCTAACATGCATAGGTTATCCAATTAAATTCAACAAGTTGACATCAAGAGGTGTGACACAAATTGTCACACCTAAGTTCCAGAATTTGCTGCTCTCTGACCAGGTATTAAAAATTCATGAAATTTACATATAAATAATCCTCAATGAGTCAAGAACCACCACAAAAATTTTCAGCCATTTATTTTATGATATGAGTATTTCATGATCAAATTGCCAAAATGTATCAAAATGTGACATACATTAGAAAAGCCTATGCCAAATAAAATATTTGCCAAGCACAACTTTGACCAATAGGTCAAAAAAATCCTACACAATTCAACAAAGTCATAGAAAAAATCCTCACATTTTTATGAATTTTCTACAATTTTTTATGAATTATTCAATGTCACATGAATTTTTTAAGAATTAAACAAAATTAATTTAATTACATAGTGGCATTTTGGTAAATATTTGCGCGGTGGAGGGAAACATAGAATTCAAATATTTGAATGGAAATTTGGATCAAAACACAGTTCATCATCGTTCTCACCAAGAAATTTTCCAGAAAATTGAAAAACACGAAGAACATCAAACGTTCACCAAAATGGACATGGCTATAGTCGTTGAACTCGTATGAACATGTAGATCTCAAATATACATTCCAAACAACCTAACAATTCCTAAAACTCAAGAATCGATCGATCTAGGGTTTGTGCTCATAAATTCATTTCCAGATTTCTCAGGCTATGGTACACTATTCTCAAAACCAAACACATATCCACGATCTACATAACAAGGCCTTTCACACGCATATAATGATTAAGCAAATGGTGACGATCGATTTTGCTCAAACCTGGATATGGCAGCGGAGTTCTTGTCGTTTTTGAGCTTCAATTACACGAAACAGAAGTAGTGCAAGCTAGTGGTAGATGAATGATGCATCCAACTTCAGTTGCCTTGGCCTCTAGTGCTCGAAATCCACATTTCACCATTGAAGCTCCTCATGCTACAGTCACGATTCGATGAGTTTCTTCCTCCAATCTCCAAAACAGTCCAAGATAATGATGATACAAATCCAAAGCAAAAAGAATTTTGAGATTTGGTTGAAGAATGAGGAAGATTGATGCATATGAAGTTCTTGTGTTCTTGATGAAATGTGAGAGAATTGGAATGGTTTTGAGATCTAACTTTGGTAATTGTGAGGTTCTGTTATGATTATGAAGTGATTATGAATTTATATGGTAGCTTAATCATTCACTAATCAAGTTAATTAGTTAAATGGTAATGTTAAGTGAAAGTGTCATTTTCAAAGGAGGGGTAAAATGGTAAATACACAATGACAGCTAGTGCCAGCTGTTTTGACAGCCCAAGCAATCCCCAAATGACATATGTAATGTGTAGAAACTTGTTTCATGTCCATTGGTTGAGTATTTCTCAAAATCACATGTGTGTGGTAATTGATCCATTTTTGACCATTCATTTTTCAAACCAAAATCCAATTCACATGCCTTAACCATGAAATGAATATTCAAACACACTTAAAATGCCATTCCTGAGGTGTTGGAAAAAGTCCCATTCAAAAATTCCAATTATTTTGAGAGTTGGACAATTTTGCCCCTGGTCCAATTCAGCTGTCCAGTTGAAAAGTGACTTTTTGCCTTGGCCATTTTTGAACAAATCCAATGATGCACCCTCAAAGTACATGTCAAATGGAGTTTGTGCATATAAAGAACTTGCAATTTGGACAAAGTATGTGGTAATTATGGCCTCCTGATTACGGGTCATTTTTGAAATTCACTGAGCCATAACTTTCCAACCATACATTGGATTTTCAAGTTCTTGGACTTTTTGGAAAGGTGAGAACAAGATCTACAACTTTCATGTTGAACAATTTTTCATTTGAAGCTTCCTTGGACACGTGGCCTTGAGGTCCAAAACTTTCCATTTTTGGAAACTTCAATTACAAGTCACTTTCTATTTTTGGCAGTTTTTGTCCTGACTTGATTTTCTTCATTTTTAAGCTTTGCAATGTCACTTAACACTTGTTCCAACATGAATGGAGTGCCTTCAACTCATTTCCACCTCCAAATTCACCAGATCATGTACAGTTGACCATAGTTGACTTTTCATCTGATAGATGAATTTGGCAATGCATAGATCAATCTGAGCCCCAATCTTCAACTGAAATGGCTCAAGGGTGAAACCCTAGCCTCAATAATCACCATATAATCACAAAATGAACCTCATAATCATCTCAGACCTCATCTCCTGATCCAGCCCTGACTGGCCCAATGCAATTGATTAGGGTTGACCAGTGGTCAAAACCCTAATCTCAAGGAATCTTCTTCAATCTTCTGATGACAACCAACCATGATGATGATGATGTATCAATTCCATCAAGATGAAGACCAACATCCATTGATAATCATGAAACCCTAATTCACAGCCCAATCCTCAGATGATCAATGATCAGTCAGTAAACCCTAGGCTTGCACTTTGACTTCCCCATCTTCTGATCAAGACTTGGGAGGATGGCTTGCACAATGTAACCACATGATATGCAATATGCAATGCCTAATGACCTAAAAATGATATGCAATATGTTAATGCTAGTCCCAAGAGAGGAGGGCAAATTTTGAGGTGTTACAGCTGCCCCTATTCAATCCACTGTGAACCTGTCGATACGAAATAGCCTCGGATTTCGGATGATCAGGATGAAGAGTGATTGAATACCAAGAACAGACGAACAATTTGCACTCTGATGGGATATCATTAACAACGCCTGTCAGCATCGGCGAAGAAAAACTCGAAAAACCGACGACCTGGATGCCAAAATAAATGGTAACGCAGGGATAACCATGGTCTGAACACCACATCCACTCGGGATTCTCATTCTTTTTTTGCTTTTCTTGAACCCCGAAAATTTTCTCTTCTTCTACCTGGTCCGAAAACCACTTCGGTCTGAACTCCGAAAAACTGGCCTGAATACCATAAGTGCTTCAACCTGATAGTCGGAAACTTCACTAATCACCACTCTAAGGGCAACACGTCAGAGGGTACACCTTCAACCAGACACTGACTGATGACTGGGAAGAAACTCGACGTTTACTGAACATCGGACGATGATGTTTACTGACACCAAAAAAAAGCTCGACCAGACATTAACCAATGACCGGGAGGAAACTCGATGTTTACAGGCACCGAACAATGATGTTGACATGACATCAAACAATGATGCGGACAGACATCAAACAATGATGCGGACAGACATCAAACAATGATGCGGACAGACATCAAACAATGATGCGGACAGACATCAAACAATGATGCGGACAGACATCAAACAATGATGCGGACAAACATCAAACAACGATGCGGACAGACATCAAACAATGATGCGGACAGACATCAAACAATGATGCAGACAGACATCAAACAATGATGCGGACAGACATCAAACAATGATGCGGACAGACATCAAACAATGATGCGGACAGACATCAAACAATGATGCGGACAGACATCAAACAATGATGCGGACAGACATCAAACAATGATGCGGACAGACATCAAACAATGATGCGGACAGACATCAAACAATGATGCGGACAGACATCAAACAATGATGCGGACAGACATCAAACAATGATGCGGACAGACATCAAACAATGATGCGGACAGACATCAAACAATGATCGACCAAACACTTACTGATGTCTGGGAAGAAACGGTGGTTCCAAACTCCCAATGCTGAACTCCTCGGAGCATCGTCTTCGCTGTCAGACAAAACCAAACCTCAAGCGGTAATCACGGCTTGAATCGCGCTGATCGCGTAACGTCTTCTGACTGTATCCCCATCTCTGTCCGACGGGAACATTTCCTCCAATATCGCACTACTGGGGAACATTGCTGATCTGACGTTGTGATGCTAATCTCCTCAGAGTAACATCTTCACCTTTGGTGAACCCCAAATCTTCAAGCGGTAACCACAGTTTGGGTTGCGTTGAATACATCCCTTTTCCATCTCCGTCCGACGGAAGGAGTCTTCTCCAGTGTCGTACCACTGGGACAATACCTGTGATCCAATCATGAGACTATACTACTCGGAGTAACACTTTCATTTTCTGGCAAAATACCTCTCAAACAGTAACCACGGCTTGAGACTAGCTGACGTTTGCAATGATGCATGCTTGATTTCTTCTGCGTAATGCTCCATAATTATGGAAATGCTACGCGATTATTTATTTTTCTATGCAATATGCAATGCTTATTCTACATGATGAATGCATAAAAATATCCCCCTCAAGGGAATTTTCTGGGGAAAACGAGACTCTCTGCTGAGGAACTCGCCACTGCTCCGATTTCCACCCTGCCGGGGATAGCACTGCTGCTAGGAAATAGACAACCCTTGCTGGGGATACAGATCCTTTGCACCCAACCCTCTCGAGGACATGCTGGGGAATACCTCCTTTGCACCCCACCCTCTCGAGGACATGCTGGGGATACAGATCCTTCACTGCACTCTGTGGGAATACCACAGTCTTTGACTTGCTGGGGATATAGATCCCAACTCTGCTTTGGGAACCCTCACAGATACTCCCGCTGGGGAAATGAGCAATCTTCAACCTGCTGGGGGAATATCATCCAGACCCTGCTAGGGGAACGACAACTACTCCGCTGGGGAGGACCCAATCAATCCACATGTAGGATACCCTCGGCTGGGGATGCAGATATCCGTCTGCTACGGAAACTTGTTCAATCCACTGGTAGGATGAACACTGTTGGAGAAATATGTCATTGAAAAAACCCGCTCCACTCGGGAAATAGCAACCTTCTGGCCTGGCTGCTGAGGAAACACCATTGCAAACCTACCGGGGATAACCATCCTGACTCGGCTGGAGAAGTCCACAGACTTTGGATCTGCTGGTGAGTTGGTCCTCTAATTCTGCTTGGGGACCTCGCTGGGAAATGAGAAAAGTTGATACAATACACCCGTCGACTCGTCGACCCCTGGTATCCACCTTCCAATCTCGTATCAGCTTTCCACTTTTGAGAACTCCCGGACTCGTCTGGACCTTTTCTGCTCCATCATCTTGTATTCCAAATCGCTCCGCGCCCGACGAGAACGTACTCCTGGGATGTACAAAGAATTTTCAATCTTCCGACTTTGAAGAGTCTTCTTGATTAATTTCAATGGTCGTCGGGCGTCTCTCGTCGTCTCTCCGTTCCTCCTTCATCCCTGATCGAACTCTGCGGGGAATTACAAACTTTCCAGTCTTCCGACTTTGAAGAGTCTTCTTGATTATCATCAAGGCTCGTCATACGTCGCAACGTCGCTTCGTCGTTTCTTCATACGTTCGTCCCTGATCGGACTCTCATGGGGATCTCCCTTGTCAAAGCTTCCACATCACAACCTGCAAGTGAGTGAAAAACATCTAACAGTTCCTGCAAAACAGATCGTTAGATAAAACCGTGCCCCAGGCGTGTCAAGATTTCAACACTTGGGTCACTCAACCTTCCAAATAAGATTTCAAGCTCTCAATCTTATAAACATGCATCGGAAGGAACCTGTATGTGTTAAAATGCAAAGATTCTTTATCAAAAATAATTGGATGTTCTTGCAATCAAAACGGTAATGAAAAACAAAAACAAAATTATTTGACTGAATGTGCATTTTGTTGATTTGAAAAGTGTGGCTCAAATGAGCAATACAAAAGGAAGCAATTCCTGAAAAGAGGTAATTGCGCTCAAAAGGAAAAATCTATCCTAATGGCAATGTGAAACCCGTGATCTCATCGAGTTCCAACTCGGTTACACCCCATATGTCCTCAGACTCTCCGCGCTTTCTGCTTTCTGAACAAGACAATTCTGACTGATCCCTACCGGGTATTATCCATGATGCTTTAACCAAAGCGCAAACGATCATGCTAGACGCAATTGTTCGTTTCAATCCCTCTTTTGCCTGGACCGCCCTTTCGGGTTTTCAGTCCACCGGGATACCCTTTTTTGCCCAAGTCGCCTTTTCAGGTTTTCGACTTGCCGGGTGTACATTTTTCATTTTATCCCTAATTTTTGCCCGAACCTTTTTCTGATTTTGGTTCGCCGGGACGCCCATTTTTGCCTGGACTATTTTATTCTTTTCGTCCAGCGGGTCTCTTTACGAAGTATTTTTTTAACTGCGTCCGCATTCACAGGGGATGGAAAATCCTCGCCATCCATGGTCGTTAACAACAAGGCTCCATCAGAGAAAACCTTCTTGACCACGAATGGACCTTCATAATTCGGTGTCCATTGCCCCTTCGATCGTTTTAAGGAGGAAGGATCCTTTTCAGCACCATATCACCTACGTGATATGCTCGAGGTCGTACCTTCTTGTCAAAAGCACGCTTCATCCGCTGCTGGTACAACTGCCCATGACAGATGGCTGCCAGCCTCTTTTCCTCAATCAGGCTCCCTGAGTGAGAAAGGCGTGTGCCCCAGTAGGCGCACCGAGGTTCAATACCCGGTATACAAGCTTCGCACTTGCCACATTCGTTGGTCCTTCAGGCAACAAAAGCTTATTCACCTTAACCTCCCCATCAGACATCAGAATCCGTTCGGATTCAGGGTCAGGCCCCTCCTCCGGGATCGGTTACTCTCAATCTTTCGATCAGAGCACCTCGAGATGTCCTCATCGAGGAACTCAAACTTCATCGGTTGATAACCTCAACGGGTTGCAGAAAGATGTAATCAGACAATACACCCCCCTTGATTGCTTTCTGAGAGTATCACAAATCAGTCAACATTCTTTTGCACTCTCACAACCCATCCGGTCGCTGTTGGCTTCTCAAACCCATACTCGATCAGATCCATCTTGGAAATCCACAAAGTGGTATGAACCAGCATAAACTGTCTCAGTCGGCGAGCAGCCTATGCCAAAGTACCGCAAGTTTTCTCGAACAGCGAATGTATTGTTTCGCAGTCGGTAAACTTTTTGCTAAGGTAAATTGCATGCTCTTTTCGACGAGACTAGTCATGCTGACCCAATACACCTCATAGACCCCTCGAAGGCTGTCAAGTACAGATTAACAGTCTCTTTCCATAGGAGACATCGGAATCAGAGGTTCCTGCAACTTATCCTTTTATTTTTCAATGCCCCTTGGCAATCATTATTTCACCTGACCGTTTGATCTTTCTTTTTTTTTTCAACATCTTGAATATAGGTTCGCACGTGGCTGTTAGAAGAGATGTGAACCATGACAGGTAGTTCAATCTTTCTAAGAAACCACAAACCTCTTTCTTTACTTTTCTTTCGGTTCAGGCATTTCTTTTTTTCTTTTTTTTTTTTTTTTTTTTTTTTTTAAGCAGGATGAACCTCGATTCCTCCCTTACAATGAACCCCAACAGCTTACCGGACCGCACTCTGATAGTGCACTCACTTGAATTCAACCTCAGTTTGAATTGTCTTAATCGGTCAAACGACTTGGCCCGATCTACCAGATGCCCTTCTCCTGTTTGGGACTTTGCTATCATGTCATAGCATAGCATTCGGTTGCATGATGAATTATATCATGAAACAAAGTCACCATGGCTCTCTGCTAAGTAGCACCGACGTTCTGCTCCTCTAGAGGACACTCTTCTCTCCATGGTAGCTTGTGCGCAATGACACCGATATCCGACCCTGGCATATCCTGACACGACCAGGTGAAGGCATCCACGTGCTTCCTTCAACAGGACTACCATTTTGCTCTCGGCTTGCCTCTGAAGCGGCCTCATTTTCCTATTTCCTTCCTGACCTCGGCGGTGCTTGGAATAACAATCTCAACTCGCTCCTCAAGCGGCTGAATCACCTTCTCCTCTTGTTTCAACAACCTGGCTAATTCCAGCAGATCACAATCTTCTTCGCCTTCTTCTTTGACATGAAAGATCGATTTGTCGAAGTCATATGAGGTGTAACCAAATCGTTATCAACGAGATCCGGAGAATTATTTTTGAAGTTGGGACGAGACAAATCATCAAAAGGAAAAATGAAAATAAACATTGCCGTTTTTATTTGTTTTTTAACTGCAAAAATAAATGAAAAACAGGGAATACCGCCTTTTGACTGAAAAACATCCATTTATTAATGATGCAGAAATGCAGATTTAAACATGAGGTGGCCCTTACAATGGACCATTACGTGTCGGGCAACACGTATGGCTTTCATGCAGATAAAATCAAAACAGAAAATCATTACTCTTCCGGACGAGTGACAGTGATGATCTTTTTAGGCCTTCCAGCTTCCTGGTACGCACGGCTTTATCCAACTATTGAACTTGCAGTTACCATCAGTCTCTTCACCTACTACACAGGTGTGACCTGAATTTTCAGCAATTGCACTCACCATCGCCTGACCATGTGCCGGCATGGGATTGGCATTAACATTTGGTGATGGCGCAAAATTGATAGCCTTGGAGTCTACCAGATCCTGGACAACATTCTTGAATGCTCTACAGCCCTCAATGTTATGCCCCGGTGTTCCAGAATGAAATTCGCACTGGGCGTTCTCATCATAGTTGGGCGGCCTCTGATCTGATCTCACTGGAGCTAACATCCTTGGCTGAACCATCCCAAGATCCATCAACTTTTTAAACAGAGCAGCATATGGCATGGGTGGCTTGTCAAAATGGCGATCAACCCCCTTTCCTTTCACTTGACTCCCAGCTCCCTGTATCTTCTGGGGATTAGTCTGAGGTTGCTGTCGGACTGCCCGATTACCAGCAGGGATGGTTACTGCAGCAGTGTGCTGGTAGTAACGACCCCTACCGTGTCCTCTCTGGGCGTATACAGCACTCGATCCACCCTCATCCTTGCGCTGGTCGTTACCAAAGGATTTCTTCGGTCCAAATGACGAAGCGTTTCCTTGCATGTTCCCCATCTCCAGCCAGTCTTCAATCCTCCTCACCTTTTCGGCAATTACTTTCTGCCCCAAGGCGAACTCTTGCATGACATTGATCAGCTCTCCCATCTTCTCTTTCAGTTCGAGGATGTCAGCGTTGGGAGGATCCATCAGTCTGGGAGTATTGCGTCTGGTGAAGTATCTGTGAGGACGAGTTGAGTGCAAAGGGATGACTCTACGAGCGCGAGCAATGATTCCTGCAAAACAGCAAACAGGTTAATATGCATGAATGCAACGTCTATCCATATGAGGAAGCTTCTGTCTTTTGATTCTGGTTTCATCGAGACAGGTAATATTTCACCAATAACATTTTGACATCCAGATGTCTCTCAACCAGATTCTCGATCCATAATACTCCCTATATGGCTAGACGTAGGTTTGGTGCAGATGAATGCAAAGTGAGAATGATGCTGATGTATGAATGCAATGCACTGCCATCCTCCAAGCCATCTGATCATCTGTACTGAATCTGGATTTCTGAACTGATCATAACCATCTGAGGAACAAACAAACACAATTCTGACCCACGGGTTCCGAAATAAACGGAAGACAGATACATCATCATCACCACTGGTCTCTGAACAGACACACCATCACCTGAATCGGCCCGGGGAATCCTGAAATAAACGGATCCCCACTGATAAATATCTCGGCCCGGGGAATCCTGAAATAAACGGATCCCCACTGATAAATCTCGGACAGCACTCCGGCGTCACAGCAATAACTGACCATAAGTCCGACTTATAAATAGGTCTCTGATCCGCGGAACAAAAAGTCACCATCATCTGAACATGCATCTGAAAGAAACACCCTCCCCTCACAGGTAAATTCTAATCAGGTCATCCTAAGGCGGATAATAGTCTCGACAATCGGGCAGAGATACTCAATGGGTTTGCCCTTTCGGGTGGGCCATTGTAGCTCCCTTAAGATCGTCTAAACCAAAAATCCGGGAAATGATCGGTCACCAGAGTCAACAACTCAGATGGAGTGACTCAAACAAAGTGGATACTCCACAAAGATGAGCACTATCAACTGAGCCTCGTCCGGCTTGTGGCACATCACGCCGCCAGGCACATGTTGATCTAACATGAAAGAGGCAACGTGAGACCACACTAGTCCTAGGTGTATACTCGGGCCTGGGTTTTAGCCCCACTCAGAACACCCACCCCACACAGAGGAACCACCTGCAAAGAGGACGGCAACAACATGATAGTATGATGCATGCAGACATTTATGCAAATATATACACTGGTTAGAATAATAAATGCAATAAATCAACAACACACAATAAGCAACCCAAACTAATCCTAAAACGCTAGGAGAAACTCGCTTAGGGACCATGGACCAGCATAGGTCAACATGCAGTTAGTCCCCAGCAGAGTCGCCAGCTGTCGCATCCTGCGAAAAATCAACCGGCGAGCCTAAAAAGAAAGCACACACAGAGCCGCCACTGCGCGTTATTTATCCCAAGATAGGGAAAGGAAACGCTCAGAAAAACCTGGAAAGGAAATGGTCTTGCGACCAAAGAGACAGGGTAAGGGAGTCGGTTACGCGAGGGGAAGGTATTAGCACCCCTCACGTCCGTCGTACTCGACGGGATCCACGTTCTAGAATAAAGAATAGGTTGCTAAGCATCACACACACACACGGGGAATGCAGGTGGGGTTAGGAGAAGGGCTCGATAAGGTATCGCACCTTATGCCTACATATCTTGTCTGGAACAAGAATCAGAGCCACTGTAGTTCGGCTTACGCACGCCAAACAACACAAACAACACAAACAAGCAAGGGTGGCAAACATGGAGCCCGACAACCACTGGATGGAATTACGTCGGCATCCGAACCAAAACACACTCTAAACGGCAAACATGGAGCCCGACTGCCAATCACTGGGCTTACGTCGGCATCCGAGCCAAAACACGCACAAAACGGCAAACGTGGAGCCCGACAGCCAATCACTGGGCTTACGTCGGCATCCGAGCCAAAACACACGCAAAAAAGAAAAAGGTTGCCCGGAGTGGTCTCGCACGACCACCTGCCTACATACCTCGTCTGGCACGAGGATCAGGGCGATGTAGTTCCCCTGAAAGGGACTAAATTGCTAACCAGAAACCGGGGAAAGACACACAACTAGGGAGCTGAGACTCGAGCCTAATGTTGTCATGCATCATTCACCTAAGTTCGGTTTTCTATCCTACTTGCATAAGCAAACTATCCTAACCAGGAAAGAAGCAATCACACAAGCATATATCAGATGAGAACAGGCATCTCAAACAACACAAGCATGTCAATCAAATATCCACATAACACCCACTATAGCCAAACAAGGGGCTCAATCAATCGGGTTTGACTGCCTAAGCAAGTCGTCTGTACAGGCTGTGTTTGCTCTTAACCTTGCCATTACGAGGCTAAGGTGAAGCAGATGATGGATGAAGTGAGGATCAGACCTCACAGCTCTTATCCCTAACCAGGGAGAGCTGACAAATGAGCATGGGTCCAGAATAGGGGAACCCTTCTATACTCGATGACTCTGACTCAATGTGCACTGCACAGGATCTTGGGCTTTTGATCTCAATGCTACAACCATGTAATGGGAGCAAGGAGAAGACTCACTGAATAGTGGGGGACAGGCTGCTTATCCCTACCTTCCACCAATTGCCTTACTTGAAGGACTTTTCCTGCTTGGCTTAAAAATAAACATACACAATCATTGCCTCTTAAGGAGGACTTCAGACAATTTGCCCGGCCCGGTAACAGCCGGGTCTCCAGACTACATGAAGTAAGAAGGTTATACCTCTATGCAAGTTGCTTAAGCAAAGCAATAGTTCACAAGGAACTGAGCAACTAAAGTACCTGGAAACAATCAACCTCAGTCAGTACTCAATCAGACAAACTGTAAAGCAAACAGTTAAACAGCTTAAACAATACAACACAAAGCAAGCCCAAGGCTTAAGCCCAAGCTCCAACACCTACAAAACAATGTTATGTTAGTGTACAAACATCCACAACATCAATTAAAATCAACTTGTATCATTCTCCATGTACATTGCTTTTTTGATCCTGAAAAATCAAGCAAATATTAGCAACTAGACCACTAGGCCAAGCCTAGGGTCCAAAAGCAAGAAAAAAACTTAAAACAGCAAGGTATCCACCATCCAACATCAAATTATCATCAAACACAAGCAAACATCATTGGTCTTATGTTTATATCATCCATCATGTTCAATTCATGCACAAAACAATCCATATGAGGTCAAATGAAGCCCAAAGCATACAAACAGAAGTATTGCATTCAAATCCCTATCAAAACACATCCAAAAATTCTCAAATTAAATACACCTAAACAGGGGATAATCAAGGTCTACCATGTCAAATTTGAGCTCAATTGGGCAAATGGAACCATGTCAATGAAAATCAACAAAAACAGACACAATTACATGCTTCAATTCACACCATCAATGCATACATCCAATTCAAAAATTCATATCTCATTGAAAACAAAAAAGAAATGGATGAGACCAAAACAGGGAGGTCACACAATGTGTCTAGTTCATGCATATCAAATTTCATGGCCATACAATACAATATGAGGATTTCCCAATCAATCTACCAACATGTATCACATGAGCTTGCAATTTCAATCACCAGAAATGAAAAATCATGATCAATTAGAAAAGGCAGTGAAAAATTCTACAAAAATTCATACAACATCCTAACATATCAACAATTCACCATGCCAAATTTCATTCAATTCTAACATACATAGGTTATCCAATTAAATTCAACAAGTTGACATCAAGAGGTGTGACACAAATTGTCACACCTAAGTTCCAGAATTTGCTGCTCTCTGACCAGGTATTAAAAATTCATGAAATTTACATATAAATAATCCTCAATGAGTCAAGAACCACCACAAAAATTTTCAGCCATTTATTTTATGATATGAGTATTTCATGATCAAATTGCCAAAATGTATCAAAATGTGACATACATTAGAAAAGCCTATGCCAAATAAAATATTTGCCAAGCACAACTTTGACCAATAGGTCAAAAAAATCCTACACAATTCAACAAAGTCATAGAAAAAATCCTCACATTTTTATGAATTTTCTACAATTTTTTATGAATTATTCAATGTCACATGAATTTTTTAAGAATTAAACAAAATTAATTTAATTACATAGTGGCATTTTGGTAAATATTTGCGCGGTGGAGGGAAACATAGAATTCAAATATTTGAATGGAAATTTGGATCAAAACACAGTTCATCATCGTTCTCACCAAGAAATTTTCCAGAAAATTGAAAACCACGAAGAACATCAAACGTTCACCAAAATGGACATGGCTATAGTCGTTGAACTCGTATGAACATGTAGATCTCAAATATACATTCCAAACAACCTAACAATTCCTAAAACTCAAGAATCGATCGATCTAGGGTTTGTGCTCATAAATTCATTTCCAGATTTCTCAGGCTATGGTACACTATTCTCAAAACCAAACACATATCCACGATCTACATAACAAGGCCTTTCACACGCATATAATGATTAAGCAAATGGTGACGATCGATTTTGCTCAAACCTGGATATGGCAGCGGAGTTCTTGTCGTTTTTGAGCTTCAATTACACGAAACAGAAGTAGTGCAAGCTAGTGGTAGATGAATGATGCATCCAACTTCAGTTGCCTTGGCCTCTAGTGCTCGAAATCCACATTTCACCATTGAAGCTCCTCATGCTACAGTCACGATTCGATGAGTTTCTTCCTCCAATCTCCAAAAACAGTCCAAGATAATGATGATACAAATCCAAAGCAAAAAGAATTTTGAGATTTGGTTGAAGAATGAGGAAGATTGATGCATATGAAGTTCTTGTGTTCTTGATGAAATGTGAGAGAATTGGAATGGTTTTGAGATCTAACTTTGGTAATTGTGAGGTTCTGTTATGATTATGAAGTGATTATGAATTTATATGGTAGCTTAATCATTCACTAATCAAGTTAATTAGTTAAATGGTAATGTTAAGTGAAAGTGTCATTTTCAAAGGAGGGGTAAAATGGTAAATACACAATGACAGCTAGTGCCAGCTGTTTTGACAGCCCAAGCAATCCCCAAATGACATATGTAATGTGTAGAAACTTGTTTCATGTCCATTGGTTGAGTATTTCTCAAAATCACATGTGTGTGGTAATTGATCCATTTTTGACCATTCATTTTTCAAACCAAAATCCAATTCACATGCCTTAACCATGAAATGAATATTCAAACACACTTAAAATGCCATTCCTGAGGTGTTGGAAAAAGTCCCATTCAAAAATTCCAATTATTTTGAGAGTTGGACAATTTTGCCCCTGGTCCAATTCAGCTGTCCAGTTGAAAAGTGATTTTTTGCCTTGGCCATTTTTGAACAAATCCAATGATGCACCCTCAAAGTACATGTCAAATGGAGTTTGTGCATATAAAGAACTTGCAATTTGGACAAAGTATGTGGTAATTATGGCCTCCTGATTACGGGTCATTTTTGAAATTCACTGAGCCATAACTTTCCAACCATACATTGGATTTTCAAGTTCTTGGACTTTTTGGAAAGGTGAGAACAAGATCTACAACTTTCATGTTGAACAATTTTTCATTTGAAGCTTCCTTGGACACGTGGCCTTGAGGTCCAAAACTTTCCATTTTTGGAAACTTCAATTACAAGTCACTTTCTATTTTTGGCAGTTTTTGTCCTGACTTGATTTTCTTCATTTTTAAGCTTTGCAATGTCACTTAACACTTGTTCCAACATGAATGGAGTGCCTTCAACTCATTTCCACCTCCAAATTCACCAGATCATGTACAGTTGACCATAGTTGACTTTTCATCTGATAGATGAATTTGGCAATGCATAGATCAATCTGAGCCCCAATCTTCAACTGAAATGGCTCAAGGGTGAAACCCTAGCCTCAATAATCACCATATAATCACAAAATGAACCTCATAATCATCTCAGACCTCATCTCCTGATCCAGCCCTGACTGGCCCAATGCAATTGATTAGGGTTGACCAGTGGTCAAAACCCTAATCTCAAGGAATCTTCTTCAATCTTCTGATGACAACCAACCATGATGATGATGATGTATCAATTCCATCAAGATGAAGACCAACATCCATTGATAATCATGAAACCCTAATTCACAGCCCAATCCTCAGATGATCAATGATCAGTCAGTAAACCCTAGGCTTGCACTTTGACTTCCCCATCTTCTGATCAAGACTTGGGAGGATGGCTTGCACAATGTAACCACATGATATGCAATATGCAATGCCTAATGACCTAAAAATGATATGCAATATGTTAATGCTAGTCCCAAGAGAGGAGGGCAAATTTTGAGGTGTTACAGTCATACTCAGATAGTAACATCTGCCAACGGGCGAGTCTTCCAGTCAGAGCAGGCTTTTCAAAGATATACTTTATTGGATCCATTTTGGAGATCAACAAAGTAGTGTGGCAAATCATGTATTGTCTTAGACGACGAGCGGCCCATGCTAAAGCACAACAAGTTTTCTCCAAGAGTGAGTATCGGGATTCACAATCGGTAAATCTCTTACTTAGATAGTAGATAGCATGTTCCTTTCGACCGGTTTCGTCATGTTGTCCCAGCACACATCCCATTGACTTTTCAAGCACAGTTAAGTACATAAAGAGTGGTTTCCCCTGGACAGGTGGAATTAGAATAGGGGGCTCTTGCAGGTATTGTCCGATCTTATCAAAAGCCATTTGACAGTCAGAGTTCCATTCAACTGCTTGATCTTTTCTGAGCAATTTGAAGATAGGCTCACATGTGGCCGTCATATGTGAGATAAACCTTGAGATATAGTTCAAACGTCCCAGGAAGCCTCTAACCTCTCGCTCGGTGTGTGGAGCAGGCATTTCTTGTATTGCCATAACCTTGTCTGGATCTACCTCAATTCCTCGTTGACTAACAATGAAACCAAGCAACTTTCCAGACCGGACACCAAAGGTGCATTTAGCAGGATTTAGTCGTAGTCGGAATTTCCGAAGACGCTCAAATAGCTTTTGCAAGTGGTCTATGTGATCCTCTTCACTTTGGGATTTTGCAATCATATCATCCACATAAACCTCAATTTCCTTATGCATCATGTCATGGAAAAGAGTGACCATTGCTCTTTGATAAGTTGCCCCAGCATTTTTGAGACCGAATGGCATTACCTTGTAGCAAAATGTTCCCTAAGGGGTGATGAATGTGGTCTTTTCCATGTCTTCTGGATCCATCTTGATTTGATTATAACCCGAGAATCCGTCCATAAAGGAGAAGACTGCGAACTTAGCAGTGTTGTCTACCAGAGTGTCAATATGTGGCAGGGGGAAATCGTCCTTTGGACTAGCTTTGTTTAGATCCCTGTAATCAACACACATCCTGACCTTGCCATCCTTTTTGGGTACTGGCACAATGTTGGCTACCCATTGAGGGTACTTTGCAACTGCTAGAAAACCGGCATCAAATTGACGTTTCACCTCGTCACAAATCTTTAGAGCCATGTCGGGTCTTGCTCTACGGAGCTTCTGCTTCACTGGCGGACAATCTGGCTGTAGTGGTAGCTTGTGGACAACAATGTCAGTATCTAAACCTGGCATATCCTGATACGACCAAGCAAATACATCTACATATTCATGTAGCAACTTGATCAATCTTTCCTTGATGCTTGCCTCAAGTGTAGTCCCAACTTTGACCTCTTTCTTGTCCTCTTCAGTGCCAAGGTTGATTGTTTCCACTGGTTCTTGATGTGGCTGAAGGGCCTTTGACTCGTGCTCGAGCATCCTTTCCAGTTCTTCAGGGAAATCACAATCTTCCTCACTCTCCTCTTCCGCTTGGTAGATGGGGAGTTCAAAATTATAGGAAGTAGCGGGGTCATCGAATTCAACTGGTTTATTGATTATTCTGCATGTTTTTTAATGATGGCTTTTTTTTAGAAAAATGGAAATAAAATGCAAAAGAAGTAAAAAATATTTTTGTAGTTTTTGAAAGGATTGCCATTTTAAGAAAAACAACAGATAAATGAACGACAAGAATTTGAACAAAATGCTCTTTATTTGTCATAATGATTTTTTGAAATTCAAAAGGGGCCCTACAAATGATCCATTAGCCTTGGGCAGAGCTAAGGATTTTCAAAAACACAAAGGAAAACAACAATTACTTTGACACAGGAAAAACTTCTGGAATCTCAACTGCTTCCCAATTTGTTAGGGCTGCTTCACACCGGTATATCAGATTTGATGTTTCTCCACCTTTCAGTGTCATCTTCCACTGCACCAACTTGTTCTCCATGGATAAATCCATTGCTCAGGAAAACTTCTTGTATGCTCCGCACACGGTCCTTTGCAGGGACCAGGGCTCCTCCATTAGCAGAAGGCTTGTACCCCAAACCAAAACGGTCATTTTTCTCATTAACGTTGATGACTTGCCCCCAACCTGCAGGGCCTCCACTTTCAACTGCTGATCTTGTGCTCTTCAAAGAGGCGAATGACAAACTGGTTTTCTCAGCAGGATCCTTAACCTCTTCAAGTGTGGCATTGGATATTTCAAGGGCTTGAAACGAAGTTTCTAAGGCATCCTCATCGGCCTCAATATAACGGAAAGAGGAGAGTTGACTGATGATAAAATCTTCTTCACCTGAGACAATGACGAGCTTGTTATCGACAACGAACTTCATCTTTTGATGCAAAGTAGAAGTCACTGCCCCAGCAGCATGTATCCATGGGCGTCCCAAAAGGCAGCTATAAGCTGGATTTATATCCATGACTTGGAAATTGATGGGGAATACATGCGGTCCAATCTATATCGGTAACTCTACCTCCCCAACTACTGTCCTTCGCGAACCATCAAATGCTTTCACCACAAGCGCACTAGGTTTCAACTCTGAACCTTGATAAGATAATTTAGAAAGTGCCCTCTTTGGTAGAACATTGAGGGACGATCCAGTGTCAACTAAAACTCTAGCCAGAGCATCTTCTTGGCACTTTATGGATACATGCAGAGCGCGGTTGTGATTCTTCCCCTCTTTGGGCAGCTCTTCATTACTGAAGCTTAGAGTGTTGCAGGCTGTGATATTGGCGACCACTCCATCGAATTGGCCAACCGTTATATCTTGGGTAACATGAGCCTGGGCAAGCACTTTCAGTAGAGCCTCCCTATGAGCTTCGGAATTCAGAAGCAATGACAAGATAGATATTTTTGATGGCGTTTGATGTAACTGATCAACTATCTTGTAGTCAGATTTCTTTATTATCCTTAGGAACTCACTTGCTTCATCTGTTTGCACAGCCGGTTGTGCCCCTCCATGTTCTGGGGTAGGAATTACATTTGAAGCTCCCCTTGTTGGCTCTTGAGGGTTCACATCAAAATTGGGAGTATAAATCCGACCACTGCGGGTCATTCTGCTTATTCCTGCGATGTTGGTGATGTCGGCGTCAACATTCTCCACACCTTTCTTACTTTCAGTGGCCTCGGGTTTTCCATCTACCACTGTTATGCCGTACTTCCAGGGTACTGCCTTGGTACTTTCAAAAGGGAATGGTGTAGGCATGCAAACTACTACAGGTGATGGGTGAACAACGTCTCTCCTGTGATAAGTCACCTCAAACGGTTCTGGTATGTTAAAGACAGGTTCAATGACCGAAACTTCCTCATTCGTTGTCAGACCAGAAATTTGTAAAACACCTTGATTCATCAAATTCTGAATGTCATTTCGTACCACTTTACATCCTTTCGGCTGAATGGCACATTCCTCACAGCTATCGTGACAAGTATCAATCAATCTAGCCCTCACCAATCCTGCATGAAGCGCTAGCAATGGAGTTTTAACATCTTCCACATTCTTGATTACACACACATCAGAAGCATCTTCGATGGCATTAACATCACCATGTGCTGGCAAAGGGTTGTTCTTGACATTGGGTCCGACGTCTCGAAACGACAGAATCTTCTTTTCAACCAGGTCTCGCACAATATGCTTTAAAGCATAACATCCTTCTAAATCATGTCCCAGGGCACCCCCATGGAAAGGACAATGAGCATCTGGATTGTACCATGGAGGTAAAGGATTTGGTGGAGGACCCAAAGATCTGGGCGTCACCAACCCTTTCTGTAGCAATGACGGGTACAATTCAGTGTATGTCATAGGGATTGAAGCAAACGGAACTCTACTTCTCTGTACCCTATTTTGATTTGGAGGATTTTGTGGACGAGGAGCCTGTGCCCTTGGTTGTTGATAAGCAGGTGGCGCGGGCGCTTGCTGGTATATCGGTGCTTGTTGAGTAGGAACAGGTTGATAAACTGAAGCTGGTGATTGGTTAAAATTTGGTGTGACAGCTGCCACATACGGTTGTTGGACATATTGTACTGGATAAATTGGTTGTTGTTGAGAAAATTGGTGTTGTTTCTTCCATGACTGACTCCTTCTTTGACTGGTTGACACTGCATTCGTATCCCCCTCCTTCTTTCTTTGAAATCCTCCAGGAAACTTTTTGGCATTACTACCAGATGTTTCAGAGGTAGTCGTCATCTTTCCATTCTTTAATCCAAGTTCGACCTTTATGCCTACAGCGACCAGGTCAGAGAAACTTGCAGATACACTACTTACCATTCTTTCATGAAACACAGGTTTAACTGTATCCATGAACCAATCCGCTAATTCCTTCTCAGCCAGAGGTGGTTCGACCTGCGAAGCCACTTCCCTCCATCGTTGCGCATACTCCTTAAAAGACTCCTTGTCTTTCTGGGACATGCTGAGAAGTTGTCTCCTATCTGGGGCCATATCCATGTTATACTTGTAGTGTTGGATGAAGGCATCAGATAAGTCCTGGAAGCAACGAATCCTGCTTTGATCAAGGCTTAAGTACCACTTGGAGGGAGCACCCCTCAAGCTGTCTTGGAAGCAATGTATCATAAGCTTGTCGTCCTCTACATGCGCAGCCATTTTTCGATAGTACATAATAAGGTGACTCTTAGGACACGAGTGACCCTCATACTTATCGAAATCTGGGGTCTTGAACTTCGCAGGAATCACAAGACCCGACACCAAACACATCTCCTTAGCTGTAGCACCAAAAACTTGGTCGCCCTCCATAGCCCTCAATCTCTTCTCCAGCATCTGGTAATTCTCCTTCATCCCTCTTAGGTCTTCCTGCCTTTCCTCATCTTCATCTGAAAAGTCTGGAGCATGTTGCTGATCCTCAAAGTAAGGTTGCACATGTGCCCGAACGAGAGGAGGTGCGAACGTGTGAACCACTGGATGGTTTTCATTGATGGTCGGTAGAGGAGCTGTCTGCTGAGCAGATGGTGCAAAACCAGGGACGCCTTCAACTGTAGGCGTGAAACCGGGAGGTAAACCATAGGTTGGCCAGGTTGTTGGTACCGCTCTCGCAGGTTGGGGTTCAATCGATGGACCTGTGATTTCAGAAACAACCGTTGTTTGGGTGTCTAGCTTTGCCCTGATGACCTGCAATATCTCCATGACCTGACCCATGTTTCCACGCAGGTCCTCGAGCTCTGAGCTCACTCGCTCCAATTCATGCTCCTGATCTGCCATTCTTTGACGAGCTCTGGCACGAGTGTTATACTGGTGTTGAAAATTCAGCGTGAAACTGATGGAAGAAAGGGCGGAGTGAGACTCTTTTTTTTGAAAATGTATGAATGCATGTATGGATGCATCTTGTTTGCAAAACTCTTAGTTATCTTTATTATTTGTTCAAGCAATGTTAGAATATAAGAGCAACATGTAATAATTGAGACCCAAAATGACAACTTCCATTAATTAAAATCAGATTCGAATACAAAGGGATTTGACTTCAAGTACACATGATTCGAATACAAAAAGATTTAAACACCAACAATTCAAATTCAAGTACAAGTAAACTTAAGTTCTGTCTCAGCTCTTAAGATCGTAGCCAGATCTGTGGTGAGCTCATTCATCATCTTCTTGATAAACTTGACGAAGTTGAAAACTTGAGGAGGCGTGTTTTCTGGACACATACACCAATCCGCTTCCTGGAGTTTTTCTGGGAGTTCCAACATGTTGAGGTTAACAAACCTAGCCAAGTTGCGGAACTTGCCATTCCATTCAACATAGAGCTCTTGGAGTTCCTTGATGACCTTTTGATCTTCATCTAAGGTTGCTCTAGCTTCTCTGTACAACCTCTTCTAGTACACACAATCATTCTTCAGGAGTAAATAGGCCGCGTCACCTTCTTGGCTCTCCAAAATTGCAAACCTCCTAGTAGCTTCTTCCAACTCGTACCTGAGATGGTGACAGTTCCTTTCAGCTTCTTCCTTTTGGAGGATCTCGCGAGACAACTTTTCCTCGCATTTCTTCAGAGCTTCCCTCAAGTCACGGATTTGTGCCTCAAAGTCAAGCTTAATTTCTTTTTTATCCATGAGAGATTTATCCAACAACCTCCCTAACTCACAAATCCTATACTCAGCTTTCTTGAGCTCTTCCTTCCTGGTTCGGATCACTGATGTGGAACCCAATAGGATATGATCAAGATCATCTTTCTGGTCTTCCAAAAGCCTAGCTCTCTTGTTGCTATCCTCAAGTTCTTGGGCTTTTCCCTTACGTTCCTCTTTCAAATTCTGATTTTCCAAGATAACTCGGTTCATCTGAATTCGTAATTCGGCATTCTCCACTTCGAGCTCCTTAACCTTAGTAACGAGTTTCTCCATGTCCTCAGGGAGTATGGGCTCGGGCTCAGGAGTTTTAGGAAGAGCTGGAGCCTTTAAGATATATGGCAACTGGATTTTCTCAACTCTTTCTTTCATCCATTGCGTGTAAGGTTCTTTGGCAAGAATGTTTCTCTTTCCAAACTCTTTACCCATTCTTACAACCTTTAACCAAGCCTTTCGTACTGCTCTTACATCAGGATTGCTTGCTTGGATGTCGGAGAGCACAAATGGCTGTAAGTCCTTTGCGTCAGGAGGACCATCCATGGAGTAATCGTGTTGTAATCGAGATAACATAGGGTTATAGTTGATGCAACCCTTGGTACCCAACAACGGTACATTAGGAAATTCCCCACAGCTGACTATAATGTCTGGGGTTTCCCACTCTCGGATATACCATCTGATGGAACTCGCGGTGAGAGAAGCTAATTTCTGGGGAGACTTAAGTTCTTTTGCCACAAAAGGACCTTCTTCAGGCATGTGTTGCATGAACCAAGTGTAAAGCAAAGGAGCACAACATAACAACATTCCACCCCTCTTTTCATGTCGAGTGTGAATGGCATAGTAAATATCAGCTAAGAGAAATGGTACTGGATTGCCAGAGAGAAAGACTTCTATGGCCACTTGATCCACAAATTTTTCAACATTTGGGAATAACACAATCCCATGGATCAATAAAGCCAACACAGCATAGAATGCATTCCAATTTCCACTTTTCTTGAACTTTAGAGCTAAATCCTCTAAAAACATTGCGGCAAAACCTTTGCAACCCCCTTTTTCAGTCCAATTGTCTCGAACAGTCGGGACATTGATGCTTAGGGCCGAAGCTATCTTCTTTGGGCCCATATCTTCTTCGAGCTTTGGAAACGGATTAAAATCTTTCAACTTGAGTCCCACGATCCTCTCAACTTCTTCCAAAGTAGGAGCTAGCTGGAAATCAGCGAATGTGAAACAACGCAGAGGGGGATCATAATATTGTGCCAGAGAGCTGATAATTTCATAGTCAACTTTCTTGTTTAGAAGGCTCAAAATTTTCCCATAGTTTTTTCTGAACTCATCACGTCTGCTGAGAGACAAATCAGAGATCAAACCCTTCAAACTGTCCAACTTAGGTTCCTTGTACTTAAGCGTGAAAGTGTGTCTTATTGAAGTTGTCATTTTCAAGTTCTCAATTCCTTAAACAAATAAGAGGTAACTAAGAGTTTGCTTTTTATGATGTTGATGCAATGTATGAATGTAATGCATTTTTTGTTGTATAGGTTTAATAGGCTTATGGCATGGATAAGTCTGATTGCTTTGTATAGAACATGGTTCTCACCGGGTATGGTCTAAGGTTTTTTTTTTGAAAAAGTTCCTAGAGTCATGGATCCATTAGACTGTTTGCTACCTGCGGCAACTTACTTGCCGGGCATCAACTCCATCTAAAGAATCTACTCTAAGTGAGGTTCTCGCATCGATCCAACGAGAAATACATCTCGCAGACCCACACTACGCAACCATCTTTCCTAGTTGGGCAAAGAACTAAGGTTCTACAAATGGTTCTCAGAGTCATGGATCCTAAAGAAAATATCGAAGCTTACGACAACTTACTTGCCGAGCGACAACATCTTCTCAAGAATCTACTCTAAGTGAGGTTCTCGTACCGACCCAACGAGAAATACATCTCGCGGACCCGCACTACTCAACCTCGTCCTATCTTATGTTTTTACTCGAGACTCGGGTAAAAAGTCTTTCCCACAAGGTTTGCAATCAGAGTATCCAAGCACCAAACCATAATCGAACCAATACAACAGATTCATATCAATATGACAATAGAGATAGTAAAAACAATAAAGAAAAGCCACATAGGTAAACAAACAAAGGCACACAAACGACCTAACTAGGCTTGACTCACTTAGGGAAACTATGCAGTCCCCAGCAGAGTCGCCATCTGTCGCACCTCAAAAAAATGGGGATACGACTTCAAAGCGAAGCGCGATCGCACGCTCGCAATGACGGACTGAACAGAGTCGCCATCGAATTTTATTTATTCCTAAAAACGAAAGGGGGAAATATCGATAAAACCCAAGACAAAAGAAAGGATAAGATATGGTCATCGCAACCAATATCAGGGTTCGGGAGTCGATTACGCAAGGGGAAGGTATTAGCACCCCTCACGTCCGTTGTACTCAACGGGAACCATTAGGTCAGTTGTGTGCGTTAGTGTTAGTTGAAATATTAGGCTTTTATTAGGTGGGAAAGAAAGAATATAAGAGAGAAGAAATGTTTTTGGATTTTTGACAAAGGACTAAACCTAAGTTTTTTATTAGTGGGCCTGACAAGATTTAAAAATCCTGCTCCTACGTATCTCAAAAGAGAAATCAAGGCTTACGTAGTTCTGGGTAGAAAAATGTTTGTTTGTTGGTCGATTTTAGCGAAAGCTATACTGTATTAATCGACGAAAACATTGTTTTACCCAAAACAGATGAGGAGTGGACGCATACCACACATCGAACGGATTTATAAATCTACATTCGGAAAAGCGTCATTTATCTCTACTCAACAATCGTGGCCGAAACATTGTTTTGTATCACTTAAGACAGTATATCTTTCATTTATGAAAAAGGTTTTTTGATTAATCGCACGGCGGCGAGAAAAGAGTTTGATTGGTTGGATGTATTTTGGGTGATGGCGAGAACTTGGATGAGCGAGATATACATCTCGAATCCTAGCCTCAGGAGTGCATGGTATACACCATGTTCCATTTCCATCTTATTGAAAAAAGTACTAAGGTAGGAATTAGGTATTTTGAAATTTGAAAGACGAGTACTTGTGACCTACAAGCTCTTACAGCTTGGGTCTAATACTCGGGACTACGTCTGGACATTCCACCCAGGCAGTCTGTTTCTTTCCAATATTGCTAAGAAAATGATTCGAATATTTATGAATGTTTTGGAGGGAAGAAGAATATTTATGGTTTGCAAGCTCTTACAGTTTGAGCCTAATATTCGGGATTACAACTGGATATTCCCTCCAGGTAATCTTTTTCTTCCAACTTTATTAAGAAGATGATTTTTGAATATTAAAGTGTTAAAGAGAAGACGAATATTAACGGCTTGCAAGCTCTTACAGCTTGAGCCTAATATTCGGGATTACGACTGGACATTTCATCCAGGTAACCTTTTTCTTCACGTTTTATTTAGAAGGTGATTTGGGATATTTACGGATATTTTGGCGCGAAGACGGATATTTATGACTTACAAGCTCTTACAGCTTGAGCCTAATATTCGGGATTACAACTGGATATTCCCTCCAGGTAATCTTTTTCTTCCAACTTTATTAAGAAGATGGTTTGAGATATTTACAGGTGTTTTGGAGAGAAGACGAATATTTATGGCTTGCAAGCTCTTACAGCTTGAGCCTAATATTCGGGATTACGACTGGACATTCCATCCAGGTAACCTTTTTCTTCCAACTTTATTAAGAAAATGATTTTGAATATTGGAGTGTTAAAGAGAAGATGAATATTAACGGCTTGCAAGCTCTTACAGCTTGAGCCTAATATTCGGGATTACGACTGGGCATTCCATCCAGGTAACCTTTTTCTTCCAACTTTTATTTAGAAAACGATTTGAATATTAAATTAAAATAATCAAAGTACAGAGGTTTGAAATTGTTTAAAGTTGAGTTGATGTTGCTTAAGAGCTCATTGTAAGAAGGCCCAAGAGTAAGCCAAGTGAGGTTGATGGCGATGCTTAAAAAGCAATCGACTTACAAGGGTGTGGAAATGGGGCTCGACATTGAATCGAGAGTTTAGTGATATCTATCATTATTTTTTGAATGGTTTTTCTTTCTTTTTATCAATGAAATCCCAAAGCAATGAGATGATTTATCATGATTTAAACATACCTCACACATAAAAATTTATATTTCACATAAATCCCAAAGAAAGAATAATCACTTAAGTTATATTAAAAATAAAATAATAAAAATGAATAAACAATAGAAACATGTTAGTAGTAAGACTATTTAATTAAATGTGAGAATTGAAGGAAAGTAATTATATATGTGAGAATTGAGGGAAAAGATGGGACAGTAAAAAAATATTGAAGGAAACCCCACACAACACAACTGGGTATCGAACCCAGGACCAAAGGGTAGCTAAGCTAGCTCCATTTCCGCCAGGCCATGACTAACTTACTGTTAGACTTGCAGTGGCCCAAATATATAAACAACAAAATAAAATAAATAGATAAAATAAAAATAAAATAAACAAATAACAAAAGGCCGGCATGGGCCGAGCATTTGGGCTTGGGTCGAAGGAGTCCCACTCCGGGAGTGGCCCCAAATGAATAGGAGAAACCCAACAGTCACCCTAGCCGCATGGCTGTTGGGTGACGGAACAAAAGCAATGAAGACCCTTAATGCCAGCTGTCGGCGTAATTAATGGAGGGTAGGCAATGAAAAAACGAAATGTCAGCAATAGCATTGGTGGTGTCAATTCCCAGACACGGTTCTTCTTCCCAACAAAGGGAATATTTTATTAGCTTTAATCATCAAAAAAACAAAAAAATGTGAACAGTATTTATTACTATCCTTTAAAAAGAACAACGTAACACATTTGAAGAGAAATGCCTCTTCTCTCAAGCCGTGGTAGACGGTCACAGAGAAACAAGAATATCATAACAGAAGGTGGAACAAGCAACAACAAACTAAGCCAAAGCAGTGAAGAGGACAATGGTGAAGCGTGAATCCAAGTGAAAAGAAAGCAAGAAGATCAACCCAAAGGGGAACCGATATTTACCTGATCGACGGTGATTGAATTGGTCGTGTTGGATCCTCTTTCAGAATGCTCTCTCTTCCGGCGAATCCACTTCGGTGTGCGTTGGATCGTCCGCTTGGGTGTCAGTAGGGTTCTTAAAAGCAGCGTCGAAATGAAGCCCTGGTGTTCCTTCCAAAAATGCCGGCTCTAGGTTATCTCGCTCCCTTCTTTTTAGAGTTAGGTTTTTGCCGTTTTTCCGTCGAAAGAAAAACTTTAGGGTTTTTACTCTTGAACAGTAGCCGCTCTCCTCCCTCGGTTCTTTTGTTTTTCGCCGCTCTCTCCTCTTATACTCATCTGGTTAGGGTTTTTGATTCAGCTTATGGAGATCAAAAGGGCATGCTCTTGGGAGTGCTTTAAGGTGCTCAGCTTGTTTGCCTCAATTTGGCGTTTGATCTAGAAATGGTAATATGAACCACGTACTTTCCTCTTGAATTTGTCTTAATTCCTCTTTTGGGTTGTTTGTGAAATTTTACCGCCGGTGAGAAAGGTTTCACCACTGTGAACCTGTTTAGATGAAAATAGGACTTATTTCTTCTTTTTTCTTTCTTTGAAATTCATACTGATTTGTGTGTTGTTGTTGTATTCTTTTTTATAGGTTTGGCAATGGAAGATTTGATGCGTTGATTGTTGTGGTGTATCATCTGACTTTGAGGACCGATTCAGGACCTCTACTTGCTCCCTCGGAGTTTTTTCTGAATAATAAATTCTTTTAGGAACTGGAGGGGGATGAAGAGAACTCAAATCAATTGCATTGGAGTGGGAATCAACATAATTAGGAGCAAATGAACTGCTAGATGTAGAAGAAACATCTTTACAATCCTGGTGCTGAACTTTTTTGTGCAAGGGAACGAAGGTAGATGCCCTCAAAGGATTAGATGAAGCTGGTGCCAGAGTATGCCTCCACTTTTGAGCTAGCCATGTAAAATGTTACATCAATAATAAACTCTTATATTCACTTGTATTTAACAGATAACAGCAAACATGGAGAGCCAGCTGCTAGAATTTGAGGAATCTGTCGTTGATAAAGCAAAAGCCAAAGAGGAGTTGGGATTGCCTGTTGACTCTAGGGAGTATTGAAGGAGAATTGCGACCCAAAGCGCAGCGGAAATTAAAAATTTCTCCTTTAGAGATCCTTACGAATGGTCATGATCAGTGATAGAATATTTACCTCTTGTGACGGTTGAAACCTTTGGTGCAGATCTCTTGTAGCGATCAACACCTTTGATGCAGATCCACGGAAACGATCACGAACGTTGAACGATGACAACGTCTCTACTCAGTCCACACGAACGGGTTCCTTCAATCTCAGTGCTAGCTGGTACGAATGAAGGCTTTGAGTGAGAGAGAGAGAGAGTGAAAACGAAAAGAATGCAACCGCAAATTTTTGCTTCTGCACAAGGGTTCTATTTATAGAACCACTTGTGTGGACTTCAAGCTAAAAGCCCACTTAAGTGTATTTTGGCCCATATCTTATAATATGCCCAAAATCACTTAAGCCCATGGTATCTTACCATATTTCGTATTCTACTCAAGTACACCGTACCTTACGATGTTCCATAACTCACTTAAGGGCACCGTACCTTACGGTATTCCTTAGTTACTCTATCTCTCATTAATCCGTCCTTTGTGTGTGACCCTGTAGGTTTTCGTGACGTTGGCAATTATATTAAATCACGTATTTAACATAATAAACAGTGAGAGGTATCTAGCAACACATCACTGCTACCCAAGACACGAAAATGTCTTGTGATCTGACAAAACCTTCTGTGATAATACTTATGTGTATAATTACCCTTTTGCCCTTATGTCTATATTGAACACAAGGCATAGACCGTGTCATCCTTGTCCAGTTCAATATTGGGCCCATAGACATTTATCCTGTTATGCAGGATGGGCAAATTCCATCTAGGTCACTCATGTCCCTCAGCATGCTTTGTGGAGTACCCATCAACTGTCTTTATGGTTATCCAGTTACGGACAACGTTGGATCAGCAATAAAGCACTCGACTCTACATCTAGGATCCATAGTGGTTTCAGGTCGAAGAGTGGAATACACTATTATCACCATGAGAATAACTTATGACACCTTGCATAACTTTCTATATAGTATTCTCATAGCGGGTCAATCCGGTATAAATATTACTCCTAATATTCATACCTATGTTTAAGACTTGATAACTCTTTATCCATGATCCATGAGATGTGATCATCAGTCTACAAACATAATAGTCTTAATGCTTTAATGTTATCCCACTTCACACTAAAGCTCGACTACGGATACTTTAGGAATAGTGTCCTTATGTTTAATGTGTTCTCATGATTAAGTCACACTTAATACATTAAACGGACTATCTATTCCAGGGACTTTATTAATCAACCATAATAAAGAGAATGCCTTTTATTATTCGATACAAGTACCAAAATGTATTGGCCTCTAGGGCTTACACCAACAAGTATGGCATTGTTGCGCGGGTAATAGATATACACTTATTGGTTCGATGATGAACCTCTTGCAATAACCTTTGAACTGTTTTAATACATGCTGATCACAATTGTTATGGAATTTGAAATGCTACTATTTTTGCAGATACTGAGGGATCTGGATGTTCAATCTATGAAGTTGATGACTAACAATCCATCCAAATATATTGGTCTCAAGGGTTATGGTTTATGTTTGCTGTAATGACAATGCCGACATTCACTTACGGTAATTTGAGTGATTCCATTTGGCTTGCTGCTGTTATGCTACGTTTTTCTGTCATGGAAGTTTCGCAAGTAATTTTGATGTAGGACTAGTTTTGGTGCAGGATTGATTAGATAGCAGCTTGTTGTTTTGGACTTACCATCTGTGGTTCCGTTGCAGCTGATGGTGGTGTCTTGAACTTGAAGAAACCAAAACTTGAAGGTGAATCATCATCAACATCTATGGATAACATGATGTCCGGCTGCAGGAAGTGCGACGGCATAACCCCACAACGAAGTGATAGCCTTGCAAACCGACACCATGACAGGTTCGGAACTGAGCTTCCAAACTCATTTAATCAGACTGTTGCTGCCGATTCAACGAAGCCCACCAACCAAAACTCCTGAATACGAGACCTTAGATATTGAACCCAACCTGGAAAATGTACCATGGGTAGCAAAGGATAATGTAGAGAAAACAAATTGCATTTCTTGAGATATATAGAAATGGTGACTCATAGGCGAAGTATAAAATAATGTTTTTTTTCGAGAAAGTTTTGCAATTGTGAAAATTGGTTGGCTGTGGATTTCCTCTTTTACGTAGTATATGCACACCTTCGGTTTATGCTTACTGCACCTGCAGTTGGCAACTTGTATTTATTTCATGCATTTGTAATATGTTGTTCTTTTCCATGGAAACCTTTTGATAATGCCACGAGTTCCTATCATTTCTAGAAGAATTTTTGCTACTAAGTGTCCACACCAATGAGGCTCTTGAAGATTTACTTGACAACCCAACAACTTTATGTGACCGCCTCTTGGTAAACCTCAGGTTGCAAAGTACTCTACTAGCTTCTTGAACGTCAGAATTCCCAATGTTATTGGGCATTGCAACCGTGTGGTTTTCAAACGTATTCCTAGCCAATTGATTTTTTCTTTTGAAATAGCTATCAGAGAAGGCTGCTTGGCATTTGTCATCAGTAGAGACAATCAGAACTCGAAGTAGCAACCAAATGATTTGTTTTAGGCTTTACATCAACTATTCTTTTTGAGTTCAAAGAAGAAATATTTCCATCATTTGCTTTAGCTTGACACCCCCCATTGCTAAATGGATCAGTTTGGTTATAAAAATGGATGTGGATTTTTTAGGAATAATCCAATATTAGTTTGAATATCAATTTAATTAATAATAACAAATCAGCAAAAAAACCAAATTAAAAACAAATTAATCTATAATTCATTTAAAATCACTTGGATATCAACTCTAACATTCATTTGGAAATTAAAATCGATTAGAGTTTGAATCATTAGTAAAATAAACAATTAAGATTAAATTGACAATTGGAATTAAACTTAATTCGAAATTAAAATCAAATTGAAAAAAAAAAATAAAAAAAAATAAGATATTAAAATCCATTTTATAATCAAAAGCACCATGATCAAAGAGGCATAGACAATGATCAATGTGTAACAAAAATATGGATTTGGGAATGAATGTATGCAAATGAACTTTAGGCCAAGTGCCAAACAAAAATAAAAAATTCAGGACCAAAATCGGGGTATGACAATATGGATCATTCCAAACTCTTGCTTCTAAACATACATATAATCTTATTATAATTTGTTTAGTTAAGTTTGACCCATTGTTTTAACAGTTGGATATTACAATTATCCCATCGCACCTTACTAATATAGAACATGCACCTCGCGTAGGCGAAACCTACATTATTCGATACTAGTCTTGATGAGTGTTACAACTTGAAAAGCTTAAAACTTAATATTTATTTTGAGGGAATTGCAATTTTTCTGATCTCACCGGCTTGTTTATCATATAAACCGTCTCTCACATGCATCAACATACATTCACATGCATCAACATACATACAAACAAAATGAAACAGTTATGGCCCTTAGCGCAATTGTTCTCCCAAGCCAATGAGAGAACCTAAGCTAACCTAACAACGATCTAAGCTTCTCCAAGCAAGATCTTCAAGGTTGTCCTCCTTTGGCACTGACTTCCTTGCTTTCTTCATATCATTACATTACATGAAAGAAACTCGTTTTACATACAAGGGAGTGAGATGAAAAAAGAAGTTACATTTGGGAGATTAAGAGAGAGGCACGACACGCAGGTCGTATTTTAAAAACCGAAAACAAAACAAAGGAAAACTAAGGCCATAACTGATCACCACAAGACAATAATAAACACTTTATTATTATTATTAATTCCTTTAATTAATTAAAATCAAATTAAATTTCGACGACCGATCACACTACGCAGAGTTAGCTGGGGGTCCGCTGCCCGGACAGCGGGAACGGGTGTTCCACTGCCCGGTCAGCAGACGGTGGTTCCGCTGACCGTTCAGCGGACAGGGGTCAAGGGGGCAGCACCCCTTACGGGGTCGAAGGGGCAGCGCCCCTGCTCGAAAATTTTAATGAACAATTCATTTAAAATTGACGTCATTTTTCGTATCAACACTTGATACTTCAAAGCACTTTTTCTAGCCGAACGGGTGAATTTTTTCTTGCGTTAACCAGTTAACCATATGCGTTAACCGGTTAACACTGTTTGAAAACTTTTAGAAAATTCTTTTCTGCCTTGCGTTAATCGGTTAACCATATGCGTTAACCGGTTAACACTGTTGAAAAATTTCTTGGAAAACTGTTTTCCGCTTTGCGTTAACCGGTTAACCAAATGCGTTAACCGGTTAACACTGTTTGAAAATCTCAAAAAAATTTATTTCGCATTCCGTTAACCGGTTAACCATATGCGTTAACCGGTTAACACTGTTCCAAAAAAGTTTAGAAGGCTGTATTCAGTTTCTCGTTAACCGGTTAACCCTATGCGTTAACCGATTAACACTGTTCCAAAAAGTGTTTAGAAAGCACAACTCTTGTGCAGTCAAACCCCAATCGCATAACTCTCTGACAACACAACCCTTGTGCCGTCACTAACCCTGATGCACCGATTTCAGACCGTCAAACACATCTCGATTGTTAATTCAGTATGATTGATCAACACGTCATTGCTTCACCATACTAATGTCGGATCAAGAAGCAAACGACCATTGATCGCTCAAAGGAAAACAATCATTGAGGGTTTGAATGAACGAAACGAGAACACTATATCATATATAATGTATTTTGCATCAGGATTACATATATCACATATATGTAACTTGATCGATCTCAATTTAACCTTTGATTCATTCTGTCTTTAATCATATTATTACAGAATAAAAACAAATATCAGATTCATGGTTTCGTAAGTGGCTCTGATACCACTGTTGGAGAATGGCCATCCAAGGCGCAGCGGAATTTAAAAATTTCTCTATTTAGTGATCCTTACGAATGGGCATGAGCAGTGATAGAATCGTTACCTCTTGTGGCGATTCAAACCTTTGGTGCAAATCTCTGATAATGATCAAAACCTTTGATACAGATCCACGGGGCGATCACGAACGTTGAACGATGACAACATCTCTACTCAGTCCACACGAACGGATTCCTTCAATCGCAGTGCTAGCTGTTATGAATGAAGGCTTTGAGTGAGAGAGAGATACGAAATTCCAACTCTTCAGTTGTGTTTTCTGTCTCAGTGAGTTACAATGCTTCTACCCAAGGGGTTCTATTTATAGAACCACTTGTGTGGGCTTCAAGCCAAAAAGCCCACTTAAGTGCATTTTGGCCCATATCTCATAAAATACCAAAATCACTTAAGTATTTGGTACCTTACCATATTTCGTATTCTACTGAAGTACACCGTACCTTACGATGTTCCTTAATTATTCTATCTCTCATCAATCCGTCCTTTGTGTGTGACCCTATAGGTTTTCGCGGCGTTGGCAATTATATTAAATCACGCATTTAACATAATAAACAGTGAGCGGTATCTAGCAACACATCACTACTACCCAAGTCACGAAAATGTCATGTGATCTGATAAAACCTCCTGTGATAATAATTATGTGTATAATTACCCCTTTGCCCTTATGTCTATATTGAACACAAGGTATAAACCGTGTCACCCTTGTCCAGTTCAATATTGGGCCCATAGACATTTATCCTGTTACGCAAGATTGGCAAATTCCATCTAGGACACTCATGTCCCTCAGCATGCTTCGTGGAGTACCCATCAACTGTCTTTATGGTTATCCAGTTACGGATAATGTTGGATCAGCAATAAAGCACTCGACTCTACATCTAGGATCCATAGTGGTTTCAGGTCGAAGAGTGGTATACATTATTATCACCATGAGAATAACTTATGACACTTTGCATAACTTTCTATATAGTATTCTCATAGCGGGTCAATCCGGTATAAATATTACTCCTAATATTCATACCTATGTTTAAGACTTGATAACTCTTTATCCATGATCCATGAGATGTGATCATCAGTCTACAAACATAATAGTCTTAATGTTTTAATGTTATCCCACTTCACACTAAAGCTCGACTACGGATACTTTAAGAATAGTGTCCTTATGTTTAATGTGTTCTCATGATTAAGTCACACTTAATACATTAAACGGACTATCTATTACAGGGACTTTATTAATCAACCATAATAAAGAAAACGTCTTTTATTATTAATAAATAATTCGATACAAGTACCAAAAGTATTGGCCTCTATGGCTTATACTAACACATACGTGCTTTCCAATAGTCATAGTTAGTTCCATCAAGAATGGGTGGTCTACTCACAAAGCCTCTTTCCTTTTCCATTGTACCATAAAGTATCTTCCCTGAATCTCACTCAGAAACAGAGTAGGATGCCTACTCCAATACCAATTGAAATTCTGGTATGCAGATATCATATGTCCTAAGAGATGTCGAGACACGGATATCTGAACAATAATAGGACAACATAGATATAGAGGAACATAAAATAACATAACACATAAAGTTGTTAATCCACTTTGGTGTGCAACAACACCTACATCTGGGGGCTACCAAGCCAGGGAGGAAATCCATTAAATAGTATTAGTTTATATGGCTTCTGCAAACTATCTCCAATTTACAGAATACACCCTAATCACTACCCGTGCCTAACTTCTACCTAAGACACTCATAGGTGTGAAACCCTTCTCACCTCCCTATCAATCACATCAGTGATATTTAAACACTTACAAGAAAATTAGAAGATACACTTCAAGGACACACAGTCACTCAATGCTTAAAAGCTTATGAGTGCTTGACAATGCTTACAACCAATCAACACAGTCTTACTCATATATAAACATGATATTTGAGAGGCTCACAAAATAACACAAACACTCAAATCCTAATACGGTCAACTATATTATCTTCTACGCTCATAATTAGGTTTTGAGACATTCTATTTATAGCCATAGAATGTATTGGGTTTGGGCATTGTATTCCACGAGCACCAATTGCACAACATTAGGTTATCAATCAAAAGTTTCTTAAAATATCTTAATATTTAGGAAACGGAATCTGTTAACCACAATTCGCATCTCTGATTCCTCAATCACGAATGTCATAAGGGAAAGCATAACATTCCTAGAATATTCTGTAGACAGTTAACCCTAAAATTGTTACCAAGGTATAAACCTGTTTCAGACAAGATGTCACAACCACATGTTAGGACATCTTGTTCAACATGTTGCAGCTAAGTTAGTGTTATCAAAATTATTGTCAATCAAAATAACCAGGACTTAACATTATGCAATCCGCAACACCCCTCATGTCAGGATCACTGTCGTCTTCCACAAAATCCAAACTAGACCTAAAATTGTCACTGAGAACGTCTTGTTTGCAGATGGGTTGGTTAACTTCTAAATGATCCATGATGTCTCGATTTTCCATCCTAGTAGATAATGAAGACTCATCACCATCAGGTTTGTTTGCTACATTAGTAGGTACATTCTATAAGTTGGCAATTACAAAATAACACAAAAAAGGGGACAAGAAAGTACTTGAGAAAAAGAAAAATGAGTCAAAAAAAGAAGAGAGATATCGAGAGATCAAGCTCGAAGAAGATGATGATGCAAAAAATGTAAGACCAAAAAAAGCGAGGTAATAAGGAGATCAAAGAACAACAGTCAAATATTATCTTGGGAACACAAAAGTATTTTAGTACACTCGAGCATCCTAGATGGAAATGTCACGCCCTAACTTACGAACCTAGGGTCGTATGTTTAAAAAATTGACAAAATGTCTCAATAATGGGAAAATATTTAATGTGTTTGTTCTCCATTTCTTCGATAACTCACTCTTAGACTTTCTACCTTCCTCTACGTAATAATCGACATCATAAGGTCGACATAGATTCCGAAAGACTTCCCATTCAGCACTGCACCGCAAGTCTTGGGAGCAATTATTTCGGCCCAACCATAAGCCCAATATAGAAAAGGCTCAAGCGTTAAACCATAAACGGTGAAAAGTCCATTAAATTGTCCATCTTATAAGACTCATCATACGTAAAAAATTTAAGGTACACATTCTTTCCATATTTCACTTTATCTCTTTTTGTGGACTTAATTCTTAACTTGAGAGTTAAAATGTTAACTATGCAGATTGAAAACTTACACTACCACATCATTAGTCCACTATTTCAATTAGTCTCGATTCTTGTTTCTCATATGAACATTTAAAGGAATTATAATATTTTAATTATAATTAACAATAATAAACTCAAATACTAGTAAAATTAATGTAAATTAATAAATCTTATACTAAATGAGTTAGTCAGGAAATCTAGCATATTCAAAGAGAAAAAAACTAATACATTAATAATATAAAAATATTATTTATATTTTATTTCGTCGGGCAACCTTCGGCTCTCAGCCGCCAACATCCACCCATAACCCATCTTCTATAATCCGTTTCCCAAACTTTCTACCTTTCTTTACGGTATAACCAACATCATAAAGCTATAACTAGGGGTGTACGCGGGTTGGGTTGTATCGGGTTTGGTCTAACCCGTTATCCAACCCGTTCAAATTTCAATGGATTTGGTCCGTCTGTAGTACCGCAAAATTTGCCCCCTATTTTTGTTTTTTCAGCCTATAACTCGAGACCCATCTAACCTCATCCATGCCTCATTCATATTCATCATTCATGATTAACACTTGCTAACAAGCCTCGTAGATTCAATGCTTGGTTAATAAAATAAGGGTTTTGCTTGAGGGTCGTGGTATTGCACATTTTATGGGTTGAGACCCTAATTCTTGGTTTTGCTCGTATGGGATCTTGTGTCTGATCTTCTGTATACTTGACTTAATTTCTAAACCCTAATTATGGGCCCATGGTTGGGGATGTTGACTGTGGGGATTCGTGATTGATTGGAAACCCTAAGGGTGGGTCATGGCATTGGTATACCACTTGCCTTGATCATTGCTTGGTTTGGAATTCTTAGTTATTTGCTTGGCACTTGGATCTTTGATCCACCTAGAACCCTAATGCATGGCTTGAATTTCATTCATACTCATGTTCGCATGGTCCAGTTGATCCAAGTTTTATTTCACCCACATTCCACTCATGGTTCTCTTTATCTCACTAGGGCGTTGACAAGTCATGGTCTCATGTTCTATAGTTGTGTCAAGGCGCATACATGTCCCGTTGAAAAAATCACAAAGGATTTGTATATTGTGACATAAGTTGACTTTTGATCAACTGTTGACTTTTTGGTTATCCAGTTGACCAAAGTCAACTCACCCTTTTCAAATCCCCCTGAATCTTAAGACCAATCATCCTTGCATTTATGCATGTCCTACAAAATGAATCCAAATTAACATGCCGTTTGTCATATACGTTCCAAAACCATTCTCAAATCCTAACACATGTATATCTCCATTTGCAATACATAAATCATTTGTGTCCAAACTAGTACATAAGTCATGACTTGAAAAAAATACATAAACCAATTTCAATGCAACTCAAATTCATTAAGCTATAAACATTCAAAACATTTTGCATTCATTTGACAATCTTTCATCCATTTTCAAATTCATTCACATTTCCAACAATAATTCCAAAACTACATTGACTCCCAAAATCACAATTTCAACACATTCAATTCCAGTCATTAGATGCAATTTAAAACTACATCATTTACAAGCCAAATATATAATGTATATTACAATTGCCTTTCATAACTACATGACTATTTCAAAACCCAACTGTACACAATAACAATAAAATTGCACTTCTAATTATTGGGAATTGATGTCGGTAGCTATTTGGATATCACAAAAATTAGCAACCATTGATGACTTCACATGAAAACAGCCCAGTTTCTCCTTGTTAGTTCACACGACGAGGTTTATGAACCATCAATCCAAACTGAAACTCATCCAAACCAATTCCCAACTGAACTTCGCCTTTAATAACATTTGAGCTAACAGGAAATATTGGAGAGCTTCGCCCTACTTTAGACTGGTTCAGTTCACAACAGAAGCCAACCTTCACTAGCCTTGCATTTTTCCTTCAACATCATACCGCTTACAGTTCCGCATAACTTCACTTGGTGAAAGCAACATGTACCTGCAAAAAACTGGTTCATTAGCGGTATGACATTTCCCAGCTAAGAGACCTTCCAGAAAAGAGCAAAGTTAATGGAAATTTCAATGGAAAATAACATATGTCAGTCCTAACATAACTAACAGGTCCGAGCTCGACTAACTAGTGCAAAACAGTTAGTAGTGCACGCAACAACTTGCAGCTTTCACTGTTTCACAAGCTCTAACAAGATCGAAAACAGAAATGAGTAGAAGAAGAGGAGATCATAAGGAATCCAGTAAAAAAACATTGGAAAACTCACCTCATAGAGCCACCGGTTTCTGGAGATTCACGGTGCTATGATCGGGTAAATCAAACTACCCCTCCTCAGCAAGCCCTTCATGATTTTGAAGCTTCGGTTCAATCCCAAAGAGTTGACGCAACCGAGACCAAAAGTAGATTCCATCATAAGGGAGAATTCTCCGATTTGCCACCTCAAAAAGACAATTTTGCACCGATGGAAGATCGAGCCGGAGAAGAGTGAGAACAAAGAGTCAACGGAGATACAATTGTTAATGGTGTTGGTAGTACTCCGTCTGAAGATGGATAATTGGAAAAATACGGTAAAAAGCAAGTCAAGGGTCGCGAGTTCCCACGAAGATACTGCAAATGAACCCATTCAAATTGCCTGGCTAAAAAAGGAAAGTAGAATGTTCTACAAACTCAAGACAAACAACCTGCAACCTGCAAAATAAGAGAACTTAGGGGACGTGTCATACCCTAAATTTTACCATGAGTTTTTCACTCGCATCAACATAGCATGAATCGATCCATTTTGTCATGCATTTCATCAGTTAAAAAGAATTTATCAAGATTTTAGATGAAAAGTCAGGAGTTTTGACATTTTATCTTATCTTAATAACCTTCATTCATCATATGTTGATTAAGAAGTCGAAAGACTTGATTTCTCGATCTCAGTGCATCATTCATTCAATTACATCTTGTTTTAGAGGTTCAGAAGGTGAGAATCAAGAGCGTTGTCATTGTCTGAATATATATATATATATATATAGGGTTTTTTTTGTGCTTAAAAATGAGAAATAAATGGTCCAATGTCGATTCATTTACATCTGTTTGTTTGTTCGTATTTATTCAATTAGTGAATCAGTGCATTCACCAAACATTTGTATTTTATACTTGTCACAACATATATTTTGTTTCGCATAGTACTTGAAGTATCGCTTGGAATAATTTAGGTGACCTCCAGACAGATCGGTCGAATCGTTTCTCAACTATACGTCAAATTAGTAGGAGAAAAATTTCAAAATTGATCTTGCAGAAGTCAATTTTATTAATCTACGGTTCATGTAACCTGGTGTGCTCGTTTTAATTTTTGACTACTTTTTCTGTCGCATTTTTATCCGCCTGAGCATTTTGACTGGTGGATTTTTATTTCAAAATTTGATCAAACTATGTATGTTTCCGAGAAGTTTATTTCACGTTGACAATTTTGGTGCATTCAATTTCATTTTTTGAGCATTTTCTTGTCCGACTTTTATTCATTTTTTATCCGATTATTTTTATTTATTTTACCAAAATATTCGTAATAATTAATCACAATTTTCTACGCTTTTGTTTAGATCCGGTTTCGGTTATTTAGATTTATTTTATTTTATTTTAACTTAGTTTTTGAATTTCTCTTTTATTTCTAAATATTATCAAAGGGGAAATTTTATGGAATTTCCAAAAGCTTTGGAACTCACATGTGCGCATGGTTGCATGGAAAGAAGCCAATCAAAATCTAATTCTCTTTGTTATTATTTTCAGTACTTTATTTTCTTTTGAAATAAAATAAAAAAACAAAATGACTTTGTTTTCCATAATATCTCCCTTTCTCTAACCACAAGTAATAGGGTCACGTGGCCGTTTGTTATCCATGAAAGAAAGAAAAAAATGGTTTTTCATTGAAACGAAGATCCAAACGTGGCCTTGCAAGTTGAGATATTTTTCATTTCTTTTCTTTCATATACTTTCATGATACAAGACGCATAAGAGGAGAGAGAAACCACATCACTTGAAAAATATCTTCAGCTTTTTATCAAACCACACAAAACCTTCTTTATCAATACTTCATCCTCTCACTTCAACTATCATCATTTTTTCTTTTTCTTCTATTACAACATACATGATACACACTATCTCTCTTTGTTTTCAGAAGAAAAAAAATATCTTTTTTCTTCCTTTATCTCAACCACCATTCTACACCATGAAAACAACCTCACATAAACACCTCTTCAAACTTCTTTACATCATTATCAGAACTTTAACTACAACTTCATAACACCATTTTAATTATCACAACATCAAAATTACCCCACCTCCAACGTCATCAAACACAACCAAGCTTCACGTTAACCTTCCCTCTCTCACACTAACGACAACCGAAAATGCACCACCGTAGCACGAACCGGAGGCGAAGCTTTCCGACGAACAACAACACACAACCGTGTCTCTTTCCTCACGCGAGATCCACACAAACTCTGCTATTTAGCCGCAATGACTCCGATCTGACGTTGTCTCCAGCCGGTACTCATATATCCATCTCTTCCATACTTTGTTTTGATTCATATACTTCTTTTGATTTTCAATTTCTTTTCATATATGTGTATTGGTTTTAAGTTATATATATATAAGTCTAAGTTAAAGTTATATATATATATATATATATATATATATATATATATATATATATATATATATATATATATATATATATATATATATATATATATATATATATATATATATATATATATATATATATATATATATATATATATATATATATATATATATATATATATATATATATATATATATATATATATATATATATATATATATATATATATATATAAGTTTCAGATAAAGTTGGTTTTAAGTTATATATATATATATATATATATAAAAGTTTCAATTAAAGTTTTATTTATATATATAAAAGTCTATTTCAAATTTTTATGAATACTTACGTTCTTGTTTTTTAGTTTTTTTTATTAATATACACTTCTATTACAGTAATATGTATATACTTGTTGTTTCAAGTTTTATACATTATATAGATACATACTTCTACCGTTAGCTTTTATGTATAGATAATATATATACTTTTTTCTTTCAAGTTTTATATAAATATATGTACTATTAGTTTTCTTAGTTAACTTTTTGTCATGAATTTATATACATATAAACATTGTATAAATTTTTTTTTTCTATTACTATTATTTATTATAATTATTAATGAGATTAATTGAAATACACTGTCAGTGTAAAAGGATTTTACACCATCACTTAATTATAGACGTTGGATATTAAAAGAAGTTTAACTTTTATTTTAAAAATCTATAAATTAATACAAACGGCTGATGGTGATGAACCGACGGTGTAAAACTTTTTACACTAACAGTGTATAGTAATTAATCTCATTATTAATCATTATTATTACTAATTATTTTTACTTATTATTATAACTGATTATTATTATTGCTAATTTTATTATTGATTATCATTTGTTTTTTTTTATTGAGTTATTGTTATCATTTATAATTCATATTATGGATTATTTGTTATTAGTTATTTTTATTATTTATCATTTATTTATTATTATTATTATTATTATTATCATTATTGTCATTATTATTTATTAAGTTATTTTATCTTTAATCGTTAAATTATGTAGTTCAATTTCTAATTTTTACTTCGAGTCCCTTGACTTTCTCTTGGGCCTTCTTACAACGAGATTCTTTTATTTTTTTCAAGTGACTTTCAAAACTTATATTATTTAATCATCGTATTGTATCCCCATTCAATAAACTGTATCCCCATTCCCGAAAATTTGTAATAAATTTACCGCTTTTATTTACTTTATTGTATTAGTTGATTGTTAATCCAAAGATTAAAATCAATCACTTTTAGAAAAGAACAAAAACAAATACTCGATCCAACGTCGAGCAAATTTTCAAAAAAAAAATAGAATCATTTTCATATCCACTTCTTCGTCATTTTTAAAACTTTCAAATCATTTCATTCTATTTCGATTCAAAAGCAAAGAATAAAAACCTCAGTCCAACATCGAGTGCCTTTTCCCTAGTCAAATTCAAAATACCTAATTATATTTAAACATTATTTCAAAAAAGATGAAAAGGGTGATGGTCTCGAGTCTTCGATTCCTCTCCTCAATTACTTGGATAAGAGTAGCCTTACTCGACCATTCAAGAAATTGTCATCTGTTAAAAACTTCTAAACCCCCGCCACATCCAAATTATTTTTCATAAGTCAACTTCTGACACTTGATCCAACGTCAAGTCGTCCCCCTGTTTTTAAAAGTTTTTCACAATAAAAATGGAAGGAACTGATTAAGTTTAGACTTTCTCTGTTTCGAATGTTAGGATACTGCAGTAGAGCTCAATGTTCAAACATTCGTATTCCATATTAACATACAGTAATTACCAGAATTGGGTCATTTCTCTTATAGAAGAAAAAGATTGATTGGGTATCGACCTTCTCTTTCTCGATTATTTGGACACTGCTGTAGAGCTCTCTATCTGATTAATCGTCTTCCGTTAATGAACTTTGACCTAATTTGCCATACATTTTCATAAACAAACTTTTGGATGAAAAGAGAGTGATTGGGCTTAGGCCTCTTCCTTTTCGAGCATCTGAGTACTGCAGTAGAGCTCCCTGCTTAGATGCTTGTCTCCGCTTAAAATCAACTCAAACTCTTCAAACTTGTTTTCAGCCCTTGCGCGACTCCAAAAACATTTTTAGAAAAGAGTATGCAATATCCATTTTGATGTGAAACAAACAAAGACTTCAGCCTCCAAGAGCGAGCAGCAAGTAAAGGTTTAATCGCTCAAATATGATCCAAGCATCACTCTCTTTAAAAGCAATCCACCCAGTAGTTCTCTTTAGGTATAACTACGTATGCCTTGAGTTCTTCATAGCACCTGGACATACGTAGGAGCAAGATTGCGAAATCTTGTCAGGCACATTAATATTAAAAAACCATAAGTCTTTCCTTTCTTTCTTTCTCTTTCCTCACCCGATAAGTAGAAGATCGCAAACGATATCACGCTAACACTCTAACACAAAACTAACTAAATGGGTCCTATCGAGTACGATGGATGTGAGGGGTGCTAATACCTTCCCCTTGCATAACCGACTCCCGAACCCGATTTGGTTGTGACGACCATTTCTTTTTGTTCTTTTGTGGGTTTTATCGATATTTCCCCTTTCCCTCTTTGGGAATAAATAAAGTTCGGTGGCGACTATGTTTTGTTTATATTTCGAGTGTTCCTTACGCTCGAGTATTTTTCGCGTCGCGACAGCTGGCGACTCTGCTGGAGAATAAACATCTCATATGTGAGTCCACCCTAATTTAATTTGTTTTGTGTTTGAGTTTTTGCTTTTATCTGTTTATTTACTTCTTATTTGTTTTATCTATATATGCCTTTATTATCTGTGTTTCCAATTGTTGTATTATTGCTATATGGTATCATTGGAACTTTCTGGACTATTGGCATTTGTGTGAGGAAAAGCTTTATACCCGAGCTATGAGAAAAAATTAAGTTAGGATGATGGTTGCATAGTATTGACCTGCGAGACATCGGACTCGTTAGGTTGATGCGAGAACCCCACTCAGATGAGATCCCTTGAAAGTATTACTGTCTTACGATTAGTCGTTTTGGCGGTGATACTTTTGACCTCGATCTATGATTCTGAGGACCTTTTGTAGAACCCTGAACATATGGCTTTTAGGACCGATGGTTGTGTAGTGTTGACCTATGAGACTTAGGACTCGTTGGGTTAATGCGAAAACCTCACTCAGAATGGATCATTTTTTAGGATATTATTGTCTTACGAGTAGTCGTTCTGACGATAATATTGTCAGGTGCGGTCCATGACTCTGGGAACCATGGAGTCGATAGTTGTGTAGCATTGACCTACGAGACTTAGGACTCGTTGGGTTAATACAAAGACCTCACCTATAATAGATCCTTTTAAAGATATTATCATCTTACGATTAGTCGTTCTGACGATAATATTCTTGAATTAGGTCCATGACTCTAGGAACCTTTTAAACCCTAGAGCCTACCTGTGTTTTGTTTTCTTATTCTTGGAACCTTTCCTCCATGAAGTAATTAATCAGAATGTTTAATGATCATGTACTCAAATATGCATACATATACATGAGCATTTCATTGTCATAACATACATAATATGATCATAAAAAGTTGTCGCTTTTGCATGTATCAAACATGCATATGCACACATTCACAAAAAAAAAACTCATTCCATCCTTTGTCCATAATCCGTACTTGATTTCCTGACACCCGTATCAGACTCAAAGCAACTTTCAAAGGATCATGGACCTAGGGGATCAAATCTAGTTTGTGTTAAGAGAAGATGTTGGCTTGATAAAGAATCAGATGAACCAACTATGAAGAAGGACAACCCTACAATGAATCAAGCGAGAAAGCTTATCCTCAACATTAGCAATCATTTGGCTACTGTCGTTTTTCATTTGTATTTCCTTTGCAAGTTTTAATGTGTATTTTCTTTGAAGTATTGTTTTCTTTCAATTGTAATATTAATGGAGTGATCATGCATTTTTTGAATCAATCATGTCGTATCCACTCATTTTTTTATATCAAAAACAAAAAAAAAATATTTCTCCCATTAACCTTTCTTTATTAAACTGTTTTTTTAGCAAATATTTGAGGGAGGATGATGAAAAAAAATTGCTGACAAGTATGTTTTTAAACAAATATTGTTGATGATGTAAGGCATTGTTTCAACTCCCAAACACCGGAGACATAAGGAAGATAATCCCTCGTTAACCCCTTTGAGCCTAGAAATTGGTGTTTCTTTCTAAAAGAAAAAAACCCTTTATTTTGAACCCGGGACAGGGTAGTTTTCAGTTAATTTGGCTATGCATTCAAAGTTCAAGAGAATCATTCCAAACACCTAAATAGGTGTAACCACATGCTTTTCTTCACACATCAAGAAGTGTCGAATCAAACATAAAAGTCGAAAGATATTGTGGTTATTCCTCAATAAACCAATGACATGGCAGTCATATTCAGTTGAAAAAGAAAAAAAGACAAAGAGTATGCTAAGTCGAACACCAAGAAGGTGACTTAGGCAAAAATTAGGGCATCCCGGTGGACTAAGAGTTCAAAAGAACCATTCCACGCAAAAGTTAGGGAAAAGGAGAAAAAAAGGAAAGAATAAAAAAAATGTGACCATCAAATCAAGAACCAAAGGGTCACCCAAAATTCCTAAACATTAAGAAATTTTTGTGATTACCAAAGACAAGTGACTGCAACCTCAAATGAATGATCATCATTGATTCTTAAGCCAGCAATTTCACACTTTCAAACTGTCTTGGAAGTTGAACGCATTTGTCAAATTGACTGAATGTAAGATTGGAGATCATCATGAAGAAGGGGTGGGTTAAAATTGAATTTTGAGCCTCATATCCTTTTGTTTATAACCGTGAACCAGGTCACATTACAACCCTCAAAAGACCTAATTGAAGCAAGATTTATTTTTAAAGCATACTCAACAAGGTTGCGTTAACTTGACTCCTAGATATTTGCTAAATCATCTGTATTGGTATCATATCCCCTTGTCTATCGCACTTGGAATAAACCAGTGATTTGTTCACTATACATCACCATTCATTTCAATAATGATTGATTTCAAAATTTGCATAAGCGCTGCATTAAAATTACTATTTTTTGAATGAACAATTTTATTTGCAAATCACAATTTAGTATCATGGAAATTTCTCCAAAGAGCAGTCAGCTTGGTGCAAGTCGTTTCAAGATTCAGTGATTCTGGGGCAATCACGTCGAGACGCAATAGGTCTCTCCGAGGCTCATGCTGGGGCAAGCCATATCCATAGTACAATGAAGCTCTCCACACCATAAGTCGGTCAATCAGGGGTATACTACTGCAGAATTCAGAATATTAGGGCAAGCCGTCTTACAGTCATATCTTGGAAAATAGTTGTCATTTCCTTTTTTCAAGGGAAGTTTCTCTTTAAAGGCCCAACAAACTGGTGCACAATAAGTTCACAAAGTGTGAAGCAATCTCATTGATCACCATGATGTGAGTAAGTCAGAAGTAACTTTTCTTCCAGAAATAAGATTCCCCACTAAAGCCCGCCAGGAGACATAGCAAAAATCAGAGTTTTACAAATCATATTCATGGTGTCGAAACTATTCAAGGACAGTGGTGTTGGGGAATCAGAGCTTAATACCCACAAAATGCATTAACTAGTATATTCATGCATTCACATTCATTTTGCATATCATGCATAAAGAATACATGCATAAACCTCAGTCGTGTCCAACAACCTCTTAAGAAAGTTCAGTGTAATCTTCAGCAGACCAAGATGCAAGAGATGTTCTCAAGAGTAGAACGATTATCTTCTCCAGTACTACAGTACTTTCAGAATACAATTATTGTTGGTAATAATTCTTAAAACAATTTTTTCCCCAACAAGGTGATTGATTTTCTTCCGTTGGAACTCTGGTGTAAATAGAATTTCTGCTTGGTTTCCCCTGTAGATATTTCCCTACAGAGTTTCCTGTGTATTTTATTTTATTCGGCAGAACTTCATGAACTCTCCAACCGAGTTTCATACCAGCAGGATTCCTTGAGAAAGGTATCCCAACAACATCATCTTCAATAAGTCTCTTTGAATTAGTTGTCTAAGATGGACATCTCTTCATAAGTTAGCAATCTCCCCAGTGAGACTAATGGACGAGAGTTCCATGAACAAATAAGCTTTACTAAATGTTCCTCAGTATATCTCCAGTGAGTTTCCTGTGTGTTAATTTCCAAGAGAGTCTCTTGTATTCCCCAACAGGTTACTTCAATCAATCCTCAAAAGAGTTAGTGTTCCATGTTGATCTACTATGCGATGGAGCATTAGATTGGACATGTCAGTTTGATAATTGAGAGTAATGTTAATCCTTTTGGATATCATTAACTTTTCATCCCAAACAAGTCTCTGGGATCTTCTCATTCCCCAAAAGAGTCTTATGTCATCCAAGAGTAGCTGAATATGCGGTTATTCCCCAGAGGAAGTATTTTGTTTATTTTTCAGCAGTTTGCTTCAACCATGAGTAGTTGAATGCATTAGTTTCATCCAAGAGCAGTTGAATACTATTTTATTTTTCAGCAGTTTACTTCAACCAAGGGCGGTTGAATGCAGTGGTTCAGCCGAGAGCAGTTCGACACTATTTTTATTTTATGCAGTTTGCATCAACTAAGAGCAGTTGAATGCAGTTGGTTTCATCCAAGAGCAGCTGGACACCATTTTATTTTGTGCAGTTTTGCTTCAACCAAGAGTCGTTGAATGCATCAGTTCAGCCAAGAGTTGATGAATATGACATCTTTAGCCAAAAGCAGCTGAATATGATCATTTATTTCCCCAGGAGTGTCTGCCTTCAACGAAGAACGTCTGAAGACCAGTCGAGCACGTTACCTTATAACAGATCCATCCTAGAGACCTAATGTTAGTCAAGAGCAACTGAACATGATTCTCTCATCCCTAGTCATTTGCATGTCATATGAGAAATCAAGGGCATTTCTCATTTACATTCATGATTAAGGAATCAAGAGTTTTTCTTAATTCATCTGCATTATCATGATTAAGAAATCAAGAGTATTTCTTAACTCATACATATTTCATTTACATTCATGATTAAGAAATCAAGAGTATTTCTTAACTCATCTGCATGTCATCTAAGAAATCAAGAGCATTTCTCATTTACATTCATGATTAAGGAATCAAGAGCATTTCTTATTTCATTTGCATTCTTATGATTAAGAAATCAAGAGTATTTCTCAACTCATACATATTTCATTTACATTCATGATTAAGAAATCAAGAGTATTTCTTAACTCATATGCATGTCATTTGAGAAATCAAGAGCATTTCTCAATTCATTCACATTCATGATTAAGGAATCAAGAGTGTTTCTTAATTCATCTGCATTTTCATTCATCCATATGATGATTAAGAGATCGAGAGTATTTCTTAATTCGTTCATCTCTAAGGAGTCAAGATTACTTCTTAACATACATATCATTTGTCATTTCATGATTGATAAATCAAGAGCATTACTTAACTCATTTGCGTTCATTTTTAAGGAGTCAAGAGTACTTATTAACATTCATTGCATTCATATCACCCAACAATTAGGAAATCAAGAGTATTTTTTAAATCTCGTTGCATTCATTTGCATCATCGTCTGTTGATTAAGAAATCAAGAGTGTTTCTAAAATTTGAGTGCATTCAGTCATAACCATAAGCATATCATTCTTCTAAATAAGAGGGCAAAATTTGGGTTTGTTTAGTATTTAAACTAGCTTTCACCATGATGATTTGAAGAAGAGTTCTTCATATCCTCTAATTAAAGATGTTTAAATAGGGGCAGCTGTCATACCCTAAATTTTACCCTGAGTTTTTCACTCGCATCAACATAGCATGAATCGATCCATTTTGTCATGCATTTCATCAGTTAAAAAGAATTTATCAAGATTTTAGATGAAAAGTCAGGAGTTTTGGCATTTTATCTTATCTTAATAACCTTCATTCATCATATGTTGATTAAGAAGTCGAAAGACTTGATTTCTCGATCTCAGTGCATCATTCATTCAATTACATCTTGTTTCAGAGGTTCAGAAGGTGAGAATCAAGAGCGTTGTCATTGTCTGAATATATATAGGGTTTTGTTTGTGCTTAAAAATGAGAAGTAAATGGTCCAATGTCGATTCATTTACGTCTGTTTGTTTGTTCGTATTTATTCAATTAGTGAATTAGTGCATTCACCAAACATTTGTATTTTATACTTGTCACAACATATATTTTGTTTCGCATAGTACTTGAAGTATCGCTTGGAATAATTTTTCAGACCTACAGACAGATCGGTCGAATCGTTTCTCAACTATACGTCAAATTAGCAGGAGAAAAATTTCAAAATTGATCTTGCAGAAGTCAATTTTATTAATCTACGGTTCATGTAACCTGGTGTGCTCGTTTTAATTTTTGACTACTTTTTCTGTCGCATTTTTATCCGCCTGAGCATTTTGGCTGGTGGATTTTTATTACAAAATTTGATCAAAACATGTATGTTTCCGAGAAGTTTATTTCACGTTGATAGTTTTGGTGCATTCAATTTCATTTTTTGAGCATTTTCTTGTCCGACTTTTATTCATTTTTTATCCGATTATTTTTATTTATTTTACCAAAATATTCGTAATAATTAATCACAATTTTCTACGCTTTTGTTTAGATCCGGTTTCGGTTATTTAGATTTATTTTATTTTATTTTAACTTAGTTTTTGAATTTCTCTTTTATTTCTAAATATTATCAAAGGGGAAATTTTATGGAATTTCCAAAAGCTTTGGAACTCACATGTGCGCATGGTTGCATGGAAAGAAGCCAATTAAAATCTAATTCTCTTTGTTATTATTTTCAGTACTTTATTTTCTTTTGAAATAAAATAAAAAAACAAAATGACTTTGTTTTCCATAATATCTCCCTTTCTCTAACCACAAGTAATAGGGTCACGTGGCCGTTTGTTATCCATGAAAGAAAGAAAAAAATGGTTTTTCATTGAAACGAAGATCCAAACGTGGCCTTGCAAGTTGAGATATTTTTCATTTCTTTTCTTTCATATACTTTCATGATACAAGACGCATAAGAGGAGAGAGAAACCACATCACTTGAAAAATATCTTCAGCTTTTTATCAAACCACACAAAACCTTCTTTATCAATACTTCATCCTCTCACTTCAACTATCATCATTTTTTCTTTTTTCTTCTATTACAACATACATGATACACACTATCTCTCTTTGTTTTCAGAAGAAAAAAAATATCTTTTTTTCTTCCTTTATCTCAACCACCATTCTACACCATGAAAACAACCTCACATAAACACCTCTTCAAACTTCTTTACATCATTATCAGAACTTTAACTACAACTTCATAACACCATTTTAATTATCACAACATCAAAATCACCCCACCTCCAACGTCATCAAACACAACCAAGCTTCACGTTAACCTTCCCTCTCTCACACTAACGACAACCGAAAATGCACCACCGTAGCACGAACCGGAGGCGAAGCTTTCCGACGAACAACAACACACAACCGTGTCTCTTTCCTCACGCGAGATCCACACAAACTCTGCTATTTAGCCGCAATGACTCCGATCTGACGTTGTCTCCAGCCGGTACTCATATATCCATCTCTTCCATACTTTGTTTTGATTCATATACTTCTTTTGATTTTCAATTTCCTTTTCATATATGTGTATTGGTTTTAAGTTATATATATATAAGTCTAAGTTAAAGTTTTATATATATATATATATATATATATATATATATATATATATATATATATATATATATATATATATATATATATATATATAACTTAAAACCCACCTTAACTGAAACTTTCATACATTATATACATACATACTTCTACCACCGTCAGCTTTTATGTATAGATAATATATATACTTTTTTCTTTCAAGTTTTATATAAATATATGTACTATTAGTTTTCTTAGTTAACTTTTTGTCATGAATTTATATACATATAAACATTGTATAATTCTTAATGAGATTAATTGAAATACACTGTCAGTGTAAAAGGATTTTACACCATCACTTAATTATAGACGTTGGATATTAAAAGAAGTTTGACTTTTATTTTAAAAATCTATAAAGTAATACAAACGGGTGATGGTGATGAACCGACGGTGTAAAACTTTTTGCACTGACAGTGTATAGTAATTAATCTTTTTATTAATTATTATTATTACTAATTATTTTTACTTATTATTATAACTGATTTTTATTATTGCTAATTTTATTATTGATTATCATTTGTTTTTTTTTGTTTTTATTGAGTTATTGTTATCATTTATAATTGATATTATGGATTATTTGTTATTAGTTATTTTTATTATTTATCATTTATTTATTTATTATTATTATTGTCATTATTATTTATTAAGTTATTTTATCTTTAATCGTTAAATTATGTAGTTCAATCTCTGATTTTTACTTCGAGTCCCTTGGCTTTCTCTTGGGCTTTCTTACAATGAGATTCTTTTTTTTTCCACCGTGTTTCAAAACTTATATTATTTAATCATCGTATTGTATCCCCAATCGATAAACTGTATCCCCATTCCCGAAAATTTGTAATAAATTTACTGCTTTTATTTACTTTATTGTATTAGTTGATTGTTATTTCAAAGATTAAAATCAATCACTTTTAGAAAAGAACAAAAACAAATACTCGATCCAACGTCGAGCAAATTTTCAAAAAAAATTAGAATCATTTTCATATCCACTTCTTCGTCATTTTTAAAACTTTCAAATCATTTCATTCTATTTCGATTCAAAAGCAAAGAATAAAAACCTCAGTTCAACATCGAGTGCCTTTTCCCTAGTCAAATTCAAAATACCTAATTATATTTAAACATTATTTCAAAAAAGATGAAAAGGGAGATGGTCTCGAGTCTTCGATTCCTCTCCTCAATTACTTGGATAAGAGTAGCCTTACTCGGCCATTCAAGAAATTGTCATCTGTTAAAAACTTCTAAACCCCCGCCACATCCAAATTATTTTTCATAAGTCAACTTCTGACACTTGATCCAACGTCAAGTCGTCCCCCTGTTTTTAAAAGCTTTTCACAATAAAAATGGAAGAAACTGATTAAGTTTAGACTTTCTCTGTTTCGAATGTTAGGATACTGCTGTAGAGCTCAATGTTCTAACATTCATATTCCATATTAACATACAATAATTACCAGAATTGGGTCATTTCTCTTATAGAAGAAAAAGATTGATTGGGTATCGACCTTCTCTTTCTCGATTATTTGGACGCTGCTGTAGAGCTCTCTGTCTGATTAATCGTCTTCCGTTAATGAACTTTGACCTAATTTGCCATGCATTTTCATAAACAAACTTTTGGATGAAAAGAGAGTGATTGGGCTTAGGCCTCTTCCTTTTCGAGCATCTAAGTACTGCAGTAGAGCTCCCTGCTCAGATGCTTGTCTCCGCTTAAAATCAACTCAAACTCATCAAACTTGTTTTCCGCCCTTGCACGACTCCGAAAACATTTTCAGAAAAGAGTATGCAATATCCATTTTGATGTGAAACAAACAAAGACTTCAGCCTCCAAGAGCGAGCAGCAAGTAAAGGTTTAATCGCTCAAATATGATCCAAGCATCACTCTCTTTAAAAGCAATCCACCCAGTAGTTCTCTTTAGGTAGAACTACATATGCCTTGAGTTCTTCATAGCACCTGGACATACGTAGGAGCAAGATTGTGAAATCTTGTCAGGCACATTAATATTAAAAAACCATAAGTCTTTCCTTTCTTTCTTTCTCTTTCCTCACCCGATAAGTAGAAGATCGCAAACGATATCACGCTAACACTCTAACACAAAACTAACTAAATGGGTCCTATCGAGTATGATGGATATGAGGGGTGCTAATACCTTCCCCTTGCATAACCGACTCCCGAACCCGATTTGGCTGCGACGACCATTTTTTTTTTTGTTCTTTTGTGGGTTTTATGGATATTTCCCCTTTCCCTCTTTGGGAATAAATAAAGTTCGGTGGCGACTCTGTTTTGTTTGTATTTCGAGCGTTCCTTACGCTCGGACATTTTTCGCGTCGCAACAGCTGGCGACTCTGCTGGGGAATAAACATCTCCTATGTGAGTCCACCCTAATTTAATTTGTTTTGTGTTTGAGTTTTTGCTTTTATCTGCTTATTTACTTCTTATTTGTTTTATCTATATATGCCTTTATTATCTGTATTTCCAATTGTTGTATTATTGCTATATGGTATCATTGGAACTTTCTGGACTATTGGCATTTGTGTGAGGAAAAGCTTTATACCCGAGCTATGAGAAAAAATTAAGTTAGGATGATGGTTGCATAGTATTGACCTGCGAGACATCGGACTCGTTAGGTTGATGCGAGAACCCCACTCAGATGAGATCCCTTGAAAGTATTACTGTCTTACGATTAGTCGTTTTGACGGTGATACTTTTGACCACGATCTATGATTCTGAGGACCTTTTGTAGAATCCTGAACATATGGCTTTTAGGACCGATGGTTGTGTAGTGTTGACCTATGAGACTTAGGACTCGTTGGGTTAATGCGAAAACCTCACTCATAATGGATCATTTTTGAGGATATTATTGTCTTATGAGTAGTCGTTCTGAAGATAATATTTTCAGGTGCGATCCATGACTCTGGGAATCATGGAGTCGATGGTTGTGTAGCATTGACCTACGAGACTTAGGACTCGTTGGGTTAATACAAAGACCTCACCTAGAATAGATCCTTTTAAAGATATTATTATCTTACGATTAGTCGTTCTGACGATAATATTCTTGAATTGGGTCCATGACTCTAGGAACATTTTAAACCCTAGAGCCTACCTATGTTTTGTTTTCTTATTCCTGGAACCTTTCATCCATGAAGTAATTAATCAGAATGTTTAATGATCATGTACTCAAATATGCATACATATACATGAGCATTTCATTGTCATAACATACATAATATGATCATAAAAAGCTGTCGCTTCTGCATGTATCAAACATGCATATGCACACATTCTGTAACACCTCAAAATTTGCCCTCCTCTCTTGGGACTAGCTTAACATATTATTTCTAGGTCATGAGGCATGGCATATTGCATATCATGTGGTTACATTGTGCAAATCATCCTCCTAAGTCTTGATCAGAAGGTGAAGAGGTCATGGTGCAAGCTAGGGTTTCATTGGACTGGATCATTAACTGTCTGAGGGTTGTGGTCCAAATTAGGGTTTCTTGATTCTCAAAGAGGTTGATCTTCATCCTTGGTTGCAATGATACATCATCATCATCATGGTCTTGTTATCATCTAAGAGATTCAGAAGATTGATCAGATACCTTGAGATTAGGGTTTTGACCACTGGTCAACCCTAATCAATTGCATTGGGCCAATCAGGGCATAGCAAGGAGATGGGGTCTATAATGGATATGGGGATCATTTCATGATTGTATTGAGCTTATGGAGGCTAGGGTTTCATCCTTGAGCCATTTCATCAGAAGATTGGGGCTCAGATTGATCAGTGCATTGCCAAATTCATCTATCAGTTGAAAAGTCAACTGTGGTCAACTGTGCTTGATTTTATGGATTTGGAGGTAGGAGAGAGTTGGATATACTTCATTCATGTTGAAACAAGTTTCATTTGACATGTCAAAGCTCAAGAATGAAGAAAATAAAGTCAGGACAAAAATTGCCAAAAATAGAAAGTGACTTGTAATGGAAGTTTCCAAAAATGGAAAGTTTTTCATCACAAAATTACGTGTCCAAAAAAGCTTCAAATGAAAATTTGTTCAACATGAAAGTTGTAGATCTTGTTCTTACCTTTCCAAAAGTCCAAGAACTTGAAATTCCCATGTATGGTTGACAAGTTATGGTCCATTCATTTTCCAAAAATGCCTATGATCAAAGTGGCATAACTTTCACATGGAATGTCCAAAATGGATGGTCTTTTTATGAGCAAACTCCATTTCACATGTACTTTCATGGTGCATAATCAAAATTCATCAAAAATGGTCAATGCAAAAGGTCAATTTTCAAGTGCAACAATTAAAATCCAAGGGCAAAATGGTCCAATTTGAGAAATACATGGAATTTTGAGATGGGATTTTTTGCAACACTCTCCAAATGCAAAATGTGACTTGTTCCAACTGTCATGAGCTGTCATGGTGCAATATTTGGCAAGGCTATTTTTGACCTTTCACTTAAAGTGCATTAACATTAATCCAACTCATTTTTGTTAATTTGAGATTAAGAAGTGATTAAGGCATTGGTATAAATGATTAATTGTAACAGAATGTTAATCACAATTTCATATTCCAAGAAATCTAACCAACTTTCCCTCCATTTTCTCTCAATTTCTCAAGAACTTCATCAAGTTTTTTTGATCCAAACTCCATCAAATCTCAATCAATTTGCACGATTCTTTGTGGATTCATCTTCTACAAGCTTCCATCTCCATCTGTTTTGGTGAATTGTTGCAAAAAGACTCAAGAATCGTGACTGTTCATAAGGTGCTCATCAATGGTGATTCGAGATTTCTTCCAATTGAAGCAACATTGAGCTTAGCTAGGCATTGCATTCAACTTCCTATACCTCAATCATCATCTGTTTGGAGCTTTAGCATCGTGAATCATCAAGAACAAGATCTGCCATCTCCAAGGTGCAAAAATTCGAATCTCACCATTGCTTAAATTATTACATGCGTTTTATAGATCTTTGATTGTAGATGAACCTGATGCTTGTGGTTTGCGAAATGATTGACTGTGGAGAAAGTAATCACGATTTAAAGTTTTGTGTTCATATCTTAATTTGATCGATCCCGTGGCTGTGTTAGGAATTAGGAGAAATGAGTTACATATCTTGAATCTACATGGAAAGCCGGTTCTAATGACTATATGCTTGTTGATTTTGGTTGCAATTCGTTGTTCTTGATTTCTGGAATTTTCTGGATGTGTTCTTGCTGAGAATGCTTCATGAACTCGTGTTTGATCCAGCATTTTGCCTTGCCTTGTTTAAATGTTGTTTGGCGCCACTATCAACCATTCACAGCGCGCCATGTAATCTTTTCAAAACGCCGTCGTTTTGGCCAGTGGCATTAGTATTACAAAAATGCCACTGGCGCATTTAGTTATTTATTATTTCACTTTCTTTTTCTTATTTTTTTTTTACATTTTGTTACATGATCTTGTAAAAATCATATCTCACTCATTTTGCATCCAAATTTTGTGAAATTTTTTGCATTATTTTCTTGATGATGTGTAGAATTTAATGGTTATTTTTGTGGATTTTTTGCATGTGTAGAAAAATAATTGGCCTAGGGTTTGTTTCAATGTATGCATTTTGTACATGTCTTACCAAAACCTTCATGAAATAATGATACCTTTAAAGAAATGGATGAAAATTTTTGTGCTTGTTCTGGACTCATTGTTGGTGATTTTCATGTAGAGTTTGTGATTTTTGGATACTTGGTTGATTAGATATGATTTTTTGATTAGAGGTGTGACAATTTGTGTCACACCAAGCTAGGTCAACTTCATGATTTTATTTGCCTGTCCTAGAGATGTTTGATTGAGCTAATTTTTTGCATGAATGGACATTGATATGTCAAGATTACATGTGATTTTTGATGGAATGTTTGATGGAGTTTTCTAATTGATTGATAATTTTCTTCTCTGTTGGCTCATTTTGTGAATTTGTGTGACACATGTTGGCATTTTGTTTGTGAAATTCTCATGGTGTATTGGATGAAGATGAAATTTGGTATGAGCATTCTAGACATATTATAGGACATTGTGGTTTTGATCCCATTCATTTCTAATATGTTGTCACTGTTTTATGATTTATGGAAGATGATGCTTGTTTGGATGCCTTGAATTGGCTTGTATAAATGTGTCTGGACTTCTTGATTTTCATTGACCTACTTTCTTTTTTCCAATTGAGCTGAAATTTGACATGCTATACATTGAATGTGTCCTGTTTAGGTGTGAATTTTTGTGGAATTAATTGAATTGTTTTGGTATGGGTTTGATTGAGATAGTTCTGTTTGGTCATTTGAAGTTGCAAATTGTATGTTTGATACTAAATTGTGCATGAAATGATAATGGTGATTGATATGAGAATGGGACCAATTGAATTTGCTTCTAATTTGTTTGAATGTGATCTTGGATAAATTTCACTTGCTGTTTTGATTTTTTCATCCCCTTTGGACCTTAGGCTTGGCCTAGTGGTCTAGTTTCTCACATTTGGTTTGGATTTTCAGGTTAAAAGTGCAAAAGGCTTAAGGAGAAAAATTCAAGTTGTAAATTAAGATTGTTTGATGTTGTAAACTAACATTGGTTTTGTGTTGTAGGTTTGATGCTTGAGCTTGAGCTCATGGCTTGCACTTATGTGCATTAACTTGTTTTGACTGTACAAATTGATAGATTGACTTTTGCTGTTTATTGTTGGTTTGTCTGAGTACTGATGATACTTGATTGATTTCAGGTACATTTAGTCGCTTACAGTTCTTTAAGAACTTGCTTGCTGCTGCTTGGTCGTATAAACCAGTTGAGGTAGAATCTCTATACTTCATGTAGTCTGGAAGACCTGGCCTGTTACTTGGCCAGGCAACTGTCCGAAGTCCTCCTTAAGAGGCGATGTTTGTGATTGTTTACTTTTGTGCCAAGCAGGTGAAGACCTCTATGAGGCAATTGGCGGAACCCAAGGGATATGCAATCTATCCCCCGCTATTCTGTTGAGTCGTCCCTCTGCTCACACCACTGTGTAGATGCATTGGGACATTAACCCAAGATCTTGTGTTGTTGCACAATCGAATCAGAGTCTTGAGCGTAGAAGGGTCCCTCCATTCTGGACCCACGCTCCTTTGTCTGAAGCTCTCCCTGGCCAGGGATAAGAGCTGTGAAGTCTAGTCTTCACTCACCTTTCATCAGCTTCACCTTAGCCCCTCAATGGCAAGGTTAAGAGCTAAAACCACCCTTGTACAGATGACTCGCTTCGGCAGTCGAACCCTTTGTTTGAGCCTCACTTCTGACTGGATATAGTGTGTGCTACTTGGATGTTTGCTTTGCTTTGTTTATGCTTGCTTGCTTGTTTTTCCTGGTTAGGATTAGTTTGCTTATGCAAGTCAGGATATAAACCATAACATAGGGCAATGATGCATGATAACACTAGGCTCGAGTCCAGCTCCCTGGTAGTGTGTCTCCCTTTGTATCTGGTTAGAATTTCTTTCCCTTTCAGGGGAACTACATCGCCCTGATCCTCGTTCCAGACGAGGTATGTAGGCAGGAGACCGTGCGAGGTCTCTTCGGGCACTTTTTTTTCTTTTTGTGTGTGTTTGCCTTTTTGTGTTTGTTTGGTTCGGAAGCCGATGTAAGTCTAGCGATTGGCATTCAGGCTCCAGGTTTGCCGGTGTGTTTATTTGTTTGTTTGGCGTGCGTGAGCCGAACTACGGCAGCTCTGATTCTCGTTCCAGACGAGATACGTAGGCATAGGACACGATGTCCTAGCGAGCTCTCTTCCTCTTAACCCCACCTGCGTTCCTTGTGTGTGTGTGATGTTTTAGCAACCTTTTCTTTCTTTTAGAACGTGGATCCCGTCGAGTACGACGGACGTGAGGGGTGCTAATACCTTCCCCTTGCGTAACCGACTCCCGTACCCTTTCTCTTTGGTCGCGAGACCATGCTTTTTCCCAGGTTTACTCTGAGCGTTTCCTTTCCCTCTTTTGGGATAAATAACGCACGGTGGCGGCTCTGTGTTGTTTTTGTTTCAGCCCGCCGGTTGTTTTTCGCAGATGCGACAGCTGGCGACTCCACTGGGGATACGTTCTACATATGTTGACCTGTGCTAGTCCATATTCCCTAAGCGAGTCTCTCCTAGCGTTCTAGGATGGTTTAGGTTGCTTGTTTTGTTTTTTTATTGCATTTATTATTCTAACAGTGTATATATTTGCATAAATATTTGCATGCATCATACTATCATTTTGTCGTCCTCTGTGCAGGTGGTTCCTCTGTTTGGGGTGGATGTTCTGAGTGGGGCTAAAACCCAGGCCCGAGTATACACCTAGGATTAGCGTGGTCTCACGTCGCTCACATGCCGGTTGGGCACATTGTTGCGACGTGACATACCACAAGCCGGACGAGGTTCATCTGAGAAGTGCTCTTCCAGTGGGGTTTTCCACTTTGGTTGGGTTATCTCTTTTGAACTATTGACTCCGGTGACCGATCATTTCCCGGATCTTTGGTTTAGACGATCTTAAGGGAGCTACAATGGCACACCCGAAAGGGCAAACCCATTGAGTATCTCTGCCCGATTGTCGAGACTATTATCCGCCTTAGGATGACCTGATTAGAATTTACCTGTGAGGGGAGGGTTGATTCTGTCAGATGCATGTTCAGATGGTGACTTTGATGGTGACTAATGGTTCAGTGGATCGGGGTCAGATTTATAAGTCGGATTTATGGTCATTTATTTCTGTGACGCCGGAGTGTTGTCCGTGTTATTTATCAGCGGGGATCCGTTTATTCAGGATTCCCCGGGCCGATTCAGAGGTTGTGGTTATCTGCTCAGGGGATCTCTGATGATGATGATGATGTATCTTCCGTTTATTTCGGAACCCTTGAGTCGGATTTGTGGTTACATATTCCCTCAGATGGTTGTGATCCGTTCAGAGATCAGGCTTCAGTGCAACAGATGATCAGATGGCTTGGAGGATGGCAATGCATTGCAGTCATTCATCAGCATCATTACATCTTGCATTTATCTGCATCTAACACATGTTTATCCATATGCAGGGACCCTTTTGATCGAGATTCTGGTTGAGAGATTTCTTAGACATGAGGAGACCCGGTTTGAAGGACGATGTGGCTTACAGTTTCTTTGAACCAGAGATCAGTGTGCTGAAGGATATGATTGCATTGATTGCACCCGACCATGTGGGGATGTTTCGTGAGATGTATGGGGGTATTCTGAAGGTGGTTTTCAGACTCCTTGACAGAGACAGGAGTGCCATTCATACTCTTCTCCAGTTCTATGATCCTGGTTTGAGGTGTTTTGTCTTCCCAGATTACTTACTCGGGCCGTTGATGGAGGACTATGCTGATACGTTGGGCATTCAGATCAGAGATCAGGTTCCTTTCTATGCTACTAAGGAAGAACCTGATATTAGTGGGATTTCCCGTGCTCTTTATTTGAGTCCAGAGATGGTGAAGGGTAGTCTGAAAGAGAAGGGGAAGTTGCCTGGTTTTCATCTGAGTTTCTTAGAAGCTAAGGCTAAGGAGCAGGCGGAGTTGGGTAATTGGGAAGCTGTCTGTGCTTTGATTGCTGCAGGCATTTATGGGATCATTATGTTTCCTAACCAGAAGAACTTTGTGGATATTAATGCCATTCGCTTGTTTGTTCAGAGGAATCCTATTCCCACCCTGATTGGAGATGTCTATTACTCGGTTCATAACCGGAACGAGAAGAGGCGTGGGGGATTGATTCGATGCTGCGCTCAGTTGCTATACAAGTGGTTTATGGGTTACTTGCCTTCCAAGGGTGCTTTTGTTCTTCTGGGCCAGAATGTTAATTGGGCGACCAAGTTGATGGGTTTGAGGGCCAAAGACATAGATTGGACTCACAGTAGTGGGGTTGGACAAGACTTTATCTGCAGTTGTAGGGGTTTTCCCAATGTACCACTTATAGGAGTTCAGGGTTGCATTAATTATAACCCGACACTTCTTAAGAGGCAGATGGGATTTGCTATGGAGCGTCCTCCGTTCAAAAGTGAGGTTCAGGAATCTGTATACTTCCCAGTTAAGGGCAATCAGGCCAAGGTGAAGCAGGTATCTGAGGCATGGCGCAGCATTCAAAGGAAAGGTAAGGTTTCTTGGGGTAGAGCTAATAACAGATCTTTTCCTCCGTTCGATGACTGGCTCAGTAAGAGAGTGGAGCTTACTTGTCTACCGTTTCCTATGATTGATCCTTGGTATCCGTTGATGGAGGAGACTCCCTCTACTGTCAGTATGGACGAGTTCTTGGAGATGAAGCGGGAGAGAGATAAGTTGCTTGCGGAGAAAGCGGAATTGGAGATGAGTGTTGCTCAGGTTCAGAGAGCTAATCAGGAGATCAGAGTGAAGATGGAAGATCAAGACAAGCGACATGCCGTGGAAGCAAAGCGCTTTGAGATGGATACCGCTTACTATGGGAAGGTCAGTCAGGCTTTGGCGTCTTCAATAAAGGAGCATGACATCACCAAAGAGAGATTAGCTAGAGCTTCAAAGGTCATTGAAGATGAGAAGAGGAGGCAAATCTTGGTGAGGGATCAGAGGGATGACAGAGTCCGAGTTCTCATTGCTGAGTGGGAGTCAAAGCTGAAGGTTAAGGAGACCGAGAGCATGAAGATCATCGCCGAGAGAGACCATTACATGGCCGAGAGAGATAACTACTTCAGGCAGATGAAGATTCACCAGAAAGAGGTGGGGAGACTACAGCAGGAGAACGCCGAGCTCAGGTTCGCCGCAGAGTTCGCAAGGATGGAAGATGAGATAGGGCCATCTGTGGGACCCTCATCCGGCTAGATCTTTTATTTTGTGGTGGATTACCATCAGGCTTGTTGACGGAATTCCTTTGCTTGTATTTCTTTCCCGATTCTGGAGATTTGTATCTGATTTGATGTATGACTATGGCACTTATTGTGCATTCTGTTATGTGATGGTTATTTTCATTCAGTGATTGATCTTCAAGCTTTATTCGCTTTACCGTATGCACTCACACAAGCACACACATGGTTGGGGGCATTTTGCTGAATCACATACCTCTGATCTGTATGATGAATCAAATGCTGAATATCAGTATATTGCTGCCGAATTGTTATTTGTCTCGATGAAGCCAGGATCAAGAGACAAAGTGTTCCTCATGTGGATAAACACTGCATTCATGCATTGATCATAATAACTTGTGTTTTATTTTGCAGGTATCTGTTGCTAACGTGCTTGATTGTTTCAGGAATCATTGCTCGTGCTCGCAGAACTGTACCTTTGCATTCAACTCGTCCTCATAGATACTTCACAAGGCGCAACACTCCCAGACTAATGGATCTTCCAAGTACTGATCTCCTTGAGCTGAAGGACAAGATAATTGAGCTGACCAACATCATGCAAGGCTTTACAGTTGGTCAGAAAGCTCTAGCTGATAAGGTCGAGAAGCTCGAGCGGGCTTCTGCAGCAAACAGTGGTATAAACCTGGATGGTGTCTCCAACCAGGGGCTGGGTGGCTCTTGCGACGGCGGTAAGAGGACAACGGTTGGTATAGTGAATAACAATGCTGGTTTTGGTGGTGCTGGTGGTCAACCTGGGCCAGGTCAGAATCTGAAAGATAGTCTTTTTCCTCCTTTCTTCGGTGTCGAGGATGACAGAGAAGAAGATAGAGAGGCTGATCAGTTCTCAATGCACAACGAGCCATTTGGTCAGTATGGTGCTCCTCCGCAGAACAAAGAGATTCAGCTGCTGGCTGAGAAAATCAGAGCTCTTGAAAGCTACGCCACTCCTGGGGTGGTTAATATGTCAAATATGGGGTTGGTGGAGGGGATCGTGATCCCACAAAAGTTTAAGGCGCCCGCATTTGACAGATATAATGGGAGTTCGTGCCCTGAGACTCATCTTCAGGCCTTCGTCCGCAAGATCTCTACGTATACAATGGATCAAAAGCTGTGGATGTACTTCTTCCAGGACAGCCTGTCTGGAGGCTCACTGGAATGGTATACCAAGCTTAAGTCCTCAGACATTAAGAATTGGCAAGATCTTGGGGACGCATTCTTTAAGCAGTATCAGTTCAATGCTGATATGGCCCCGAGTCGTACCCAGCTGCAGGGTATGTCTCAGAAAAATAGCGAGGGGTTTAAGGAGTATGCCCAGAGATGGAGGGAGTTGGCGGCCAGAGTGCAACCTCCTCTTATTGACAGGGAGATGTCTGATCTCTTTATGGGGACCCTGCAGGGGGTATACGCTGAGAGAATGGTTGGTTGTCCGGTGACCAACTTTTCTGACATTGTTTTGGCGGGGGAAAGAATAGAGAGCTGGTTGAAGCTTGGGAAGGCCAGGTCGTTACTGTGTGCGGGGAGGAGGACATCTTTGTCAGCCACCTGTCCTCGTTCAAATATGTGGAGATGGACGGCGAAATCTGGGAGACGCCTAGCCAAGCATTCGAAACCGTTAAGGTAGAGAATGCTCTTTTTGCCAAAGAGGGAGAGAAACCGTCCATTTCTTCATACAAGCAGGCCGCTGAGGTGGTGAAGAATGGAGAGGCTCCTGGTTGGGGCAGGATGATGGATGTCCCTGCGAAGAAGGATCGCTTTGGAGTGGGGTACCAGCCGGGCCGAGGCTCAGGGCAAGGCAGAGGACGTCGTCCGTCAGTCACTTTCACTAGTGCCGGAATGATGGATCCGGATCACATCTGCATGATGGATCCGGATCACATCTGCATGATGGGTGACGATGCTGATAGCGACTGTGACATGGACCGGTGGATAAAGCCGTGCGCACCAGGGATGGAAATCCAGAACTGGAAGGCTGAAAAGATCATCCGGGTCACTCTGCTGGAAGAGTAATATTTTCCTATTTTTGATTTTATATGCATGAAAGCCGTACGTGTTACCCGACACGTAATGGTTCATTGTAAGGGCCACCTCATGTTCATATTTGCAAATTCGCATCATTAATAAAAGGATGTTTTTCCAGTTAAAAGCGGTGTTCCCTGTTTTTCATTTATTTTTGCAGTTTAAAAATAAAAACAAAATAAAAATGGCAATGTTTTCGTTTTTCTTTTTCAATTTGTCTCACACCGGTTCTAAAGCAATGCATGAATCAACATTCATGCAAATGCGATTCTTCTCCGGATCTCATTGATAACAATCCTGTTACACCCTCATATGACTTCGACAATCCAATCTATCTTGCTGAAGAAGAAGACGAAGAAGATTATGAACTGCCAGGGGAATTAACCAGGTTGTTGAAACAAGAGGAGAAGGTGATTCAGCCGCACGAAGAGCAGATTGAGGTTGTGAATTTGGGTACCGACGAGGTTAAGAAAGAGGTGAAAATCGGGGCTGCTTTGGAGGAAAGTGTCAAGAGCAGAATGGTGGCATTGTTGAAAGAGTATGTCGACATCTTTGCCTGGTCTTATCAAGATATGCCAGGGTTGGATACCGATATCGTTGTGCACAAGCTACCGTTGAGAACAGATTATCCTCCAGTGAAGCAGAAATTGCGCAGAACTCGACCTGACATGGCAATGAAAATCAAAGAAGAAGTGCAGAAGCAGTGGGATGCTGGTTTCCTAGCCGTCACTAATTATCCGCCATGGGTTGCGAACATTGTGCCAGTCCCGAAGAAAGATGGGAAAGTGAGAATGTGTGTGGACTACCGAGATCTGAATAGAGCTAGTCCGAAGGATGATTTTCCGTTACCTCACATTGATGTGTTGGTAGACAATACAGCTCAATTCTCGGTGTTTTCCTTCATGGATGGCTTTTCTGGCTATAATCAAATCAAAATGTCGCCAGATGATATGGAGAAAACAACGTTCATCACACCATGGGGTACCTTTTGTTACAAGGTGATGCCTTTCGGTCTCAAGAACGCCGGTGCTACTTATCAGAGGGCCATGGTGACTTTGTTTCATGATATGATTCATCATGAAATTGAATGCTATGTTGATGACATGATAGCAAAGTCCCAAACAGAAGAGGGGCATTTGGTAGATCTGGCCAAGTTGTTCGACCGGCTGAGACAGTTCAGACTGAGGTTGAATCCGAACAAGTGCACTTTCGGAGTGCGGTCCGGTAAATTGCTGGGGTTCATTGTAAGTGAAAAAGGAATCGAGGTTGATCCTGCAAAAGTAAAAGCAATAAGAGAAATGCCTGAACCGAGAACGGAGAAGGAGGTTCGTGGTTTCTTAGGTAGATTTAACTACATTTCACGGTTCATATCTCACCTAACAGCCACGTGTGAACCGATATTCAAATTGTTGAGAAAAGATCAAACGGTCAGGTGGAACAATGATTGCCAAGCGGCATTTGAAAAAATAAAAGAGTATTTGCAGGAGCCTCTGATTCTGATGCCTCCTGTGGAGGGAAGACCGTTAATTCTGTACCTGACAGTCCTCGAGGGGTCTATGGGGTGTGTATTGGGGCAGCATGACGAGTCTGGTCGAAAAGAGCATGCCATATACCACCTTAGCAAAAAGTTTACCGACTGTGAAACAAGATATTCACTGCTCGAGAAAACTTGTTGTGCTTTGGTCTGGGCTGCTCGCCGACTGAGGCAGTATATGCTGGTTCATACCACTTTATTGATTTCCAAGATGGATCCAATCAAGTACATTTTTGAGAAGCCAGCATTGACCGGACGGGTTGCGAGGTGGCAAATGATTTTGACTGAGTATGATATACAGTATACATCTCAGAAGGCGATCAAGGGGAGTGTATTGTCTGATTACCTCGCTCAGCAACCCATTGATGATTATCAACCGATGAAGTTTGAATTCCCTGATGAGGACATCATGTTTCTCAAATCGAAAGATTGTGAGGAACCAATCCCGGAGGAGGGGCCTGACCCTGAATCCGAATGGATTCTGATGTTTGATGGGGCCGTTAACGTGAATGGAAGCGGTGTTGGTGCTGTTTTGGTTACGCCGAAAGGATCCCACATTCCTTTTGCTGCCCGGCTGACATTTGAGTGCACCAACAACGTGGCTGAATATGAAGCTTGTATATTGGGGATTGAAGAGGCGATTGATTTGAGGATCAAGAACCTTGTCATATATGGAGATTCAACTCTGGTGATAAATCAGGTTAACGGGAAATGGTATACGCATCAGTCTCATTTAGTGCCATACCGGGATTATACGAGGAGATTGTTGACGTTTTTCACCAAGGTGAAGATGCATCATGTGCCTAGAGAGGAGAATCCTTTGGCAGATGCTTTGGCTACTCCGGCCGCCTTGATTAAGGTGCAGGGGTGGAATCAATTCCCCAGTGTTGAAGTAGGTCGTCTGGATAGACCGGCTTATGTGTTTGCTGTTGATACAACATCTGATGATGAGAAGCCGTGGTATTACGATATCAAGCGCTATCTGGAGACTCAAGAGTATCCTGAGGGAGCATCGAAAAAGGACCGAAAGACTCTGCGGAGGTTGGCCATGGTGTTTTACATAAATAAGGATGGGGTTTTGTATAAGAGGAATTTTGATTGGGTCTTGCTCCGATGTGTTGACGATAGAGAAACAAGCCAATTGATGAAAGAGGTTCACGAAGGATCGTTCGGTACCCATGCCAGTGGGAATGCGATGGTAAAGAAGCTGCTAAGGGCAGGTTACTATTGGATGACAATGGAGGCCCAATGTTTCAACTTCGTGCGGAAGTGTCATAAATGCCAGATTTATGCTGACAAGGTGCACGTGCCTCCTAACCCGTTGAGTTTAATGTCGTCTCCATGGCCGTTTGCTATGTGGGGCATTGATATGATCGGAAAGATAGAGCCTACAGCTTCGAATGGGCATCGGTTCATATTAGTGGCTATTGATTACTTCACCAAGTGGGTCGAAGCAGCCTCTTATACGAACGTGACGAAGCAGGTCGTTGCCAGGTTTCTCAAGAGAGACATCATTTGCAGATATGGGGTTCCCGAGAGAATCATTACTGATAATGGTTCTAATTTGAACAATAAGATGATGGCAGAACTGTGCCGGGAATTCAAGATTGAGCATCACAATTCTTCTCCCTATCGTCCAAAGATGAATGGGGCGATTGAGGCAGCCAACAAAAATATAAAGAAGATTGTGCAGAAAATGGTGGTAACATATAAAGACTGGCATGAGATGTTGCCGTTTGCATTGCATGGGTATCGAACGTCGGTGCGTACATCTACTGGGGCAACTCCTTTCTCATTGGTATATGGAATGGAGGCTGTATTACCTGTAGAAGTTCAGATTCCCTCTTTGAGAGTCCTGATGGACGTCAAGTTGCAAGAGGCTGAATGGGTAAGGACCCGGTATGAAGAGTTGAGCCTGATTGAAGAAAAGAGGTTGGCGGCCATTTGTCATGGGCAGTTATACCAGCAGAGGATGAAGCGTGCTTTTGACAAGAAGGTGCGACCTCGGGTATATCATGTAGGTGATGTGGTGCTGAAAAGGATCCTTCCTCCTCAAAACGATCGAAGGGGCAAATGGACACCGAATTATGAAGGTCCGTTCGTGGTCAAGAAGGTTTTCTCTGGCGGAGCCTTGTTGCTAACGACCATGGATGGCGAAGATTTTCCATCCCCTGTGAATGCAGACGCAGTTAAAAAATACTTCGTGTAAATAGACCTGCTGGACGAAAAGAATAAAATAGTCCAGGCAAAAATGGGCATCCCGGCGAACCAAAAACAGAAAGAAAGGTTCAGGCAAAAATTAGGGATAAAATGAAAAATTGTACACCCGACGAGTCGAAAACCTGAAAAGGCGACTTGGGCAAGAAGGGGTATCCCGGTGGGCTGAAAACCCGAAAGGGCGGTCCAGGCAAAAGAGGGATTGAAACGAACAACTGCGTCAGGCATGATCGTTTGCGCTTTGGTTAAGACATCATGGATAATACCCGGTAGGGGTCAATCAGAAACGTCTTGTTCAGAAGGCAGAAAGCACGGAGAGTCTGAGGATATATGGGGTGTAACCGAGTTGGAACTCGATGAGATCACGGGTTTCACATTGCCATTAGGATAGATTTTTCCTTTTGTGCGCAATTACCTCTTTTCAGGAATTGCTTCCTTTGTATTGCTCAATTTGAGCCACACAATTTTCAATCAATAAAATGCATATTCAGTCAAATAATTTTTGTTTTTGTTTTTCATTACCGCTTTGATTGCAAAAACATCCGATTATTTTGATAAAGAATCTTTGCATTTTAAGACATACAGGTCCCTTCCAATGCATGTTTATAAGATTGAAGCTTGAAATCTTATTCGGAAGGTTGAGTGACCCAAGTGTTGAAATCTTGACACGCCTGGGGCACGATTTTATCTAACGATCTGTTTTGTAGGAACTGTTGGATATTTTCACTCACCTGCAGATTGTGACAAGGAAGTTGTTGGCGAAGCAAATCCCTATGGAGTCCAATCAGGGACGAGGGACGGACGAAAGAATATGAAGGGATGACGAGAAGACGTCGAGACGTACGACGACCCTTGATTTTAATCAAGAAGACTCTTCAAAATCGGAAGATTGGAAAGTCTGTGGAAATTCCCCGCAGGATCCGATCAGGGACGAATGAATATGAATGGGTAGAGAACAGTGCAGAGACGTAGAGACGTCCGACGACCCTTGGAATTAATCAAGAAGACTCTTCAAAGTCTGAAAATTGAAAAGTCTGTATAATCCCCAGGAGTTCGCCCGTCGTCGGGCGCGGAGCGATTGGGAATACAAGATGATGGAGCAGAAAAGGTCCAGACGAGTCTGGGAATTCTCAAAAGTGGAAAGTCGGTACGAGATTGGGAGGCGGATACCATGGTTCGACGAGTCGACGGGTGTTCTGTACCAACTTTGCTCACTTCCCCAGCGAGGACCCCAAGCAGAATTAGAGGACCAAATTCCCAGCAGATCCAAAGGTCTATGGATCCCTTAGCCGAGTCGAGATGGTTATCCCCGGCAGGTTTAAAACGGTGTTTCCTCAGCAGCCAGGCCCGAAGGTTGCTATCCCCGAGTGGAGCGGGTTTCAATGAAATATATCTCTAGCAGTGTACATCCTGCCGGTGGATTGGATGAGTTTCCGTAGTAGACTGATGTCTGCATCCTCAGCTGGGTTGATTCTACCTATGGATTGCATGGGTTGTCCCCAGCGGAGTGGCATTTGCTTCCCTAGCAGGGTCAGGATGGTTATCCCTAGCAGGTGTCAGATCGATGCTTCCCCAGTTGCCAGGCCTGGAAGTTGCTGTTCCCCAGCAGAGCTATCTGTGAGCATTTCCCCGGTGAAGTCGACAGGTATCTGTGAGGGTTCTCCAAGCAGAGTCGGGATTGATATCCCCAGCAAGTCGGAGACTGTTGTATCCCCACAGAGTGTTGGTGGTTCTTATCCCCTGCAGTTTCCCGAGCGGATTGGGTGCAAAGGAGGTTCTTCCCCAGCAAGGGTTACCTTTTCCCAGCAGCATCAGTGCTATTCCCCAGCGGGGTGGAGACCGGAGTATTGACGAGTTCCTCAACGGAGTGTCTCGTGCTCCCCAGCAGAATCCCTTGAGGGGGACGTTTTTATGCATTCATCATGAAAAAAATAGCATAGCATGTTGCATAGAAAAATAATAAATCGCGTAGCATTTCCATGATTATGGAGCATTACGCAGAAAAATCAATCATGCATCATATTGCGAGCATAAAGCTAGTCTCAAACTGTGGTTACTGTTTGAGAGGTGACTTTATCCAAAAGGTGAAGATGTTACTCTGAGGAGTCTAGCATCCTGATGTCAGATCAGCAAGGTTCTCCAGTAGTGCGATACTGGATGAGATTTTTCCGTCGGACGGAGATGGAAATGAAATCGAAGGATGTTACGCGATTAGCGCAGTTCCGGGGTTCAAATGGAGAAAAGGAAGTGTTGCGGCATTTTCTGGAGATCGGGGTCCAAATGGAGATTGGAGATGAAGATTTTATCTGGGATGAGGTCCTCAGGATTGTCTTCTGTTCATGTGTCACCTTAGACTTTGGGCGGATGCCAACGGAAGTCGTTATGGGTGTCTTCGGATGAAGAGATGCACATGTTACCTTCCTTTGTGAAGGTGTACCCTCTGATATGTCGCCCTCAGAGTGGTTTGGTGTTATTTCTGAGTTGCTAGCGGAATTATCACGAGAGATGGAGAACGGGGTTCAAATGGAGAAAAGGAAATGTTGTGACATTTTCTGGAGATCGGGGTTCAAATGGAGAAAGGGAAGTGTTGAGGCATTTTCTAGAGAGCGGGGTCCAAATGGAGAAAAGGAGACACGAGGTGTTTTCTGGAGAATGGGGTTCACATTGGCGATCACACGTTATCGTCAGGCGACTGGGGTTCAAACTGGAGAATGGGGTTCATTATTTTGGCAAACAGGAGAACGGGGTTCAAGTGCAGTGATCGGGGATCATTTGTAAAATTTTTGGGGTTCAAGAAAATGAAGAAAAGAGAGATTATCAGAAAAATTTCGGGGTTCAAGAAAAAGCATAAGAAAAAAGAAGGGCATAAAAAAGAGATAATTATAATCCCCAGCGGATGTGTGGTGTTCAGGCCATGGTTATCCCTGCGTTACCATTTATTTTGGTATCCAGGTCGACGTTGCTGTATCGGTGATCAGGCCGACTTTCTCCGTACCAGACGGATTTTTCTTCAAGATTGTTTCTTTGCCGATTCTGACAGGCATTATTAATTATTTTCCCATCAGAGTGCAAATTGTTCGTCTGTTCTTGGTATTCAATCACTCTTCATCCTGATCATCTGAAAGCCGGGGCTATTCATATCGACAGGTTCACAGTGGATTGAATAGGGGCAGCTGTAACACCTCAAAATTTGCCCTCCTCTCTTGGGACTAGCTTAACATATTATTTCTAGGTCATGAGGCATGGCATATTGCATATCATGTGGTTACATTGTGCAAATCATCCTCCTAAGTCTTGATCAGAAGGTGAAGAGGTCATGGTGCAAGCTAGGGTTTCATTGGACTGGATCATTAACTGTCTGAGGGTTGTGGTCCAAATTAGGGTTTCTTGATTCTCAAAGAGGTTGATCTTCATCCTTGGTTGCTGTCATACGGTGAACTGACTTGGGGTATTTTGCTTTTTATCGCAATGTCGCGGATAGCAAGAGTCGCCACCGACTTTTCTTTTATCCAATAAGGAAAGGTGGAAAAGAACAGGAAAGACCTCAATAGATTTTGGGTTCGGGAGGTACATTATACAAAGGGAAGGTATTAGCACCCTTTGTATCCATGGTTATCCATGGGCTCTTAATTGCTGGATCACTTATATTTTTGTCTAAAAAGTGTTCGTGAATTGTTTAAAAATGTTTCGAAAAGAGTTTAACTTTGTAATGATTCTCATATGAATGTATACAAAGTATTTATCTCGTTTGATTTTTAAAAACAGTTTAGAAAAATATAACTTGGTAATGATTCTAGTATGAATGTATACCAAGTGGTGATTTTCTAGTATTTATGAAGTGTGAAAAGTATTTTTTTTAGGTTATGAATGAGCAATTAAGGGTTATACCTGTCCGAGGTCTTTCCGGGCATTTCCTATCCTTATGAGGGTAAAACTGTCCTTACTATTGAGAAGTAAGTAGTTTTATCCTTTGGATGTAAAAGGGTCATTGTAGGGTCATTGTAGGGTCATCGATAGGTCATTGAAGGCAACAGTTGTAAGGATACCTTAGCATTCGAAGGGACGATCATCATTTAACCGTAGGCTACACCGAAGGGTCATCGAGGGACAAAATCGTATTTCCGAAGGCAACATCCGAGGGACTATGATTTATTTTATGATGATTTAACCGAAGGGCCATTGCTAAGTGTATCCCCACATTCGCGGGACATGACCGTGGTACCGTAATATCGTAAGGCAAAAGAGAGGTCCAAGATCACATATTTAGAGGCCATGTTTTAAAGTTAATTGGGTAATTAGGGTGAATCCCCACATTAAAATCAATACATTAAAAATAATACATTAAAATTAATTAAGCAATTTAGGGCAGCTCTTCACAAGGGTATCCCTAAAATAAAGTGGAAGACCTGAACAATAATCTTTTCCTGGGGTGTGTGAACCTTTACAAAATTCAGCAAACGGGTTAGAATACCAAATCAGGGTGCAATCGAGGATTACACCGCAAAAGAAATCACAACAGTAATATGATCAGATAAACAATGCCTGGCTATGATAAAACATGAATGAAAAATCAGAATAGAAAAGTCGGCTACTGTCAGGTTCGCGCCTGCCTCGCCTAGCGAAGGCTTAGCGAATACTCGCTGCATGCTCGCTTAGCGACGTGCTAGCGAGCGACTGCGGATTCTGGTTTTGATATCAGTACAATTTCAACCAATTTTATGCCTTATGGCTTTCATTACAGCAATTATATGGTTAATCATTTAAGGTATTCAAGTGCACACTACAATTCACATGACAAACTTAAGATATTTTCATAAATTTAATCATAATGCCATATGCAAATTAAGAACATAAGGTAGTAATAGCAATGCCAACCTGTTTATAATCGAATTGTAACCTTGAATTGGCCGACCGGATCGAATTGAGCGGAAGTGAACTTGCTGCCGCCGGCTTTTCCTTCAGGGTTTCTCGGAATTCTCAGGGTTAGCCTTCAGGGTTTTCCGTCTGTGAGCGCGGGGGTTTGCTTGCTAGGGTTCTCCTTTCGTCCTTTTTTCGTTCTTTTCTTTCATTACTGAAGTGCTGGTATTTATAATGCTCTTTTTTGTGACCTAATGGGCTCAGAATGAAGCCCGAAATTTTCTGTTGTCTGTCAGCTTCGCTAGGCGAGCTGGTAGCGAACGCGTAGCGAACGTTCGCTAGGCGAGCGTGTAGCGAGCGCGTAGCGAACATGCCAGTTTGGGCCATTTTCTGGATTGGACCATTCGTGAGCTGGGCCTTTGTTCCTTTAAGATCAGTGTCATAAAAATGAGTCGGAATGCCCTGCAAAATGTCTTAAAATATTAATGGGCAAATTTTGGGGTATGACAGCTGCCCCTGTTCAATATTCTTGAACCGAGAGAGTCAGAATGGTATGTACGCCATTCGGGGTCTGGAGGTGGAAGATTATTGAACACTTAGAACGCCCCAAAAATTTGCACTTGTCAATTAGTTAGTCTTGATGGAGATGGGCTTAAAGATGCCATCTAGGAAGTTTGATGATGAGAGCTTCAGAGTGCGTCGTACGTTAGAAGATATCTGAAGTCATGGGTGTCACTGGGTCATATGCTATCCCGTATAGTGAGTCATTCATTAGGCCGTCGACTTCACTGGGGAGTTAGAATGGGTCATACGCCGCTGGAGATAACAGATCAGAATGGATCATACGCTAGATCGTATCTGAGTTGCAGAATGGGCCGTCTGTTAGGCTGTATCTGACGAAAAGTAGTCGTACGCTAGACTACACCTCGGGATATACCGTACACTAGGTAGTATCGGAGGAATGAAGATCCGAATGGGTCGTACGCTAGACCGTATTGTTGGAGGAGTAATATGTTGTGCCGAATCAAAATGAGATAAGAATCCGAATGAGTCATACACTGCTGGGGATAAAGGATCAGAATGGATCGTACGCTAGATCGTATCTGAGTTGTAGACTGAGCCGTTCGTTAGGCTGTATCGTTATTGGGGGTGAAGGATCAGAATGGATCGTATGCTAGATCGTATCTGAGTTGTAGACTGAGCCGTCCGTTAGGCTGTACCTGATGATGAAGGGGGTAGTCATACGCCAGACTACACTTCAGAATGTACCGTACGCTAGGTAGCATTTGAGGCCTTGAAGGTCCAAATGGGTCGTATGCTAGACCGTATTGGAGTTGTTGAAGGTCGGAATGGATCGTACGTTAGATCGCATCTGAGTTGAAAGAGTCATATGTTGAGCTGAATCAGAATGAACCGTACGCTAGGCTATATCTGATAGTATTTGAAGGTTGTATTTGCAATGAATGTCTGGGATGTACTTATAGATGCCACCGTTAGGAAGATGTCAGAATGAATGTTGACACGGAGTATATCTGAAAGATGTATCTGAAGAAGAGAGTAGTCGTACGCTAGACTGCACCTCGGAATATACCGTACGCTAGGCAGTATCTGAGGGATATAGTTAAATCTTGAATGTAATAGATAAAGATGCCCGTCTGAATGGACCTTTGTTTTGACTGTGTCAGGAGGATAATTGACCTGAAAAATAAAGTTAGCTTCATGCTATGTCATGATGCATGAGATGTTTTATGCTTCTGAGACTAAATGCGAACAATGTATGCATGCGTATGTTGTGAAATGATGTAATGAATGAATTATGCATCGGAAAAGTTCTTCCAGGGGACTCTACTGGGGAAAATAAATCTCAATCTTCTGGTTGGGAGATACTGGTATCGATGACCCTTTCTTAGCCGGGGATGCTTGATTTCTGTCTGATGGTAGAAATGTTCAACAGAAGCCCGGCTGGGGGTAGAAGAGATGACCAGTATGTCTGATGATGCCGACCTTTGCTGGGAAATAGCTGGTTCTTGTTGGGGAATAGAATTAGCAACGGATTCATTGGAAAGCATGATTAGACCTTCTCCTCGATCCTGAAGTCTAGTAGTAATTACTATTTCTGTTTTATGCACGCATTTTTGGTAAACATCGATCATATCCAAATGCATATATTAATTCGAATTAAATCAATGGACGTTTATGCAAACAAAACAGAGAAAGTAAAACAAGAGCATTTTTTTTTTGAAAATTATATTGATTTCGAAAGAGGGCCTATAAACAGGCAATTTGTGTACAAGGAGACAAAAATCCTAGTAAGAGGAAATTGTCAAGAAAACAAAGAGAAAGTTATGCCGAAAACGTCTTATTGACTTTAATTCCACTACTGCCATTATGTCTTCAAGCCTCTCATCTCCTGCTGTCGGATAGAAGTGATGAGCTTGTTCAGTCCTTTGAACTTGGATGAAGCTGTCTGAGAACGGGACATAGTCATACGCTTTAATCCCTAATTTTTGCCTGGACCGCCTTTTCAGGTTTTCAATCCACCAGGATACCCCTTTTTACCCAAGCCGCCTTTTCAGGTTTTCGACTTGCCGGGTGCACATTTTTTATGTTTATCCCTAATTTTTGCCCGAACCCTTTTGGTTCGCCGGGATGCCCTAGCTTTTGCCTAGGTACGTCGACCTAGCAGGTCTCTTTTATGCGTAGTATTTTTTGACTATGTCTGCGTTCACGGGATGCGGGAAGTCTTCGCCGTCCATTGTAGCAAGTATCATGGCTCCACCGGAGAATACCTTCTTAACTACAAATGGCCCTTCGTATGTGGGAGTCCATTTGCCCCTGGGATCACCTTGTGGTAGAATGATACGCTTTATTACCAAGTTGCCAATTTGATACATCTGTCTCTTGACCTTTTTGTTAAATGCCTGGGTCATGCGCTTCTGATATATCTGTCCATGACAAACAGCCGCAAGTCTCTTCTCATCAATCAAGTTTATCTGATCGAGTCGAGTCTGAATCCATTCATCTTCATCTAAGCCCGCCTCTTTCATGATTCTTAGAGAGGGAATCTGAACTTCCACTGGTAAAACGGCTTCCATTCCATAGACTAAAGAGAAAGGAGTTGCTCCTGTCGAAGTGCGTACTGAAGTGCGATAACCGTGAAGAGCAAACGGTAACATCTCATGCCAGTCTTTGTACGTCACCGTCATCTTTTGTATGATCTTCTTGATATTCTTATTAGCAGCCTCCACGGCACCGTTCATCTTTGGCCGGTACGGAGAAGAGTTATGGTGTTTTATTTTGAACTGCGTGCAGAGTTCAGTAATCATCTTGTTGTTCAAATTAGTACCATTGTCAGTAATAATTCTTTCAGGGATGCCATATCGACAAATGAGATTATTCTTGATGAATCGTGCCACCACATTCTTGGTGACAGAAGCGAATGAGGCGGCCTCTACCCACTTTGTAAAGTAATCAATAGCAACAAGGATGAAACGATGCCCGTTAGAAGCAGTAGGTTTAATCTCTCCAATCATATCAATGCCCCACATTGCAAAGGGCCAAGGTGCGGTCAACACGTTCAATGGAGCAGGAGGTGCATGTACTTTATCCGCATATATCTGGCACTTGTGACAGGTTCTGGAGTGATGGTGGCAATCAGCTTCCATGGTAGACCAATAATACCCTGATCTCAGAATCTTCTTGGCCATCGTATGTCCACTAGAATGAGTCCCAAAAATACCGTCGTGCATATCTCCCATAATCTTTTCTGCTTCCTTTTTATCCACACAGCGAAGCAAAGTTGAGTCAGGATTACGTTTGTATAATACTCCATTACTCAGAAAGAACTTAGCGGAGAACTTCCTCAGGAATTTTTTGTCATGGATGGATGCCCCTTCAGGGTATTCCTGAGCTTCTAAATATCTTTTTACTTCGTGGAACCAAGGTTTCTCTTCCACTTCATCAGTATTAAGCTCATAACAATGTGCTGGTTCATCCAATCGCTCAATGGTGATCATGGGAGCTTCATTGTCCCATCTGACTCTGAACATAGATGACATGGTAGCTAATGCGTCTGCCAACTGATTCTCTTCTCGTGGGATATGTTCGAATGTAATCTCTTCAAAGTATGGGATTAATGTCATCACCCGTTCTCGGTAAGGGATGAGATTCGGATGCTTAGTGTCCCATTCTCCTTTGATCTGACTGATTACTAATGCTGAGTCTCCGTACACACTCAAAAACTTGACCCGCCGGTCTATAGTAGCCTTGAGTCCCAAAATACATGCTTCATACTCAGCCATATTATTGGTACAATGAAAACATAGTCTAGCAGTGAAAGGCGTATGGTAACCCTCGGGAGAAATGATTACCACACCAACACCATTGCCCAATGCATTAGAAGACCCATCGAAAACCATAGTCCATCGGGATCCTAGTTCGGGTCCTTCATCCGGTCCAGGTTCTTCATAATCAGTAACAAGCATGACATCCTCATCTGGGAACTCAAAATTCATAGATTGGTAATCGTCCACCGCTTGATGAGCCAAATGATCAGCTAGCACGCTTCCTTTGATTGCTTTCTGGGTAGTATACTGGATATCATACTCTGTTAAGATCATCTGCCATCTCGCTATTCTTCCGGAGAGGGCAGGTTTCTCGAATATGTATTTGATGGGATCCATCTTAGAAATCAACAAAGTGGTATGATTCAACATATACTGTCTTAGTCGGCGAGCAGCCCAGGCCAAAGCACAGCAAGTTCTCTCGAGCAGTGAGTATCTTGTTTCACAGTCGGTAAACTTTTTGCTAAGGTAGTATATGGCATGCTCTTTTCGACCAGACTCGTCATGTTGCCCCAACACGCACCCCATTGAATTTTCTAACACGGTTAAATACATGATTAGAGGTCTTCCTTCAACTGGTGGCATCAGAATTGGAGGTTCTTGAAGATACTTCTTGATTTTGTCAAAAGCTTCTTGACATTCCTCATTCCATATCATCTCTTGATTTTTCCTCAGTAGCTTGAAGAGGGGTTCGCAGGTAGCAGTCAAGTGGGAGATAAATCGGGCAATATAATTCAAACGTCCCAAGAAACCTCTGACTTCCTTATCTGTACGGGGAACTGGCATTTCTTGAATAGCTCTCACCTTTGCCGGGTCGACCTCAATTCCTTTACCACTGACAATAAAGCCCAAGAGTTTACCGGATCTTACTCCAAAGGTGCATTTGTTCGGGTTCAATCTCAACTTGTATTTCTTCAACCTCTCGAACAGTTTGTATAAATGATCGAGATGTTCTTCTTCAGTATGAGATCTGGATATCATGTCATCCACATATACCTCTATTTCATGATGGATCATGTCATGGAACAAAACCACCATAGCACGCTGGTACGTTGCCCCGGCGTTCTTTAAACCAAATGGCATTACTTTATAACAGAACGTGCCCCAGTGCGTCACAAACGTAGTTTTCTCCATGTCCTCAGGCGCCATCTTAATCTGGTTGTAACCTGAGAATCCATCCATGAATGAGAACACCTGGTGTTGAGCGGTGTTATCTACCAGAACATCAATGTGCGGGAGTGGAAAGTCATCCTTGGGACTCGCTTTATTCAGGTCTCGGTAATCTACACACATTCGCACCTTACCATCCTTCTTTGGCACTGGTACCACATTAGCAACCCATTGAGGGTAAGAAGTAACAGCCAGAAAACCTGCATCAAATTGTTTCATCACCTCGGCTTTGATTTTCTCAGACATTTCAGAACGCATGCGGCGAACCTTTTGCTTAACAGGACGACAATCTTCCTTCGTTGGCAAACGATGCACTACTATATCAGTATCTAATCCGGGCATGTCTTCATAAGACCAGGCAAAGATCTCTACATAGTCATGTAACATCTGAATCAATCTTTCTTTGACACTGTTTTCCAAGCCTGCTCCTATTTCGACTTCTCTCTTGTCCACTTCAGTACCCAGGTTTACAATTTCGATTGACTCTTCATGCGGCTGTATAGTCTTTTCTTCTTGCAATACCAGTCTGGCAAGTTCTCCAGGTACTTCACAATCTTCCTCACTTCCATCCTCGGCTTGGTAGATCGGATTTTCAAAGTCATAATGAACAGTAGCGGAACTATTATCAACAGGATCCAAAGTGGATATGGATCTGCAATTCGTTACGTGGGTGTGTGTAAGAAAACATAGCTTGTTTGGAAGATGACAGAAAAGATAAAGAGCGCAATATTTGAATGCAAAAAGTCCATTGATTTATTGAATATGAATATGCTTATGAAGATGACAAAACCCTTAACAAATTAGCTATTGTGCCCCGGGCATAGACACAATGCTTGGAGAAGTTCAATTGTAAAAAAAACAAAAATTTGCAACACTAAAATAGACAATAACAATTACTCCTGACTAAAGGAAATCGGGATAGTGTCTTCAGCCTTCCAATTATTGAGTCCGTCACCAATTGTTGGGAAAATCCAGCTATCCAGATCGCAATCGCTATCAATACCTTCTACAACATTGATTTGACTCTTGTCAGAGCTGAACCCCAGGCCAGATTTGTCAGACTTGTAGGGTACGTTGATCAGTTGACCCCAACCAGTACGACCGCCATTTTCGACCACAGCTTGAGCATCTTTCAGAGAAATCATGGCAGGAGGAGCTCGAATAACCTCGGGCACAACGGAAGTTGGCTTAAGGACAGGATTGGTCGGAGGAATTACTTCAAATGACTGACAAGGAGTCTCAATGAATTCACCATCCATCTCGACGTATCTAAAGGTATGCACACTACTGACAATGTACTCTTCTTCTCCACACACGGTGACAATTTTTCCCTTTGTGGGATACCTCAACTTTTGATGGAGAGATGAAGCTACAGCACCTGCCCCATGAATCCAAGGGCGTCCCAGCAAGCAGGAATAGACAGGACGAATGTTCATTACATGGAAGGTAGTGTTGAAGACTTGAGGTCCTATCTTGATAGGAAGGACTACTTCGCCATGGACAACACTCTTCGCACCATCGTAAGCACGTACCACAATGTCACTAGGTTTCAGTTCAATGCTTTTACAATCTAGCTTATCCAGCACAGCTGTCGGCAGCACATTCAAGGAAGAGCCATTATCGATCAACACATGAGACAAAGTGATTCCCCTACACTCAATGGAGATATGCAGGGCTTTATTGTGATTCTTTCCTGCTGGTGTCAGATCAGCGTCGGAAAAGCCTAGGCCATTGTCAACAGCCAAGTGAGCAACATAATTTTCGAATTGATCGACAGATGTTTCCTGAGGCACATGAGCAGTCTTCAAGAATTTTATCAATGCATTGGCATGAGGTTCAGAAGATAACAGCAAGGATAACATCGAGATCTTAGACGGGGTATGCCCCAACTGTTCTACAACATCAAAATCACTCTTGCGAATGATTTTCAGCACTTCTTCCATTTCTTGTTTGGCAACATCTTCGGGAGTAACTTCGACCGGTGTCTCTGACTGAGAAGGATTGACTGGTTCCTTTCCTCGAGTTTCAAGGACAGAAGGTGAGATTTCTGGAGAGAAGATCCTTCCGCTTCGAGTAATTTTACTAGTCCCAACAATGCCACTAGTATTAGCAGCATTATCCACTTTCTTCACGCCATGGACGTAAACATCACCGCCATAATTCCACGGAATAACTTTGCTTGAGGAATACGGGATCGGGCCAGGTGCAGTGATGATTAGGGGAACAACCCTGGGCTCAGCAGTAATCTTCACAGGCGCCCTGGTAGCGGTAATCTTCACTGGAACTTTGGACCTAGCAATCACAGATATTTCTTCAATAGGGTTTTTCGCCTTAGGAATCCTTTCAAAGAGAACTGTACGATCGTCCATCAGCCGTTGAATACCATTCTTCAATTTCAAACAGTCCTCGGGCCGGAGTATGCAGAGATTGCAATCTTCAGCACAACCTGGAAATAAACCAGCTTGCAATAAATTCCTCTTTATGATCGGGAGAGGAGATGTTAAGTCCGCCACATTGGAAATGTGAGAATCGTCATCCATAGCATTAACAGTCTTGTCATGGTTAGGCATAGGAGCAGTGATGACATTAGGAGTCTCCGGAGGCTCAAACTCAATTTCTCCAGCTTCGATCATATCCTGAATCTTATTCTTCAATGACCAGCACTCGTTTGTATCATGCCCGGGGCTATCGGAGTGATATGCACACCTGGCATTGGGATTATAACGAGAAGAGGTAGTGTTGGGATTTGTAGGAGGATCTCTAAGGGTGATCAAATTTGCCTTTAGCATTCCTTGCAGTGCCTGTGCCAAGGTCATATTGATCCTGGTGAACTGCCTTCTTGGCCTGTCTTGTTTGGGCTGGAAGTTTTGAGATGGTGGTGCTGCAATCGTAACTGCTCCGATGTCATGGTCATGGTTTTTCTTGTTACGACCCTTTTGACCGTACACAGCATTTGATTCATTCCTCCCCTGATAGGACCTTTTGGTGCTTGCAGAGGCAGCCGCCTGTATCTTTCCACTTCGGATGCCGCTTTCAACACGTTCACCTGTCAATATAAGTTCAGTGAAACCTGATGAAGAACTTCCCAGTAGATGGCTGTAGAATGGGCCGGTCAGTGTGCCCATGAACATATCCACCAACTCTCTGTCAGTCATAGGGGGTTTGACTCTGCCAGCCAAATCTCTCCACTTTTGCGCATATTAAAGCTTTCTTTAGATCCCATAGTCATATTCTGCAACTGTAGCCGGGTAGGTGCTAGTTCAGAGTTATACTGGTACTGTTTATAGAAAGTTGTTGCTAAATCAGTCCAGGTGCGGATGTCAGAGCTCTCGAGCTGATAATACCATTCCAACTGTGTGCCAGACAGGCTCTCTTGGAAGAAATGGATCCATAGCTTCCTGTCAGTGGTATGCGGCTGAATCTTTCTCACATAAGCTCTCAGATGCATCTGAGGACAAGACGCACCATCGTACTTAGTGAAAGTGGGGATTTTGAATTTGCGAGGAATGGTCACATCGGAGACCAGACCCAAACTTTCGAAATCCAGACCGGGCGCCTTCTGACCCTCCATAGCTAGCATACGTTCTTCCAGCAACTTGTACTTATCATCTCTTGGAGAGTACTGTTCATTTTCATAATCTTCATCGTCATCCTCAGGGTTGGAGAAATCAGCATTCTCTTCCTCTGAATCATTCTCCGCCCCCTCTTCTGGACCATTCGGGATTCCGAACTTGACTCCTGCGGCCTGTCCTTTACGCCTTCTTCCCGGGTTAATGAAACTCACAGCTTTCTTGTCTTTCTTCTTTTCGAGCAAAAGAGCCTTCAGTTCCTCCTGCCCCTTGGATAAGCTTAGCATCATCTCCTTGAATTGAGCATTCTGAGTCTGGAGATCTTTGACAGTTTGTTCGAGATCCATTTTTCTATTTGCAATGAAGACCGTGAGAACATTGAACTTGTAGAATACCTGTTATGCAGTGTTATGCTATGTTATGCAATGCATGAAATGTTTTCAAGGACTTTTGGAATTTAACTTTGCGTAAATCACCAACAAGAGAGAAATGTTTATTGCTAATTTCTTTGATCAATGTTCATTACAAAAGGAATAATAATAAAAATACAATGAAAGCTCAAGTCTCCCAGGGGCGACTTCTTTTTGGGCGAAGATACGCATTGAGTCTCTGTTCCTCATTAAGCTGACTGGTAAGTTCTAACACTTTCTTCCTTTCTGCGACAAACTTAGTCTCGAAAGTATCCCTTTCTTCTCTCAACTGGATCCAGGATCTCTTTAGTTCCTCAACATTGGTAGGCATATCTGGATAAGGAATGATCTGAGGAGCACCTCCTTCAGCTTCAGGTTCGACAATCTGAGGTCCGATTGCAAGATATGGCATGACAAGTTCATGAGCTCTGGCGCGTACCCATCTGAGATAAGGTTCCATAGGAATAAAAATTTTCTGTCCTAACGTACCTCTCTTCACCATGCCCCAAGCTCGTACAAATCTTTGACGGAGGCCTTGGGAATCGTTGTCATAGTCGAACACAATGCCTTCGATGATCATTTCATGTGGACCATCTCTTCGAGCACAACCAAACTGTCGCAGAGCTAAAGCAGGATTGTAAGTAATACCTCCTCTTATTCCTAGGAGTGGTACATTAGGGAACTCGCCACAACGGTCAATGATGGTAACATTTTCCTTGAACTGAGGACACCAACAGATGTCTGAATGGGAGAGTGACATTATCCTTTGAGACCATTTCAGATTTTGCTCATTCTTCAAGACTGATTGAGGAAGGTGCGAAATAAACCACCTAGACAACAAAGGTATGCAGCACATGAGAGTCCCTTGCTTCTTCATGGTACGAGTGTGGAGGGAATGCAGAATGTCTCCGAGCAAGGTAGGTACAGGGTTATGAGTGAGAAATATCTTAATAGCATTCATGTCTATGAATTGGTCTGGATTAGGGAATAACACCAAGCCATAGATTAGCAATGCCAGGATGTCTTCGAAAGCACGGACATTCATAACTTTTAAGAATTCTCGGGCCTTATTTGTCAGGAATTTGGCAAGTAAACCCTTAACTCCACTCCTTGTTACCCAATTAGCTTCAATGTCGGACTTCGTCATGTGTAAAGCTGCGGCCACTTCTTCAGACTTCGGAACCTTTTCTAAACCACTGAACGGTAGTTGATCAAGGATAGGTATCCCAAGCAGTCTGGAGAATTCTTCCAATGTGGGTACCAACTGATAATCTGGGAATGTGAAGCAATGATGTTTAGGGTCGAAGAACTGGAATAAAACTCTCATCATATCTTCTTTGAAACCAGTGGTAACCAAATTGAGGAGAGAACCGTGTTTCTTGATGAACTGGGCATGATCGGAAAGTTCTGACACTAAGTTCTTGAGTTGAGGAGAGATTGCTACAAGATTAATCCGGATGGTCTTCCTGGGAGCCATAGCCTTACAAAACAGAGCAAAGTTAAATCCCTAAGTCCTTGAAATGGTTAGTACAATGTTATGATGTCATGATGTTAAATAAATAACAAGCGCAAGCAAGTCACACAACCATCATTCCTAGGTTTTAAGGCTTGCATGAGTTCCATAGGTAAGTACCCTCCCCACTGAAGTTTAGTTGGTTCAACCTGTCCTAGAATGGTAACCGGGTTCTAGAAGGATCTCAAATCATTGACCTTTCTTTAAGTCCACTTCAGTGCAACACCAAGTGGTTGACCAAAGCTTCCCTAAAGTCCAATCTCAAAGAGTGTAGTATCGAGTCTCAACCAACCCCAGTCGGAACCGAAGTCAGTTATCTCACTACTTTCTAATGGCCAGGATGATTCAATTAGGGTTCTAAAGGTCTGGTTAATGCTTCAATGACACCACGCGGAAGCCAAATTTTTCCTCAAGTGAACATGAGGAACATCAGGACATCCAAAGTGTCACATTAACCGTAGCCATCATTTTAACCATTCCAGTATACGCCGGATAGTCGCGATGATCTATTGCTACTTACCTAAGGTACACTAGATCCGGGTGTAGGATCTTTCACTCAAAAATACCCAAGCAATCCCTTAAAAGTAAATCAGACAATTTGGAATAAGTGATCTTGTTTTTAAGGTAACCTCTCTTTTTAAAGTATCCCCAGCAGAGTCGCCAGTTCTGTCATACGGTGAACTGACTTGGGGTATTTTGCTTTTTATCGCAATGTCGCGGATAGCAAGAGTCGCCACCGACTTTTCTTTTATCCAATAAGGAAAGGTGGAAAAGAACAGGAAAGACCTCAATAGATTTTGGGTTCGGGAGGTACATTATACAAAGGGAAGGTATTAGCACCCTTTGTATCCATGGTTATCCATGGGCTCTTAATTGCTGGATCACTTATATTTTTGTCTGAAAAGTGTTCGTGAATTGTTTAAAAATGTTCCGAAAAGAGTTTAACTTTGTAATGATTCTCGTATGAATGTATACAAAGTATTTATCTCGTTTGATTTTGAAAAACAGTTTAGAAAAATATAACTTGGTAATGATTCTAGTATGAATGTATACCAAGTGGTGATTTTCTAGTATTTATGAAGTGTGAAAAGTATTTTTTTTAGGTTATGAATGAGCAATTAAGGGTTATACCTGTCCGAGGTCTTTCCGGGCATTTCCTATCCTTATGAGGGTAAAACTGTCCTTACTATTGAGAAGTAAGTAGTTTTATCCTTTGGATGTAAAAGGGTCATTGTAGGGTCATTGTAGGGTCATCGATAGGTCATTGAAGGCAACAGTTGTAAGGATACCTTAGCATTCGAAGGGACGATCATCATTTAACCGTAGGCTACACCGAAGGGTCATCGAGGGACAAAATCGTATTTCCGAAGGCAACATCCGAGGGACTATGATTTATTTTATGATGATTTAACCGAAGGGCCATTGCTAAGTGTATCCCCACATTCGCGGGACATGACCGTGGTACCGTAATATCGTAAGGCAAAAGAGAGGTCCAAGATCACATATTTAGAGGCCATGTTTTAAAGTTAATTGGGTAATTAGGGTGAATCCCCACATTAAAATCAATACATTAAAAATAATACATTAAAATTAATACATTAAAATTAATTAAGCAATTTAGGGCAGCTCTTCACAAGGGTATCCCACAAATAAAGTGGAAGACCTGAACAATAATCTTTTCCTGGGGTGTGTGAACCTTTACAAAATTCAGCAAACGGGTTAGAATACCAAATCAGGGTGCAATCGAGGATTACACCGCAAAAGAAATCACAACAGTAATATGATCAGATAAACAATGCCTGGCTATGATAAAACATGAATGAAAAATCAGAATAGAAAAGTCAGCTACTGTCAGGTTCGTGCCTGCCTCGCCTAGCGAAGGCTTAGCGAATACTCGCTGCATGCTCGCTTAGCGACGTGCTAGCGAGCGACTGCGGATTCTGGTTTTGATATCAGTACAATTTCAACCAATTTTATGCCTTATGGCTTTCATTACAACAATTATATGGTTAATCATTTAAGGTATTCAAGTGCACACTACAATTCACATGACAAACTTAAGATATTTTCATAAATTTAATCATAATGCCATATGCAAATTAAGAACATAAGGTAGTAATAGCAATGCCAACCTGTTTATAATCGAATTGTAACCTTGAATTGGCCGACCGGATCGAATTGAGCGGAAGTGAACTTGCTGCCGCCGGCTTTTCCTTCAGGGTTTCTCGGAATTCTCAGGGTTAGCCTCCAGGGTTTTCCGTCTGTGAGCGCGGGGGTTTGCTTGCTAGGGTTCTCCTTTCGTCCTTTTTTCGTTCTTTTCTTTCATTACTGAAGTGCTGGTATTTATAATGCTCTTTTTTGTGACCTAATGGGCTCAGAATGAAGCCCGAAATTTTCTGTTGTCTGTCAGCTTCGCTAGGCGAGCTGGTAGCGAACGCGTAGCGAACGTTCGCTAGGCGAGCGTGTAGCGAACGTTCGCTAGGCGAGCGTGTAGCGAACAGGCCAGTTTGGGCCATTTTCTGGATTGGACCATTCGTGAGTTGGGCCTTTGTTCCTTTAAGATCAGTGTCATAAAAATGAGTCGGAATGCCCTGCAAAATGTCTTAAAATATTAATGGGCAAATTTTGGGGTATGACAGTTGCAATGATACATCATCATCATCATGGTCTTGTTATCATCTAAGAGATTCAGAAGATTGATCAGATACCTTGAGATTAGGGTTTTGACCACTGGTCAACCCTAATCAATTGCATTGGGCCAATCAGGGCATAGCAAGGAGATGGGGTCTACAATGGATATGGGGATCATTTCATGATTGTATTGAGCTTATGGAGGCTAGGGTTTCATCCTTGAGCCATTTCATCAGAAGATTGGGGCTCAGATTGATCAGTGCATTGCCAAATTCATCTATCAGTTGAAAAGTCAACTGTGGTCAACTGTGCTTGATTTTATGGATTTGGAGGTAGGAGAGAGTTGGATATACTTCATTCATGTTGAAACAAGTTTCATTTGACATGTCAAAGCTCAAGAATGAAGAAAATAAAGTCAGGACAAAAATTGCCAAAAATAGAAAGTGACTTGTAATGGAAGTTTCCAAAAATGGAAAGTTTTTCATCACAAAATTACGTGTCCAAAAAAGCTTCAAATGAAAATTTGTTCAACATGAAAGTTGTAGATCTTGTTCTTACCTTTCCAAAAGTCCAAGAACTTGAAATTCCCATGTATGGTTGACAAGTTATGGTCCATTCATTTTCCAAAAATGCCTATGATCAAAGTGGCATAACTTTCACATGGAATGTCCAAAATGGATGATCTTTTTATGAGCAAACTCCATTTCACATGTACTTTCATGGTGCATAATCAAAATTCATCAAAAATGGTCAATGCAAAAGGTCAATTTTCAAGTGCAACAATTAAAATCCAAGGGCAAAATGGTCCAATTTGAGAAATACATGGAATTTTGAGATGGGATTTTTTGCAACACTCTCCAAATGCAAAATGTGACTTGTTCCAACTGTCATGAGCTGTCATGGTGCAATATTTGGCAAGGCTATTTTTGACCTTTCACTTAAAGTGCATTAACATTAATCCAACTCATTTTTGTTAATTTGAGATTAAGAAGTGATTAAGGCATTGGTATAAATGATTAATTGTAACAGAATGTTAATCACAATTTCATATTCCAAGAAATCTAACCAACTTTCCCTCCATTTTCTCTCAATTTCTCAAGAACTTCATCAAGTTTTTTTGATCCAAACTCCATCAAATCTCAATCAATTTGCACGATTCTTTGTGGATTCATCTTCTACAAGCTTCCATCTCCATTTGTTTTGGTGAATTGTTGCAAAAAGACTCAAGAATCGTGATTGTTCATAAGGTGCTCATCAATGGTGATTCAAGATTTCTTCCAATTGAAGCAACATTGAGCTTAGCTAGGCATTGCATTCAACTTCCTATACCTCAATCATCATCTGTTTGGAGCTTTAGCATCGTGAATCATCAAGAACAAGATCTGCCATCTCCAAGGTGCAAAAATTCGAATCTCACCATTGCTTAAATTATTACATGCGTTTTATAGATCTTTGATTGTAGATGAACCTGATGCTTGTGGTTTGCGAAATGATTGACTGTGGAGAAAGTAATCACGATTTAAAGTTTTGTGTTCATATCTTAATTTGATCGATCCCGTGGCTGTGTTAGGAATTAGGAGAAATGAGTTACATATCTTGAATCTACATGGAAAGCCGGTTCTAATGACTATATGCTTGTTGATTTTGGTTGCAATTCGTTGTTCTTGATTTCTGGAATTTTCTGGATGTGTTCTTGCTGAGAATGCTTCATGAACTCGTGTTTGATCCAGCATTTTGCCTTGCCTTGTTTAAATGTTGTTTGGCGCCACTATCAACCATTCACAGCGCGCCATGTAATCTTTTCAAAACGCCGTCGTTTTGGCCAGTGGCATTAGTATTACAAAAATGCCACTGGCGCATTTAGTTATTTATTATTTCACTTTCTTTTTCTTATTTTTTTTTACATTTTGTTACATGATCTTGTAAAAATCATATCTCACTCATTTTGCATCCAAATTTTGTGAAATTTTTTGCATTATTTTCTTGATGATGTGTAGAATTTAATGGTTATTTTTGTGGATTTTTTGCATGTGTAGAAAAATAATTGGCCTAGGGTTTGTTTCAATGTATGCATTTTGTACATGTCTTACCAAAACCTTCATGAAATAATGATACCTTTAAAGAAATGGATGAAAATTTTTGTGCTTGTTCTGGACTCATTGTTGGTGATTTTCATGTAGAGTTTGTGATTTTTGGATACATGGTTGATTAGATATGATTTTTTGATTAGAGGTGTGACAATTTGTGTCACACCAAGCTAGGTCAACTTCATGATTTTATTTGCCTGGCCTAGAGATGTTTGATTGAGCTAATTTTTTGCATGAATGGACATTGATATGTCAAGATTACATGTGATTTTTGCTGGAATGTTTGATGGAGTTTTCTAATTGATTGATAATTTTCTTCTCTGTTGGCTCATTTTGTGAATTTGTGTGACACATGTTGGCATTTTGTTTGTGAAATTCTCATGGTGTATTGGATGAAGATGAAATTTGGTATGAGCATTCTAGACACATTATAGGACATTGTGGTTTTGATCCCATTCATTTCTAATATGTTGTCACTGTTTTATGATTTATGGAAGATGATGCTTGTTTGGATGCCTTGAATTGGCTTGTATAAATGTGTCTGGACTTCTTGATTTTCATTGACCTACTTTCTTTTGTCCAATTGAGCTGAAATTTGACATGCTATACATTGAATGTGTCCTGTTTAGGTGTGAATTTTTGTGGAATTAATTGAATTGTTTTGGTATGGGTTTGATTGAGATAGTTCTGTTTGGTCATTTGAAGTTGCAAATTGTATGTTTGATACTAAATTGTGCATGAAATGATAATGGTGATTGATATGAGCATGGGACCAATTGAATTTGCTTCTAATTTGTTTGAATGTGATCTTGGATAAATTTCACTTGCTGTTTTGATTTTTTCATCCCCTTTGGACCTTAGGCTTGGCCTAGTGGTCTAGTTTCTCACATTTGGTTTGGATTTTCAGGTTAAAAGTGCAAAAGGCTTAAGGAGAAAAATTCAAGTTGTAAATTAAGATTGTTTGATGTTGTAAACTAACATTGGTTTTGTGTTGTAGGTTTGATGCTTGAGCTTGAGCTCATGGCTTGCACTTATGTGCATTAACTTGTTTTGACTGTACAAATTGATAGATTGACTTTTGCTGTTTATTGTTGGTTTGTCTGAGTACTGATGATACTTGATTGATTTCAGGTACATTTAGTCGCTTACAGTTCTTTAAGAACTTGCTTGCTGCTGCTTGGTCGTATAAACCAGTTGAGGTAGAATCTCTATACTTCATGTAGTCTGGAAGACCTGGCCTGTTACTTGGCCAGGCAACTGTCTGAAGTCCTCCTTAAGAGGCGATGTTTGTGATTGTTTACTTTTGTGTCAAGCAGGTGAAGACCTCTATGAGGCAATTGGCGGAACCCAAGGGATATGCAATTTATCCCCCGCTATTCTGTTGATTCGTCCCTCTGCTCACACCACTGTGTAGATGCATTGGGACATTAACCCAAGATCTTATGTTGTTGCACAATCGAGTCAGAGTCTTGAGCGTAGAAGGGTCCCTCCATTCTGGACCCACGCTCCTTTGTCTGAAGCTCTCCCTGGCCAGGGATAAAAGCTGTAAAGTCTAATCTTCACTCACCTTTCATCAGCTTCACCTTAGCCCCTCAATGGCAAGGTTAAGAGCTAAAACCACCCTTGTACAGATGACTCGCTTCGGCAGTCGAACCCTTTGTTTGAGCCTCACTTCTGACTGGATATAGTGTGTGCTACTTGGATGTTTGCTTTGCTTTGTTTATGCTTGCTTGCTTGTTTTTCCTGGTTAGGATTAGTTTGCTTATGCAAGTCAGGATAGAAACCATAACATAGGGCAATGATGCATGATAACACTAGGCTCGAGTCCAGCTCCCTGGTAGTGTGTCTCCCTTTGTATCTGGTTAGAATTTCTTTCCCTTTCAGGGGAACTACATCGCCCTGATCCTCGTTCCAGACGAGGTATGTAGGCAGGAGACCGTGCGAGGTCTCTCCGGGCACTTTTTTTTCTTTTTGTGTGTGTTTGCCTTTTTGTGTTTATTTGGTTCGGAAGCCGATGTAAGTCTAGCGATTGGCATTCAGGCTCCAGGTTTGCCGGTGGTATTATTTGTTTGTTTGGCGTGCGTGAGCCGAACTACGGCAGCTCTGATTCTCGTTCCAGACGAGATATGTAGGCATAGGACGCGATGTCCTAGCGAGCTCTCTTCCTCTTAACCCCACCTGCGTTCCTTGTGTGTGTGTGATGTTTTAGCAACCTTTTCTTTCTTTTAGAATGTGGATCCCGTCGAGTACGACGGACGTGAGGGGTGCTAATACCTTCCCCTTGCGTAACCGACTCCCGTACCCTTTCTCTTTGGTCGCGAGACCATGCTTTTTCCCAGGTTTACTCTGAGCGTTTCCTTTCCCTCTTTTGGGATAAATAACGCACGGTGGCGGCTCTGTGTTGTTTTTGTTTCAGCCCGCCGGTTGTTTTTCGCGGATGCGACACATTCACACAAAAAAAACTCATTCCATCCTTTGTCCATAATCCGTACTTGATTTCCTAACACCCGTATCAGACTCAAAGCAACTTTCAAAGGATCATAGACCTAGGGGATCAAATCTAGTTTGTGTTAAGAGAAGATGTTGGCTTGATAAAGAATCAGATGAACCAACTATGAAGAAGGACAACCCTACAATGAATCAAGCGAGAAAGCTTAACCTCAACAGTAGCAATCATTTGGCTACTGTCGTTTTTCATTTGTATTTCCTTTGCAAGTTTTAATGTGTATTTTCTTTGAAGTATTGTTTTCTTTCAATTGTAATATTAATGAAGTGATCATGCATTTTTTTGAATCAATCATGACGTATCCACTCATTTTTTTATATGAAAAACAAAAAAATATTTCTCCCATTAACCTTTCTTTATTAAACTGTTGTTTTAGCAAATATTTGAGGGAGGATGATGAAAAAAAATTGTTGACAAGTATGTTTTTAAACAAACATTGTTGTTATGATGTAAGGCATTGTTTCAACTCCCAAACACCGGAGACATAAGGAAGATAATCCCTCGTTAACCCCTTTGAGCCTAGAAATTGGTGTTTCTTTCTAAAAGAAAAAAACCCTTTATTTTGAACCCGGGACAGGGTAGTTTTCAGTTAATTTGGCTATGCATTCAAAGTTCAAGAGAATCATTCTAAACACCTAAATAGGTGTAACCACATGCTTTTCTTCACACATCAAGAAGTGTCGAATCAAACATAAAAGTCTAAAGATATTGTGGTTATTCCTCAATAAACCAATGACATGGCAGTCATATTCAGTTGAAAAAGAAAAAAAGACAAAGAGTATGCTAAGTCGAACACCAAGAAGGTGACTTAGGCAAAAATTAGGGCATCCCGGTGGACTGAGAGTTCAAAAGAACCATTCCACGCAAAAGTTAGGGAAAAGGAGAAAAAAAGGAAAGAATAAAAAAAATGTGACCATCAAATCAAGAACCAAAGGGTCACCCAAAATTCCTAAACATTAAGAAATTTTTGTGATTACCAAAGACAAGTGACTGCAACCTCAAATGAATGATCATCATTGATTCTTAAGCCAGCAATTTCACACTTTCAAACTGTCTTGGAAGTTGAACGCATTTGTCAAATTGACTGAAAGTAAGATTGGAGATCATCATGAAGAAGGGGTGGGTTAAAATTGAATTTTGAGCCTCATATCCTTTTGTTTATAACTGTGAACCAGGCCACATTACAACCCTCAAAAGACCTAATTGAAGCAAGATTTATTTTTAAAGCATACTCAACAAGGTTGCGTTAACTTGACTCCTAGATATTTGCTAAATCATCTGTATTGGTATCATATCCCCTTGTCTATCGCACTTGGAATAAACCAGTGATCTGTACACTATACATCACCATTCATTTCAATAATGATTGATTTCAAAATTTGCATAAGCGCTGCATTAAAATTACTATTTTTTGCATGAACAATTTTATTTGCAAATCACAATTTAGCATCATGGAAATTTCTCCAAAGAGCAGTCAGCTTGGTGCAAGTCGTTTCAAGATTCAGTGATTCTGGGGCAATCACGTCGAGACGCAATAGGTCTCTCCGAGGCTCATGCTGGGGCAAGCCATATCCATAGTACAATGAAGCTCTCCACTCCATAAGTCGGTCAATCAGGGGCATACTACTGCAGAATTCAGAATATTAGGGCAAGCCGTCTTACAGTCATATCTTGGAAAATAGTTGTCATTTCCTTTTTTCAAGGGAAGTTTTTCTTTAAAGGCCCAACAAACTGGTGCACAATAAGTTCACAAAGTGTGAAGCAATCTCATTAATCACCATGATGTGAGTAAGTCAGAAGTAACTTTTCTTCCAGAAACAAGATTCCCCACTGAAGCCCGCCAGGAGACATAGCAAAAAATCAGAGTTTTACAAACCATATTCATGGTGTCGAAACTATTCAAGGACAGTGGTGTTGGGGAATCAGAGCTTAATACCCACAAAATGCATTAACTAGTATATTCAGGCATTCACATTCATTTTGCATATCATGCATAAAGAATACATGCATAAACCTCAGTCGTGTCCAACAACCTCTTAAGAAAGTTCAGTGTAATCTTCAACATACCAAGATGCAAGAGGTGTTATCAAGAGTAGAACGGTTATCTTCTCCAGTACTACAGTACTTTCAGAATATAATTATTGTTGGTAATAATTCTTAAAACAATTTTTTCCCCAACAAGATGATTGATTTTCTTCCGTTGGAACTCTGGTGTAAATAGAATTTCTACTTGGTTTCCCCTGTAGATATTTCCCTACAGAGTTTCCTGTGTATTTTATTTTATTCGACAAAACTTCATGAACTCTCCAACCGAGTTTCATACTAGTAGGATTCCTTGAGAAATGTAACCCAACAACATGATCTTCAACAAGTCTCTTTGAATTAGCTGTCTAAGATGGACATCTCTTCATAAGTTAGCAATCTCCCCAGTGAGTCTAATGGACGAGAGTTCCATGAACAAATAAGCTTTACTGAATGTTCCTCAGTATATCTCCAGTGAGTCTCCTGTGTGTTAATTTCCAAGAGAGTCTCTTGTATTCCCCAACAGGTTACTTCAATCAATCCTCAGAAGAGTTAGTGTTCCATGTTGATCTACTATGCGATGGAGCATTAGATTGGACATGTCAGTTTGATAATTGAGATTAATGTTAATCCTTTTGGATATCATTAACTTTTCATCCCAAACAAGTCTCTGGGATCTTCTCATTCCCCAAAAGAGTCTTTTCTCATCCAAGAGCAGCTGAATATGCGGTTATTCCCCAAAGGAAGTATTTTGTTTATTTTTCAGCAGTTTGCTTCAACCAGGAGTAGTTGAATGCATTAGTTTCATCCAAGAGCAGTTGAATACTATTTTATTTTTCAGCAGTTTACTTCAACCAAGGGCGGTTGAATGCAGTGGTTCAACCGAGAGCAGTTTGACACTATTTTTATTTTATGCAGTTTGCATCAACTAAGAGCAGTTGAATGCAGTTGGTTTCATCCAAGAGCAGTTGGACACCATTTTATTTTGGGCAGTTTTGCTTCAACCAAGAGTCATTGAATGCATCAGTTCATCCAAGAGTTGATTTCTTATATGGTTTAATTGGTTTTTAATATAGTTCAACTTGATTTAGAAACTTAGAATTCATTAGGATCGATTCAATTTTAGTTGGTTTTAGGACTTAGTTAATCTCCACATTAGGTTAAAATCAATCTTTAGGATTTAATCAACTTTAGACCATAGAATTTGATTTGTGATATTTGGACATATTTTTCAAATGACCAATTTGCCCTTATGGGCCTATTTTGTTATTTTAGTGATAGGATGGCATGATTCCATTAGAACTAGAATGTGACATAGAACTTTAATCATTTCCTAACAATTGTAGGACTTATACATAGGGTTTTTAATCATGATTTTGACCAATATGTACATGCTCCCTTAGGACCTCTAACTTAGAATTTTCAATCAATTTTGATAAACCAATGCATGATCCCTTAGGATAGTTTCTAACAATTACTAACTTTGATTAGATCCGAACTTAGTTCCCCTCAAAACTAAAACAAAACCCATGATTAAATTGATCAAAAGCAATTTTGATTAATTAAAGCCTTTGAACTTGTATAATCCCACAGTCTAAGTTGAGTGACCAAAAGACCCTTGGTCACTTAATAAGACTTTTCTTCCAAGCTGTGGAGCTCAAGGCCTCAAGACAAGATCTTCAATCAAGGCAGCCTCGGTCATACCAAGCAGCGGATTATACAAGCATATCAAAGGTGGCATCTTTAATATTTGTTAAATCAAAGTTAGAAGAGTGTGACACGAGCCTTAAGCAATAGAGAAGGAGTGAGACTGGAGTATTCCTACCTCATTCTGAGTATCTTTGGGTATGGGACATATAACCCAACGCTCATCGTATTCACCTCTATTCATAGACTTTAGCACAATTCTAACCATACGATTAACAAGTCTATCTTCACAAAGCAAAAACAACAAAAAGCAAGGACAACTTCAACAATTTATTAATCATGAATCAGGTTGTACAATACGAGCCTTAAGTAATGGAGAAGGAGTGGGACTGGAGTATTCCTACCCCCATTTTGAGTATCTTTGGGTATGGGACGTATGACTCAGCGCTCATCGTATTCACCTCCGTTCATAAACTTTAGTGCAATTTGAATCTAACGATTGATAAAGTCTTCATCTTCCATGCAATAAACAACTACAAAGACTCTTCTCTCTCCAGTTGAAAGTTAGTGTGATTCTCATCATCCAGTAACTATCAAGTCTATCCATTCTTCATTCTATTGAATTCTCAATCATTCCATTTAAATCATTTCAATCTCAATCATCCATTTCCTCTTGCCTCCAATCAATTTCTTTTCAGCCCTAGTGGGTTGAACTACGAAAGCTTTTATTTCCTCATTGCACGATAAGGGTACGTAGGCAGGAGAACCCAGTTTCTTCACGAGCTACCTTATTTATCAGCTTATCTTCTCTATCCCATGGATCATTCTCCATTCATTCAGTCAATACCATCTTTTTGAGATCAATCATATTTCCCCTTGGACTCCTTGTTTATCCTTTTAGAAAGATTTAACGACAGCCCTGAAGGAGAATAGCCATCCAAGGCGCAGCGGAATTTAAAAATTTCTCTATTTAGTGATCCTTACGAATGGGCATGATCAGTGATAGAATCGTTACCTCTTGTGGCGATTCAAACCTTTGGTGCAGATCTCTGATAATGATCAAAACCTTTGATACAGATCCACGGGGCGATCACGAACGTTGAACGATGACAACGTCTCTACTCAGTCCACACGAACGGATTCCTTCAATCGCAGTGCTAGCTGTTATGAATGAAGGCTTTGAGTGAGAGAAAGAGGGAAACAAAATTCCAAGTCTCTACTTGAATTTCAGTCTGAGTGGAGTGGAGTGACAATGTTTCTACCTAAGGGGTTCTATTTATAGAACCACTTGTGTGGGCTTCAAGCTAAAAAGCCCACTTAAGTGTATTTTGGCCCATATCTTATAATATGCCCAAAATCACTTAAGTATTTGGTACCTTACCATATTTCGTCTCCCACTTAAGTGCACCGTACCTTACGGTGTTCCTTAGTTACTCTATCTCTCATCAATCCGTCCTTTGTGTGTGACCCTATAGGTTTTCACGGCGTTGGCAATTATATTAAATCACGCATTTAACATAATAAACAGTGAGCGGTATCTAGCAACACATCACTGCTACCCAAGTCACGAAAATGTCATGTGATCTGACAAAACCTCCTGCGATAATAATTATGTGTATAATTACCCCTTTGCCCTTATGTCTATATTAAACACAAGGTATAGACTGTGTCACCCTTGTCCAGTTCAATATTGGGCCCATAGACATTTATCCTGTTACGCAGGATTGGCAAATTCCATCTAGGACACTCATGTCCCTCAGCATGCTTCGTGGAGTACCCATCAACTGTCTTTATGGTTATCCAGTTACGGACAACGTTGGATCAGCAATAAAGCACTCGACTCTACATCTAGGGTCCATAGTGGTTTTAGGTCGAAGAGTGGTATACACTATTATCACCATGAGAATAACTTATGACACTTTGCATAACTTTCTATATAGTATTCTCATAGCGGGTCAATCCGGTATAAATATTACTCCTAATATTCATACCTATGTTTAAGACTTAATAACTCTTTATCCATGATCCATGAGATGTGATCATCAGTCTACAAACATAATAGTCTTAATGCTTTAATGTTATCCCACTTCACATTAAAGCTCGACTACGGATACTTTAAGAACAGTGCCCTTATGTTTAATGTGTTCTCATGATTAAGTCACACTTAATACATTAAACGGACTATCTATTCTAGGGACTTTATTAATCAACCATAATAAAGAAAATGCCTTTTATTATTAATAAATAATTCGATACAAGTACCAAAAGTATTGGCCTCTAGGGCTTACACCAACAAGTCCATCTCTTCAATCGAGAGTTGTTTGGGCTACAACCTCAAACACTTAATTCAGTCTTTCTTTTTTGCTTTACCTTATAGTGGCGGCCTGCTAGTCTACGTATTTGTAACTGCCTACTTTGCTCTTCGATTGAGAGTCTATCCTTCTCTTGGATCCAAGACTATCCTTATTTAATCTCGAACTATCAATTCCCCAACAAGTGACACACTACTCCTTGCATTCCAATACTACAATCCTTCATTGACTTGGTTTTTGTCTTGTGAGTCCCTGTTGCTTAGACAAACATCTTTCTCCCTTTATTCTCGTAGTTCCGAACTATGATTGCTCTGACTTTCTCATTACACAATGAGAATACGTAGGCACGGGGATGGGAATCCTTGGCGAGCACACTTCTAATTATTCCTTCTTCCACCTTAGGGAATCACTCATATCTTTCACTGCTCACTATCTAACTTCGATCATAAATCATTCTCCCAGGGGCATACTGTCTCTTTGACATCGAAATACACTTTCCTTGGAATTCCATACATACCCTTTTAGGACGCCTAACGAATAGTCCACATTTCATACCTAGAGTTGTTTGGCTCTTATCCCAAACATTTAATTCCTTCTTTTTTAGCCAAAACCCTATAGTGGCGGCCTGCTAGTCCACCTATCGGTTAACGATATTTCCCTCTATGGTAGAATTCTCACTCCTCTTATGGATTCCAATACACTTTCACCTTTCGATTTCAAATAATATTTCTTCAGTCAGTTATCACTCGATACCCAATTTTGTGACTTCGGTCACTTCATCCCATTCATCTCCATAATACAATCACAGTCTACCTTCTTTCACTCCATGTGACATACATATTCTTTGAGCCAAATACACTACCTCGTTGTGCTCCTTCTTGTGTCACCTTGTGAACCAAGAGATGTTTGGGACTGCGCCCAAACACCTATTTCTTCGTCTTTTCGGCTTTATCTTATAGTGGCGGCCTGCTAGTCCATGTATTGGTAATAGCCACCTTACTCTTGGGTTCATCTTTTCACCCTTGTTGGAGTTCAAAACACAATTCTTTGGCTCAAATCATACCTTCTATCACACTTCTTTCCGCCTCCTGCCTCTAGTTCCTTGGACTACAAAGCTCTGAATTCCTCATTGCACTATGAGGATACGTAGGCATGAGGGCCCCAATCCTTACCGAGCACTTTATCTATTTCCCTTCCTTTCCCCTTATTCTTTTGCAAGTAATCTTTAGATAACACCTATTCGAGCGAGAACAATCAAAACGGTTCCCATGGAGTATCATGGATGTTTGGGGTGCTAATACCTGTAGCGGGGTATTCGTTACCATTAGAGATATTGACTAAATCCAAGGTAAACCATACAAGTCGAGTCTCCACCGCACTTCTATTTATCCAAAGGAATGGTTAGAAAGCGAACAAAAACCTAAAAGTTTTATCGAATCAAAAACTAGTAAAAATGTCAGAGATCTGGGTAAGGGGGTTGGTTATGCAATGGGAAGGTTTTAAGCACCTAAAACATCCTAGGTACTCCTAGGGAGCCCTTTTCATAAGTGTTGTTCTAGTCTAAAGGGTGTAGGTATATCTAAAGTACTATTTACTAAAAGGAAGGTTAAAAGAAAATGACTCGCAAGGATGTCGCATCCACTGCCTACGTATCTCATCTGAGTATGAGAATCAGAGTCTTCGTAGCTCGGCTACCTATGGGTTAAAGAGAAGTGTGCTCGGTAAGACATCGCGTCTTATGCCTACGTATCTCATCTGGAATGAGAATCAGAGCAAAACGTAGTTCGGCTAACTACGGGAACAAGGGTCTCGATTGCAACTAGGGCAAGGGAAAGGGACGGTCTCGATCGCAACGAGGGCGAGAGAAAAGAATCGCAGCAAGGGCGAAAGCAAGCAAGGATTAGTTGTTAGTCGTCAGTCAAACTCGGCAAGACATCGTGTCTCGTGCCTACGTATCTCATCTGAACATGAGAATCAGAGTTGTCGTAGTTCAGCTACCTATGGGTGAAAGAGAAGTGTGCTCGCTAAGACATCGCATCTTATGCCTACGTATCTCATCTGGAATGAGAATCAGAGCAAAATGTAGTTCAGCTAACTAGGGGTTAAGGATTGCCATCTGAACATGGACTTACAAAAGAGGACACCAGCTGTGTCAAAGGAGGGTGGGCAGTGTCTTCAACATCCTAGCAGTAGGTGTCGCGGCTCGTTGAATCGAGTCTTAGGCAGTTACCTCTTTGCAATAGAACGGACTGACATGCCACAAGATCGGAAGGTCTTCCCTAGAGTTGTCATGCAATATGGACCTATGTGTTAGGATTTACAAAGGGGAACATCTACCTAATGTTAGCATGCAAAGAATAGGGGAATTCTACCTATGTTATCATACAAAGGATTCTACCTAATGGGTGCTACCTAAACGGAACAAGAGTCGACGGATGGAGCGCGGAGAGGAGTTACGGGTAAGGGTAGATGGAGATGCCGGAGGCAATCGACTTACAGTAGATGGCGATGCCTGAGGCAATCGACTTACAAGAGGATGGATGAATGCGTGTTGGTTCTGTTAAGTTTTGAAAATGATTACTCGACGTTGGATCGAGCTTTTGATCTTATTTTGAAATGGTTATCGGATGTTCGTTTTAATTCTTGTATTAACAGGTGACTAAAGAAATATAGAAATAAATATTATACACTTTATGGGAGAGGGGTCATTTGTTATGAATGGGGATTGTTCATGGCAAACAAACAATAAGAATATATGCCTCATACATCATACAAGTAGGCAACAGTTATCAATCAGATCGGATAAATAAACAATATATAATCAAACCAAAGAATCAAATAATGGAGCACTTAAACAATTCATGGGAGTATGAACATGTTAAATAATCAAGCAATAGAAAGCATGAATGAGAGAAACAAGTATAAAAGATAACAGATGAATCAAACAGATGAAAATATACACACGAAGGGTCCACTGAATAATTTAATCAGGAAATAAGGTAAGGACCAAATAAAATCAAGGTAAAAGGCCTCTAATACATGGCATATGAGATGAACAAGGGAGGATCAAAAGATCTCTTCAATTGCCATAAGCAATCCCTAAGTCAAACATCGATCATAAAGAAGTCAACTGAAAATTCAAGTCAACTTAAAAAATAAGAAATAAATAGAAAATTAATCAAGAAAATTATGAAAAACTAAACTAAATAAGGTGGGGTCAGGACATCATCATCCCCCAAAAATATTTTTAAAAAAAATGAAAATTGGCACGTGAATTAATTTAAACAAAACATAGGTCAAACCAAAAGTCAATTAATAAGACTAGGTTAGAAATAAATCAAGAATAAATAGTAAATTAATCAAGAAAATTATGAAAAATTAAGCTAAATAAGGTGGGATCAGAACATCATCATCCCCCAAAAAGATTTTAAAAATAATGAAAATTGGCACATAAATTAATTAAAACAAAACATAGGTCAAACCAAAAGTCAATCAACCAAACTAGGTCAAAAATAAATCCAAACTAAATTGAAAATGTGAAATAAAATTCCAAGAAAAGGTCAGTTTGACCATGAGACAGTGGTCAACCTTTATCCCAAAAATCAAATACTAACAATAATTTTAATTCATAAAAATAAAATCAATAAAAAAAGTGTGTTAAAATGGACCATTTAGAATAAATAATTAAAATAAAATATTAATATTAAAAAAATACGAAAATAAAAATTATATAAAATTAAATAAAACGTTAAGAAAAGTGAAAAATATTTGTGGGTAATTTTATGGACGAAGAAAATATTTTAAATAAGAAAAAGAAATATGAAAATGGAAGGATTAATGGTGATGAACATGGTAAGCAAGCGTAGATATATCAAAACATGGTCATGGAAGAGATGATTACCTAATGGAAAATAGAAGTGGAATGGAATCTGATATGTGATGAAGCTTTGCCTCCTTGCCACGAAATTCCAATGCTCCTTTAGGGTTAGGGTTTCAACTTCTTAAATATGGTGGATTAGGTGTTCTCATGGGCTTTTTAATAAGTGATTTATCCATAAGAATAAAAGTGTGAAGTGAGGTGTAAAATATTGTTATTTTGGGCCAAACTTAAGTGAATGGATGTCCAATGCATGGCCAAAAGAGGTAAAAAAAATGTGACTGGTTTGTGCAGCATGCTTAGAAAATCTGATTGGGTCAGCCAGACCCAAAATCTGCCTAGAAAATCAAGTCATGGTGCCCACTTTAAATGAATGTATCTCTCAAACCATGGATCCAAATGAGATGATTCCAAAAGGATGTGAAAGAGGACATTGCAAGGTACAATTGTTGTGAAGAAAGTATTTTCAAATAATGCCTTGAAGTGCAAGAAAAATGGCCAAGAAGTCTTGACAAATTTTGAAGATTTTGGACTTAGAAATTTTTCTAAGTGTCCTAAAAAAATGTCTCACTTTGACTAAGCATAACTTTCTCAATTCTAATCCAAATGGAGAAAACTTTATATCTATAGAAAGCTTAGAACAATAGGAACAACTTTCATGTTGAAGAAATTTTCAAATGGAGCTTTTATCTTGATGTAAAATGGGCTTAAAGTGAGTGCAACGATCATGAAAACTTGCCCTAAATGGAAAGTCAACCATTTCCAAATTCAGTAACTTTTCCAATTCCTGATTAAATGATGAATCCATGATCCAACCTTGATCAAATATCACATATAGGATCCCCTAGGCATGGATTTTGAGATTCCACTCTCAAAATGTCAGGAGTTGACTTTTCTGGCCCCACAGTTGACTTTTCCTAAACTGTTTGATTCCCGATTCCATTGATCAATTGAAGCACTTCTAGCTCAAATAAAGAGCTGATTTTTTGTATGTAGACCCTTGTGGACATATGGAGGGCCATGGAAAAGAGTTTCACCCAAAGAATCAAAAATAAACTGATTTTATACCAAACCCTTGTTTTAGGGCAAAATGATCAAGAACTGATTGCATTGATTGCCAATGGATCTTTCTGAGATAATTGTGAATCTTCCTAGGCCAATATGCCTCTCTAATCATGACATGGATAAGCTCCTCTACTTCCAACCAAACATTTCCTGTTTCAGGTAGCCATGAAACCCTAACTTCTGATTACATCCAGATGAACACTCTGATAGCTTTGAATCCTTCACTGATGAACTGAGGATCATAATAAGATACTTGGACCCCCATGAGACCCTTGAGACTTGTATACTTAGAAAATGAAGTCCAATTATCAATCTTGCTTTGTGTGGGCTCCTTCTGTTAAGGAGTGATCGATCAAAACCTGATCTTCATGTCACTAATGCAGTATGCAATGAGTATGACCTAATATGATGCTAATGAAGTGTAAAACATAATCCCATGCTTCCAGGAAAAATGAAGGGTAAATTTTGGGGTATTACAATACATTCCCCTTGCATAACCGAATTCCTTACCCAGCATATCTCTTTTCCCCTGGTTTTATCGATGTTTTTCCATCCCTTTGGGGATAAATAAAGTTCAATGGTGACTCTGTTGTATGTTCGAGCGTGCGATATGTTCGGGTATATTTCCGCTAACTTCACCGTCGTCTGACCCGCAATTTCATTGTCAAAACCGACCTGAACCGACCCGTTCATTAATGTGTTGGGTTTGGTTGGTTTCGCGAGTTGTGTTTCAAATAAAAAATATATTTTTTATGATTCTTTTTGTTGATTTTAAAAAAAAATGTAACACAACTTAATACAATCAGACTTATTTATAACATTCAAATTCAATAAAATACATCATATAATATCTAATAAAATTCATGAACATGATATAACACTTTATAATAGTATAAGGTTCAACAAGACATACGATTTCCGTAAAATATATAAGTTGGTAATGATACAAAAGAAAATAAGAAATACTACCTCCGTTCCTATTTGTAAGAGACAAATTGTAACTTTCTTTTGGTCCTTTTTATAAGAGACACATTATAAAATTAAATTTTATTAATTGAGAAATCTCATTTATACCCTTAGTAAACAAAATGCAATATTTATTATTCATTGGGCATTAATGTTTTGAAAAGAACGTGCTATGTATATTCCCCATACACATAATGGGTATCTAAAGCCAAACCTATTCAGTTTCCATTGATTTTAATGATTTGGAGGGAAAAAAATTCCCACTGGTTATAAAGGAGGGAACTACTACGAGTATCTTACTCATATTTCAAAGAAAACCATGAGTATGAACTCTCATCACACCTATGAAAGTAAGATTGAAAAATCTCATGAAAGAAAAGTGAAACAAAATTCTGATTTGAATAGGTTCCCCAACACTGAGGATCCATACGAAGGTAGCGATATTGTTGAAGAATCGGATATCGAGAGTGAGGAAGAAGGAAGACAACCAGTGATTAGAAAGAAGCTTAAAACATGGCACCAAAAAGAAGCAGAAAAAACAGAAGAAAATAATAGTGTTAAGCAGGAAGAAAAAGAAGCAGAAGAAAATAGCAATGTTAAACAGGAAGAAGAAGATGGCTTCGACCATGTACGTGAAGCTTTGAGGAATGAGGCTATGAATGTGCTCAAAATATATTTCTATGGAATCTAATGTAATGTAAATGTCATGAATTATGATTATGGTTTTAAGAAATGGTTTGTTACCGCAAAAATGATCGCGATAAAACGGTTTCGAAAGTTGCCGACGCGGTTTGTTATGATTAATGAGTAACTTTTGTTCTATTGTTTTACTACTGTGTTGTTTTCTTTTAATATAAATTGAATTTTTAGAATAGAATATAATTATGAAAATAAACTGCAAGTGCCATGGAGTGTTGTTTTGCACTATGAACCAAAATATAGTCTGTCGAAACATTTGCAGTTTGTGCCATGGAGTGTTGTTTTGACGATGCAGTTTGTGATAATTAACGAGTAGTACCTTATTTCTATTGTTTTTCATATGTTACTGCTATTGTTGTTTTTTTTAATAAAAATAGATTTTTTTAGAATAGAACATAGTAATGATAAGAATGAAGTATATAGTTGGAAATTCTTAAAAAGCATGCAGTATATATAACGTTCCAAAAAATAACACTACTAAATATTCTTATAATATTGCAGTATCATTAAGTATTCTTATAATATTGCATTCCATGTAAAAGAAAAAATTAAGAATCATAATTTTGAAGATATTCAGTGACTTCTTGTACCAGTGAAGAATCACAACTCATTTGAACCGGTATGCCACCTTGTTTATATAGCATGTCTTTCTTCATATGGGGAATTTTATACTTGTTAGATCCATTTATCTTCATTATTTCAATCATGCATGATTGAAGAGTGCTAAAAATTTTGTTGGATTGCACAGTAGAAAACTCATCAAATGCTTTTTGAACTGCACCAACAAGCTCATCAATTGACTTTACCGGTTCCTTTTGCTGTAAAGATTGAATGGCATTGAAAAAGCCTAAGTCTAAGACATTCAAATCTGGTGAATTAGGGGGTTGACATGTCAATTGAATATCAAACTCACTTTCACTTGCCGCACGACAAAAATCCGGATCATCTTTACTAATATGTGACCTTGCATTATCTTGCTGAATAAAGATTTTCTTCCCTACATCTTCTCTTGGCCACATGTTCTCAATGGCAGGTAGAACTTTATTGATCAAGTATGCTTTGTTCACCTCTCTTGTAACAGAAGCTATATGCTTTGTTTCTATTGTCCCCGCAACTCTGTTGACACTACTCCTTCTTGCGGGTTGTTCATACACAAAAGGAAATATACCAATTTTTCCAGAGTATGTCTCATTTTCTTCATTGTCAAACCTTGGTCTAGTTACTGCACATAAGAACATAACTTTACTTATAAAATTTTTGCTTTTACAGGTTCTATGTGGCTCTTCTTCATCCACATGCAAGTAATTAGTAACTTTATTCCTGGTAATATAAAACCACTTCTCATCGATGAACACAATATTATGCATAGAAATAAACTTCAGATCATGAGGTAAGCTATTTTTGTCAATCATCGACAAACAAAACCTTAAACGAGCAATCATGTTATCCTCTTTTAAATAAGGCTTAAGTGTGTTTGTATGCCGTCGTATCACTCCGACCTTATGCAACCTTACCAATGATGTCTTAGGAATATTTAGAGCACAAGCGAGAGATCGATAGGTTGACCGTTTTGATAATGGAACTTGACGCATTAACTCCAAATCTAATTGAACTCGTTTCCTTCCACAATTTTGTGTTCTATTATGACAAACATTACCTGTGTCCTTTAATTGTTTCCATATGCGATAAATAACACTTCTATGAACATTGTATGATGCCGCTACCCGTTCTACTACTCCAGTTCCAATTAGATTTCCATTAGCATCACTAGAGCAAAGCAATATTTGACATATAGCCTTTCTATCTTCGTTATTCAGGAAACCCCGTTTTTTAGAACTTTCACTTATCACCGACTCTGCAATAAATCATCAAAACGTATAATCAAAACACACAGTGGACTTTCATATATGTGTTGCTCAATCAAATTAATAAAAAACTAAAAGAAAAATGGTAGTGTATAAATATATTAATGGATATCATCATGTATATTACCATGCATATAACTATATATGTTAGCCAAGTATATTAACGTGTCACATAGTAATCAATATATAAAGAGATTGCTCACCATTTTCATCTGCCATGGACTTAATTCTAGTAGATGAAAACTAAATTTCTAGTATGATTGAAATGAAACACCAACTCTCTTTATATAAAAAAGACAAATATACTACCAAAATTGGTGGGAAGATTATTTTGGTTTTTAAAATTTGGTGGGAAGATGTATAAAAAAAATAGAGGGAAATTTAATTTGCATCTAATTTTTCACGATGAGAATGTGGAAAGCCAATTTTTTTGTTGTAATTATTTTTGGATAGAATAAATGCTGACCAATTTTTATTATATCAACATTTGGCTTAATTATAACATTAATACTACTAAATGTTTAACTTAGGGGTATTTTTGGAAGTACAAGTTTATTTTTCAGAAAAATTAATTAAAAAAAATATTCCTTGGTTTGTGTGATTTCTTATGTTTGTCTCTTACAAATAGGAACGGAGGTAGTAACATTTAATCTTAGAATTACTTAAGTTCATTGGTCTAGTAGTATTATTGGCGAAAAATAATTATTTTCAGAAAATTTATGGTTATTAGTTAGATATTAATTATATATTTTTATTTAAAATAATAAGAAATTATTAAAGTCACATCAATGGGTTGGGTCAATGGATTTATGAGTTGCAAAACTCAAACCTGGTACCCGAATCAAAACTATACAGATTATTGTGGGTTATATTGGATATACCTGTAAATGAATGGGTTCGGATAATTTATAGATTGAATTGAATTGGGTCAGTGAATTCGTGAGTCGATCCGCACCCATGAACACCCCTAACTATAACCAACATCATAGGACTGACATAGATTCCAAAAGACTTCACATTCAACACTATACCACAAGTCTTTTGAGCAATTATATCAGACCGACTATAAGCCAAATATAGAAAATGCTCAAACATTAAACCATAAGCGGTGAAAATCCCATTAAATTATCCATCTTATAAAAATCACCATACTTAAAGTTTAAGGTACACATTCATTCTATATTTCACTATATCACTTTTTATGGATTCAATCTAGAGTGTTAACCATTGAAGACTTGCACTACCACATCATTAATCTACTATTTCAATTAATCTACGATTCTTGAAAGGAATTATGATATTTTAATTATAATTTACAATAATAAACTCAAATACTAGTAAAATTAATATAAATTAATAAATTTAATACTAAATAAGTTCCTTAGCAAATCTAGCGTATTAACTCAAAGTAAAATATATATATATATATATATATATATATATATATATATATATATATATATATATATATATATAATAAAAAAATATTATTTATATTTATTTGAATAAATCAATTTGGTGGGCAAATATTTTTTCATTCTATGGTTTCAAAATTTTAAATAAATAAACTTTGAATAAAACCTAAGTGTTTCCAACGTATCGCTCAGATTACGATGATGGCATCTCCTATTGAGAGAAAAAAAACCCTAACATTACCGATTCAGAAGAGGTTTCACTTCCCACTCTTCACTATGATCTCATTTCAGGGAAACACCTTCTCCAATTTCGATGAGTCTCCAACTTCTGGAATTCTCTAAATATTCTTTGCCAGAAAACACTTTAAGCACTCATATGTTACCCGTATTTCTTATAAAAATAAATATGTCAAGTATAAAATATTATATTATTTTAAGTTTTTAGCAACATTAAAAAGTTTTTTAAAAATTTTATTATTGAATTATGAAATAAATGATCACTTATATTAAACATGAAGTAGTTTAAAATTGATGTATTTTTAAAAATTGACACACATTTATTTTTATATAATAATATAAATTAAAATATATGAATATATATTGTAAGGGTATAGGGCGAGTTGGGTACTAAGGTATCCATCCCCGCACTCATCCCCGCTAATTTAAATGGGTAATTACCCGAGCCCATGCTCGTACCCATGTATGCAGGTTTTTACCCTATCCGTTGTGAGTATTTTTGTGGGTACTTGTCGCATTACGCGAAAAACCGGCGGGAGAACAAGAACAACAGAGCCGCCACCGTGCGTTATTTATTCCAAAAGAGGGAAAGGAAACGCTCAGAGTAAACCTGGAAAGAACATGGTCTCGCGACCAAAGAGAATGGGATCGGGAGTCGGTTATGCGAAGGGAAGGTATTAGCACCCCTACGCATCCGTCGTACTCGACGGGATCCACGCACAAAAGGAAGGAATATGGTTGCTAAAACACTGCTCAAACACACACACACTGGCTGAAAGAGACACAAGAAAACAGACTGAAACTGAACTCGGCAGGATATCGTATCCTGGGCCTACTTAGTCTATCAGGCATAGACATCAGAGTCGAAATAGTTCGGACTGGGGAAAAGACACATGCTCGCTAGGATGTCGCATCCTATGCATACGTATCTTCTTTGGACGAAGGAGAATCAGAGCATTCGTAGCTCGGCTGACACGCACACAAACAAACACTGGAAAAGGCAAACGTGGAGCCTGAATGCCAATCACTGGACTTACATCAGCATCTGAACCAAACAAAACCACACTGGAACCCGAATGTCACTCGATGGACTTACATCAGCTTCCAAACACACAACAACACACACAAAGGGTGGAGGACACAAAGGGTTGAAAAAGAAAAAAGGGCGCCCGGAGAGATCAGTTCATCTCCTGCCTACGTACCTCATCTGGTATGAGGATCAGGGCGACGTAGTTCCCCTACGCATGGAAAAAGGACTAGCCTAACCAGATAACAGAGGGAGACACAACACTAGGGAGACTACGACTCGAGCCTAGATGTTGTCATGCAAAGTCATCCCTAAGTTAAGGTTTCTAGCTAACTTGCACAGGAAGCAAGCCTATCCTAAACATGACTTGCACAGGAAGCAAGCCACACCTAACCTAACTTGCACAGGAAGCAAGGGTCTCGATTGCAACTAGGGCAAGAGAAAGGGGAGGTCTCAATCGCAACGAGGGCGAGAGAAAAGAATTAGTGTTAGTTGTTAGTCAAACTCGACAAGACATCGCATCTCGTGCCTACGTATCTCATCTGGACATGAGAATCAGAGTTGCCGTAGTTCGGCTAAACTATTCCCGTTGGTTTGTGTTTTTTAAGTGGACAACGTCACTGCGCAATCTACCTGATGCTCGACCTTTGGAGACTTACTCACCTGTAGTAGAAGGAGTTAACGTATCCTTAAGAGGGGATAATGTTTGTTTGTGTTTTAGGAAAGCTCAAGCAAGAAAGGAAGTCCTATACGAAGGAACCGTGCTACCTTAATTGACATGCAAACGAGACTACGCGGAGTCTAGCAAACCTAGGGGATACAATCACGCCACACAAGCACATACAGCATGAAATAAACACACCAACAAGGGGCTCAAACATCAAGGCTAGGTTTTAGTCGAGGGGTCATATCAACCTCAACAAACAAACCACTGGAACTGGGTAGTGTTAGCTCTTAACCTTGCCATTGAGGGGCTAAGGTGAAGCAGATGAAAGGTGAGTGAAGATGAGACTTCACAGCTCTTATCCCTGGCCTGGGAGAGCTTAAGACAAGAATGTGTGGGTTCAGAAAGTGGGAACCCTTCTACACATTTGAAACTGACTCAACTGTACAATTGTACAAGATCTTGGGTTTGTATCTGCAATGCGTCAACACAGTGGTGTGAGCAAAGTAGATGACACACAGAATAGCAGGGGATAGATTGCATATCCCTTGGGTTCTGCCAATTGCCTCTTCACTTAGGAGGTCTTTGACTCTATACAAGGACAAATGTAAACAGTCACAAACATTGCCTCTTAAGGAGGACTTCAGACAGTTGCCTGGCCAAGTAACAGGCCAGGTCTTCCAGACTACATGAAGATTAGGAATATACCTCAATGCAAATTGCTTATACAAGCAAAGCAAAGCAAAAGTTCACAAGGAACTGAGCAACTAAAAGCACCTGAAATAGTCAAGCAGACATTAGTATGCAACTTCAAAACAAAGCAAAAGGAAACAGACATCAACAGTTAATCATAAGCAAGTGAATGTGCAAGGCACAAGGCTCAAGGCATGTGAGCCAAGCCACCTACAAAACAAACAAGTTAATTAATTATTTTCAAGCAAGCTCAATCAAAAAGAATTGGTCTCATTGGTCATTTGTTGGTCAACCTGAAAACATGAGCTCAAAGGTGAGTAACAGGACCACTAGGGCAAGCCTAGGGTCAAAATGGGATGAAAAGATCAAAACAGCAAAGGTCAAGTATCCAAAATCATGTTCAAACAATCAAGAAACAATACCAATTGGTTTTACATTCATATCAATCATCATCATCATCATTTCATGAACAAGTTAGGTCAAAGCATGGCATTTAGAAGCTCATAGAAGTCAACAGCAAGACTTGAATCAAAATCAATCTCAAACATTTCCAAAAATTACCAAATAAATCATGATCAATCACAACCCACAGCATGGTAAGCATATCAAATTTCATCTCATTTGGACAAGTGGAAGGCAGTCAATGAAAATCAGAAAGGCAAGGCAATTTTGAACATGCTCAAAGAAGTCAACCAAACATGAATCAACTTGAAAAATTCATAAATCAGAGATGGCATAAGATAAATGAATGGGACTAAAACCATGGCAAAGCTTAGGATGTCTAGTAATCTCATGTAAAATTTCATGTCCATCTAATAAAGTATGAGGATTTCACAAATGAAATGGGAACATGTATCACAAAAAGTCAACATAAGACCAAACAGGGGAGAAAAATCTCAATCAATTGGAAAATGACATAAACAAATCCACAAAAAATCACATGTAAGCTAGACATACACAAGCTCAATCATGCAAAAAATCAGATCAATTGGAGGTCATGAGGCATGGTATTGAAAATCATGAAGTTGCATATCAATGGTGTGACACAAATTGTCACACCCCAATTCAAAAATTCATAACTCACAAACCAGATAAGATAAATTCATAAACTCTACATCAAAATCACCATGGATGAGTCTAGTTTAAGCACAAAAAATTTGGAAGCTAATGGATAAAGCATCATCATTTCACAAATGTTTTGGCAAAGTGTACAAAAAATGAGCACATGTCACAAACCCTAGCACCATTTAAAAACCATTCATCAAAAAATTCAGGAAAAATCATGATTAAAAACTAGAGATTGTGATGAACATGATGCAAAAAATCCCATTAATTTTGGATTAACAATGGTTGACTTATGATTTTTGGGAGTTGATGGTCAAAATGAAATAAATATTGAGAAATAATATGAAATAAACATTTAATTTAAACCGGCAATGGCATTATTGTAAATATATAGAACCATTTAGCAAAACGCCGCGTTTGGGCAAGGGAAACGAAATGTTTTGATTGGGCATGGCTATGAAACAGTAAAGGCTCATGCAAAACCCTAACTCATGGAATTCGCAGGAAAAAGCGTGGATAAGGCTATGAAGGTTGCAGGAGAATCCGCAGGAAATTCTCCAGCAACCAAGAACAACATGTTGTTCATCACCACCTTCAATCGTGATTTCCAGAAAAAATGCAAAGTTGCAGAAATGGATTTTAGGCGTTGCATCGTGTACATCTATCAGCAGGCATCAATAAACAACAATCATATCATCCAACAACAACATATTAAGCACTAATCGAACAAATTTAATCATGAACAACAAACTTTAAAACCCTCGTTCTCTCTCATTATGGCATGGTTTCACTCGACTCAAAGCTCACGACACTCACAAGGAAAAGATCTACAAGATGCATCATGCAATTTTAAGAATGGTTAAAGTCGAATCTCACCTGATCTTGAAGGGCAGTGATGATTCCATGATTTTCTGGTCATGATTGGTTGAAACAGTTGCTCTTCAAGTTCCCACATGATGAATGGTTGAAGAACTTTGGCTCAAGAATGCTTGGAATGGCTTCTACTCATGGCTGCCATGGATGAGTTCTTCAATGGAACAGTTGTGTGCTTGGCTTACAGTTCAGGAATGGAGCTTGAAAATGCTTCACAAGTGTTGGCAAATGATGGACAAACCAAAACAAGCTCGTATGCTTTGAGATTTTTCAGAAAAAATGCAAAGTGAAAGAATGAGCATTTGAGAGAAAATGATTTTTTCTGTTTTGGTAAGAGGCTGCTAGGGTTCTGTTTGGCAGAAAAAGAGCTATATATTTGCTGTTTAGTAAGCTGAGCATGATTAGTTTAAGTTGTAATTGGGATTTGGCTCAAATGACATGTTTTGCCAAAATTGCTAAAAAACAATTCAAGTTGGTATGGGGGTATGTGCTGCACGAATTTGGGCTTACAAACATGTCTCAAATGACATTTCAGAACATTCCCAATTGGCCAAAATGATTAAAAATGAATATTTGGAAAAGTCAAATTTTAACCTCACTTGAAATTAATTCAAGCAAGTTCAAAAAGGCCATTTTGAATGGTGATGTTTTGATGCATGATGATGACATTTTTGGAAAGAGGGGATCAAATATGACTTGTAGGAAAAAAAACCCATCCAATTTGGCCAAATGGTTTGAGAGATATGACCTTTTGAAGTTCAAAAATTTTTGAGATCGAATTGATCATAACTTGCCAACCATACATGGGAATTGAGTGTTCTTGGACTTTTTGGAAATGGGAGAACAAGATCTTCAACTTTCATGTTGGGCAAAAATTCATTTGAAGCTTGTATCATGATGTAAGTTTGGGATCAAGAAGTTTCCATTTTTGGCAAGTTTCAATTACAGGTCAAGTTTCTATTTTTGGAAATTTCTTGTCTGGCTTCCAATTCTTCAATAATGGTCTTTGACATGATACATGAGGCCTATTTGGACATGAATGAGCTCTCTCAAACCAAATCCAACCATCAAAACCATAAAATCAGACACAGTTGACCAAGGTTGACTTTTTAGGGTTTCTGGCAAACTGTGCATTGACTGATGACTCCTGAACATCCAAACTTTGACCAAAACACTTCCAAGGGACCCCTAGGTCATGTGAACATGTTGGACCAACCCTAGGGCCTTGGCTCAATGGAAATTGTACTTGCTTGCTTGATTGACTGACCTCCTGACCAGTTTGACCTAATTCTTCTGAATGGCTTGCACTTGAGGCAAAAGGACAATGCAATGCTATGCAGTGGACCATGTTAATGCTATGACCTAATATGAGAATGTATGTACAATGACAGGTACAAATTTGAGGTGCTACAGCTGCCCCTATTCAATCAGCTGGGAACCCGAACGGATGATAGCAATGGCTGTCAGACTTTCAGGGTAAACAGGGATTGAATACCAAAGAACCGTAGAATTTGCACAAACTGGATATAATACAAGAATGCCTGTCAGGATCGGCAAAGAAACAGTCTTGAAAGAAAAATCCGTCTGGAACGGAAAAAAGAAATCGGCCTGAATACCGAAACAGAAACGTCGACCTGGATACCAAAATAAATGGTAACACAGGGATAACCATGGCCTGAGCGCCGCTCGTCAGTCTGAATACTGAGCATCGGTGTATGAGAGATTTGATGTCGATCTGAAACATCGGAAAATTGGCCTGGACGCCACTTCGGTCTGAATACCGAAAAATTGGTCTGAGTGCCATAAGTACATCGACCTGATCGTCGGAAACTTCTTCGGTCTGAATACCGGAAAAACATAAGTACATCGACCTGATCGTCGGAAACTTCTTCGGTCTGAATACCGGAAAAACATAAGTACATCGACCTGATCGTCGGAAACTTCTTCGGTCTGAATACCGGAAAAAACATAAGTACATCGACCTGATCGTCGGAAACTTCTTCGGTCTGAATACCGGAAAAATTGGCCTGAGTGCCAAAGCGTGAATTGGTTTGTGTTCCAAAACACTCAACATCCTGAAGAGGGCTAGAAAAGCAAACTTGTTAAAGGATGGACATTCGATTCCACCAGGAATACGAATCTTACTCGACTGGGGAGGACGACTTCGACCCAAGAGCGCATGAGACATATTATCTATAGCCGTCAGAACTTAGATAATAACCTCGCATGGAAGATTATCCATAACCGGGTTGTAGGTTGTTAAATGGATAATCGACCGACATCATCCTGAAGAGGGCGAAAGCAAACTTGTTAAAGGATGAACATTCGATTCCACAAGGAATACGAATCTTACTCTGCTGGAGATAACAATCGAAAGATTGACCAAAGAGTGCATGAGATATATTATCTATAGCCGTCAAAACGTAGATAATACACTCGCATGGAAGATTATCCATAACCGGGTTGTAGGTTGTTAAATGAATAATCGACCGACATCATCCTGAAGAGAGCGAAAGCAAACTTGTTAAAGGATGAATATTCGATTCCACAAGGAATACGAATCTTACTCTGCTGGAGAAAACAACCGAAAGATTGACCAAAGAGTGCATGAGATATATTATCTATAGCCGTCAAAACGTAGATAATACACTCGCATGGAAGATTATCCATAACCGGGTTGTAGGTTGTTAAATGGATAAACGACCGAAAACATCCTGAAGAGAGCGAAAGCAAACTTGTTAAAGGATGAACATTCGTTTCCACAAGGAATACGAATCTTACTCTGCTGGAGATAACAATCGAAAGATTGACCAAAGAGTGCATGAGATATATTATCTATAGCCGTCAAAACGTAGATAATACACTCGCATGGAAGATTATCCATAACCGGGTCGTAGGTTGTTAAATGAATAATCGACCGACATCATCCTGAAGTGAGCGAAGGCAAACTTGTTAAAGGATGGACATTCGATTCCACAAGGAATACGAATCTTACTCTGCTAGAGATAACAATCGAAAGATTGACCAAAGAGTGCATGAGATATATTATCTATAGCCGTCAAAACGTAGATAATAACCTCGCATGGAAGATTTATCCATAACCGGGTTGTAGGTTGTTAAATGGATAAACGACCGAAAACATCCTGAAGTGAGCGAAGGCAAGCTTGTTAAAGGATGGACATTCGATTCCACAAGGAATACGAATCTTACTCTGCTGGAGATAACAATCGAAAGATTGACCAAAGAGTGCATGAGATATATTATCTATAGCCGTCAGAACGTAGATAATACACTCGCATGGAAGATTATCCATAACCGGGTTGTAGGTTGTTAAATGGATAAACGACCGAAAACATCCTGAAGTGAGCGAAGGCAAACTTGTTAAAGGATGGACATTCGATTCCACAAGGAATACGAATCTTACTCTGCTGGAGATAACAATCGAAAGATTGACCAAAGAGTGCATGAGATATATTATCTATAGCCGTCAGAACGTAGATAATAACCTCGCATGGAAGATTATCCATAACCGGGTTGTAGGTTGTTAAATGGATAAACGACCGAAAACATCCTGAAGTGAGCGAAGGCAAACTTGTTAAAGGATGGACATTCGATTCCACAAGGAATGCGAATCTTACTCTGCTGGATATAACAATCGAAAGATTGACCAAAGAGTGCATGAGATATATTATCTATAGCCGTCAGAACGTAGATAATAACCTCGCATGGAAGATTATCCATAACGGGGTTGTAGGTTGTTAAATGAATAATCGACCGACATCATCCTGAAGAGAGAGAAAGCAAACTTGTTAAAGGATGGACATTCGATTCCACAAGGAATACGAATCTTACTCTGCTGGATATAACAATCGAAAGATTGACCAAAGAGTGCATGAGATATATTATCTATAGCCGTCAGAACATAGATAATACACTCGCATGGAAGATTATCCATAACCGGGTTGTAGGTTGTTAAATGGATAAACGACCGAAAACATCCTGAAGTGAGCGAAGGCAAACTTGTTAAAGGATGGACATTCGATTCCACAAGGAATACGAATCTTACTCTGCTCGAGATAACAATCGAAAGATTGACCAAAGAGTGCATGAGATATATTATCTATAGCCGTCAGAACGTAGATAATACACTCGCATGGAAGATTATCCATAACCGGGTTGTAGGTTGTTAAATGGATAAACGACCGAAAACATCCTGAAGTGAGCGAAGGCAAACTTGTTAAAGGATGGACATTTGATTCCACAAGGAATACGAATCTTACTCTGCTGGAGATAACAATCGAAAGATTGACCAAAGAGTGCATGAGATATATTATCTATAGCCGTCATAACGTAGATAATAACCTCGCATGGAAGATTATCCATAACCGGGTTGTAGGTTGTTAAATGAATAATCGACCGACATCATCCTGAAGAGAGCGAAAGCAAACTTGTTAAAGGATGGACATTCGATTCCACAAGGAATACGAATCTTACTCTGCTGGAGTTAACAATCGAAAGATTGACCAAAGAGTGCGTGAGATATATTATCTATAGCCGTCAAAACGTAGATAATAACCTCGCATGGAAGATTATCCATAACCGGGTTGTAGGTTGTTAAATGAATAATCGACCGACATCATCCTGAAGAGAGCGAAAGCAATCTTGTTAAAGGATGGACATTCGATTCCACAAGGAATACGAATCTTACTCTGCTGGAGATAACAATCGAAAGATTGACCAAAGAGTGCATGAGATATATTATCTATAGCCGTCAAAACGTAGATAATACACTCGCATGGAAGATTATCCATAACCGGGTTGCAGGTTGTTAAATGAATAATCGCCCGACATCATCCTGAAGTGAGCGAAGGCAAACTTGTTAAAGGATGGACATTCGATTCCACAAGGAATACGAATCTTACTCTGCTGGAGATAACAATCGAAAGATTGACCAAAGAGTGCATGAGATATATTATCTATAGCCGTCAAAACGTAGATAATAACCTCGCATGGAAGATTTATCCATAACCGGGTTGTAGGTTGTTAAATGAATAATCGACCGAAAAGAAAGGCATCAGGGTACCAGGACTAGGTATGCAAAAGATGACCAATCAAAAGAGGATAAAGTTGCTAACTCGGAGCAAATATCCAAAAGGAAGGGAAAGACCCAATGGGGACAATACTGCTTGATCAAGGCAAGTATCCAGAGGGGAAAGAATATCAATATCACAAACCGGATACTGATACCTGCAAAGAGGGGATTACATCTACCGGTTAGTAGGCAGAAAACCACGGAAAAGTAACCAGTCATCGATAGGATGAGCACAAAGGGTTAACTCCAACAAGGGGAGGAATGTGGGATTTTACAACTACCAGCTAGTAGGTAGAAAACCACAAAGATAGGACTTACAACTACCGGTTTGTAGGTAGAAGCCACAGAAAGGTAACCAGTCATCGATAGGATGAGCACAAAGGGTTAACTCCAACAAGGGGATGAAAGTGGGATTTTACAACTACCGGTTTGTAGGTAGAAAACCACAAAGATAGGACTTACAACTACCGGTTTGTAGGTAGAAGCCACAGAAAGGTAACCAGTCATCGATAGGATGAGCACAAAGGGTTAACTCCAACAAGGGGAGGAATGTGGGATTTTACAACTACCAGCTAGTAGGTAGAAAACCACAAAGATAGGACTTACAACTACCGGTTTGTAGGTAGAAGCCACAGAAAGGTAACCAGTCATCGATAGGATGAGCACAAAGGGTTAACTCCAACAAGGGGAGAACGTGGGATTTTACAACTACCGGTTAGTAGGTAGAAAACCACAAAGATAGGACTTACAGCTACCGGTTTGTAGGTAGAGGCCAACAAATTCTGCTGAGGAACAGAGTGAGAAAAAAGGATTTACAACTACCGGGTAGTGGGTAGAAGACCGTAAAGAAAGGACTTACATCTACCGGTTTGTAGGTAGAGGCCAACAAATTCCGCTGAGGATAAGATGAATGAGTGTCGATTAGTGAGCGACTATTCATTTATGCCCCAGGGAGGCACGGGAGACAGCCAACAGGAAGCCAATTTAGGATCGATCCAAAAGGCAGACTGAAACAAGACTCATCCTAATGAGGAAAGAACTCAATAGGGAAAACCCATCTCGTGTAGGGAGGGAACGGAAGCAACCGTCATCCACGAGGATGTATCTCAGTGGGGAAATGGCAGGAAAGGATAGACACTTTCTGCTTAAGGGGTTGACTCTACATGGAGAGATCAGACACACCCAACTCTGCTAGGAGGATCTACTGGAGAGATCTGTATTAACAAATAGCAGGAGACAACCATCAACAGATACATGGCAACAGCTGCATCATGAGTATCCAAATGCTATGATTATGCATGTATGCATTCTACCTAAAATGTATGATGAATGCTGACAAACAGACATGCTCAACACGCAGGCCCAGGAATCAACCGCCCGGTACTACTCTTCTTCCATAGGGAAGGCCAAAAACACCAGAGAGCAAACGCGATCTGCTGGAAACCGGGATCTCAGGGAACAACACCATCCTGCGGGGAGAGGAGAAGACTGCTCTGTTGGAGAGACGAACGCTAACGTCTTCAGTAAACACTCTGCTTGGGGAACTGCCCCACAAAAGTACTTCAACAGCAACCTTGCTGGGAATGCCCCACGGTAGGGCTCAAACAAACCTATACTGGAGATGCCCCACAATAGGGCTAACAGGGACTTGGAGGAAGAATGTTGTACTGCCGGGAACATGAAGATAACAACTTCAACCAACACTGCACTGAGAAACCTTGCTGAGGAGAAACCACAAGGGGTTCGACAGGAGAAAGATAAAGTTATGCTCGAGATACGAACAAATGTCTTACCTATTGGTAATCATACCACCCTCGGGAGAGCACTGCGGATCTCCTAAGTATCCTTCCACCATTGTAAACGTTCACTTTGTTTAAGAACAAATTTTGAAAAATTTGTTTATTCTGAAAACAATGATACTTTATCACTTAAAACATGCAAAACATCTGTTGAGTTAAAACAAATAAGAGTGCAAATAATTGGATAAAAGCTCAAATTGATGTGATGGAATGGTAGTCTGCAAAGGGCGAGACTCCATAGATCTGTACAAGTTTGAAATCGGTGATATATATTGGAGAGGGCTACATTGAACATAATGACCTTTCCTCTACCATTCCGAATTTTCGATGTATTCGGAGCTTCAGTCGATGACGAATCGAGAATTCCTGACGGATGACAGATGTACAGCACAGTCTTGTCAAGATGCAGTTACTTGCCTAATCCCTAATTTTTGCCTAGATTGCCCCAGTGTGAGGTGCTCAATCTAGCGGGATGCGAATTCTCTTTTTTTCAATGTCTCTAACTTTTGCCTGGATCGCCCTTTCGGGTTTTCAATCCACCGAGACGCTCCTTTTTGCCTAAGTCGCCCTTTGGGGTGTTCGACTTAGCGAGCTATTCTGTTTTTTTTTGTTTAGGCGAAGTATTTCTTGACTGCATCGGGATTCACAGGACGAGTGAACTTCTTCATCCATTGTAGTAAGTGTCAGAACACTGCCTGAAGAGGCTCTCTTGACAACATATGGACATTCATAGCTTGGGGATTCACTTGCCCCTGGAATCGGGCACGAAAGACAAGACTTTCTTGAGCACAAGGTCCCTCGGAACACATGAGGCTTGACCTTCTTATCGCGTGCTTTCTTCACTCTCTGCTGATATAACTGACCATGACACATGGCAGTTGATCTCTTCTTTTCGATCGAATTCAGCATCAGCCAACTAGGGACTTTGAGGGTGCTATTTCTCTTTTGTTTTTTCTTTCTTTTGATTTCTTTTGATTTCTTTTGATTTCTTTTGATTTTGCACCCTCTCTTTCTTTGTTTTTTTTTTTGATTGATTTTTTTCTTCTTTTTTTTTTTTATTAATGCCCCAGTTGGCTGTTCTGCTGATTCTCGAGATGCAGCTGAGTGATCTTCTTTTCTTGCTCAAGAAATCGGGAAATCTCGTCAGGAATCCCTTCAACATCATCTTCGTCCGCTTTAAATACAGGGAATTCAAAATTGGGAGATGACGTCCGATCATTATGTTCAATGGGTTTGAGAAACAACCTGCATAAAGATTTTGATATGAAAAGCTCTTTGAAAATCAAACAAGACAATCGTTATGCAGATGAAAAGATTGCTTTTATTCTTGTTTTAAAGGTTTTTTGTGATCACCAATTTCATGTAAATAGCGAAAAGAGAAAACAAATGGAAAAACAAATGTTTAACATGAATTTATTTGAATGAAAATATCATTGCACAAAATGTTGCCAACAATGCCATCACTTCTCCTTTTGGCATGGGAGAAGGGTTTTTAAACAAAGTGATTATTACAAAGACTTATGAACAACTGTAGGAACGCCCACAGTGACCCAATTGTGATAGATCCCACCGGGGATGACAACCGTCAGTATCTCTTGCATCAGCAGCTTCTGTTTTCTGAACAACCCTTCTGAAGAAAAAGTCGGCGCCAGCCCAGGACTTGTTATCTTCAAGCTTGATTAACATGGGGAAGAAGTCGTGTCCCCAAACATGTCTGCAATGCAAGGATGATATGTGCATGATATGCATATGATGCGAATGCTATTTTATCATGAATGATCCTGAAAAGGATATGAGTATGCGAATTAACTTTTTCTTTTTTCATGCATTATTATTTTTTGGAAAATAAACATGCTATGATGCAAATGATGCAACATGACTGGTCAGGCTGTGCGTCTCAAGGCACAAGGTCAAAGCTTTGGCTTGAATTCTGAACCACAACTCATCTGAAACCCAAAGTCATCTGAGGAACTGTCATCTGAACCCATTCTTAGAAACCAAATCATCATCTGAACGAGTACCCTCAAATTCAGCCCAGGGATCCGAAATAAACGGAACCCTCTGATCAATACCAGGGTCAAACCTCCGGCGTCCAGAAACAAATGTCCAGAATTCATAGTCACCATCAGTACCGGGAGTCACCAACTGTACCTGTTAAAATGATCAATCCCCCCCACTCACGGGTGTCATCTAGGCCAGGGTAAGGTCGAGAAGAAACGCAGCATAAATAACCTTTCGCAGAATATCATCCTGTGCACACCCGATGTATGCACCGATAATATCCCACCAGGGTCTGAACTGCTCGTGATATCAATGTTCCGCTAAGTGGCGTACACCACCCGCTTCCCATGAATCACTCTATTCCTAGGTTTCCTAGATTTCACTCATAGCCTGGGTATTGGGCCTTTTACCTCGAGTAACTCCCACCCCAAACAGAGAAACACAGACAGCACAGCAGATGATAATGAATGAATGCAAACATTGATGCAAACAATAAATGCAAATAATAAATGCACATATATACAATGAATGCAATAAATAACAGCAAAAAGCAACCAAAGCCCTAACCTAGAGAGCGCTAGGAGAGACTCGCTCAGGGAAGATGGACCAGCAAGAGGTCAACTTCTCTTATCCCCAGCAGAGTCGCCAGCTGTCGCATTACGCGAAAAACCGGCGGGAGAACAAGAACAACAGAGCCGCCACCGTGCGTTATTTATTCCAAAAGAGGGAAAGGAAACGCTCAGAGTAAACCTGGAAAGAACATGGTCTCGCGACCAAAGAGAATGGGATCGGGAGTCGGTTATGCGAAGGGAAGGTATTAGCACCCCTACGCATCCGTCGTACTCGACGGGATCCACGCACAAAAGGAAGGAATATGGTTGCTAAAACACTGCTCAAACACACACACACTGGCTGAAAGAGACACAAGAAAACAGACTGAAACTGAACTCGGCAGGATATCGTATCCTGGGCCTACTTAGTCTATCAGGCATAGACATCAGAGTCGAAATAGTTCGGACTGGGGAAAAGACACATGCTCGCTAGGATGTCGCATCCTATGCATACGTATCTTCTTTGGACGAAGGAGAATCAGAGCATTCGTAGCTCGGCTGACACGCACACAAACAAACACTGGAAAAGGCAAACGTGGAGCCTGAATGCCAATCACTGGACTTACATCAGCATCTGAACCAAACAAAACCACACTGGAACCCGAATGTCACTCGATGGACTTACATCAGCTTCCAAACACACAACAACACACACAAAGGGTGGAGGACACAAAGGGTTGAAAAAGAAAAAAGGGCGCCCGGAGAGATCAGTTCATCTCCTGCCTACGTACCTCATCTGGTATGAGGATCAGGGCGACGTAGTTCCCCTACGCATGGAAAAAGGACTAGCCTAACCAGATAACAGAGGGAGACACAACACTAGGGAGACTACGACTCGAGCCTAGATGTTGTCATGCAAAGTCATCCCTAAGTTAAGGTTTCTAGCTAACTTGCACAGGAAGCAAGCCTATCCTAAACATGACTTGCACAGGAAGCAAGCCACACCTAACCTAACTTGCACAGGAAGCAAGGGTCTCGATTGCAACTAGGGCAAGAGAAAGGGGAGGTCTCAATCGCAACGAGGGCGAGAGAAAAGAATTAGTGTTAGTTGTTAGTCAAACTCGACAAGACATCGCATCTCGTGCCTACGTATCTCATCTGGACATGAGAATCAGAGTTGCCGTAGTTCGGCTAAACTATTCCCGTTGGTTTGTGTTTTTTAAGTGGACAACGTCACTGCGCAATCTACCTGATGCTCGACCTTTGGAGACTTACTCACCTGTAGTAGAAGGAGTTAACGTATCCTTAAGAGGGGATAATGTTTGTTTGTGTTTTAGGAAAGCTCAAGCAAGAAAGGAAGTCCTATACGAAGGAACCGTGCTACCTTAATTGACATGCAAACGAGACTACGCGGAGTCTAGCAAACCTAGGGGATACAATCACGCCACACAAGCACATACAGCATGAAATAAACACACCAACAAGGGGCTCAAACATCAAGGCTAGGTTTTAGTCGAGGGGTCATATCAACCTCAACAAACAAACCACTGGAACTGGGTAGTGTTAGCTCTTAACCTTGCCATTGAGGGGCTAAGGTGAAGCAGATGAAAGGTGAGTGAAGATGAGACTTCACAGCTCTTATCCCTGGCCTGGGAGAGCTTAAGACAAGAATGTGTGGGTTCAGAAAGTGGGAACCCTTCTACACATTTGAAACTGACTCAACTGTACAATTGTACAAGATCTTGGGTTTGTATCTGCAATGCGTCAACACAGTGGTGTGAGCAAAGTAGATGACACACAGAATAGCAGGGGATAGATTGCATATCCCTTGGGTTCTGCCAATTTCCTCTTCACTTAGGAGGTCTTTGACTCTATACAAGGACAAATGTAAACAGTCACAAACATTGCCTCTTAAGGAGGACTTCAGACAGTTGCCTGGCCAAGTAACAGGCCAGGTCTTCCAGACTACATGAAGATTAGGAATATACCTCAATGCAAATTGCTTATACAAGCAAAGCAAAGCAAAAGTTCACAAGGAACTGAGCAACTAAAAGCACCTGAAATAGTCAAGCAGACATTAGTATGCAACTTCAAAACAAAGCAAAAGGAAACAGACATCAACAGTTAATCATAAGCAAGTGAATGTGCAAGGCACAAGGCTCAAGGCATGTGAGCCAAGCCACCTACAAAACAAACAAGTTAATTAATTATTTTCAAGCAAGCTCAATCAAAAAGAATTGGTCTCATTGGTCATTTGTTGGTCAACCTGAAAACATGAGCTCAAAGGTGAGTAACAGGACCACTAGGGCAAGCCTAGGGTCAAAATGGGATGAAAAGATCAAAACAGCAAAGGTCAAGTATCCAAAATCATGTTCAAACAATCAAGAAACAATACCAATTGGTTTTACATTCATATCAATCATCATCATCATCATTTCATGAACAAGTTAGGTCAAAGCATGGCATTTAGAAGCTCATAGAAGTCAACAGCAAGACTTGAATCAAAATCAATCTCAAACATTTCCAAAAATTACCAAATAAATCATGATCAATCACAACCCACAGCATGGTAAGCATATCAAATTTCATCTCATTTGGACAAGTGGAAGGCAGTCAATGAAAATCAGAAAGGCAAGGCAATTTTGAACATGCTCAAAGAAGTCAACCAAACATGAATCAACTTGAAAAATTCATAAATCAGAGATGGCATAAGATAAATGAATGGGACTAAAACCATGGCAAAGCTTAGGATGTCTAGTAATCTCATGTAAAATTTCATGTCCATCTAATAAAGTATGAGGATTTCACAAATGAAATGGGAACATGTATCACAAAAAGTCAACATAAGACCAAACAGGGGAGAAAAATCTCAATCAATTGGAAAATGACATAAACAAATCCACAAAAAATCACATGTAAGCTAGACATACACAAGCTCAATCATGCAAAAAATCAGATCAATTGGAGGTCATGAGGCATGGTATTGAAAATCATGAAGTTGCATATCAATGGTGTGACACAAATTGTCACACCCCAATTCAAAAATTCATAACTCACAAACCAGATAAGATAAATTCATAAACTCTACATCAAAATCACCATGGATGAGTCTAGTTTAAGCACAAAAAATTTGGAAGCTAATGGATAAAGCATCATCATTTCACAAATGTTTTGGCAAAGTGTACAAAAAATGAGCACATGTCACAAACCCTAGCACCATTTAAAAACCATTCATCAAAAAATTCAGGAAAAATCATGATTAAAAACTAGAGATTGTGATGAACATGATGCAAAAAATCCCATTAATTTTGGATTAACAATGGTTGACTTATGATTTTTGGGAGTTGATGGTCAAAATGAAATAAATATTGAGAAATAATATGAAATAAACATTTAATTTAAACCGGCAATGGCATTATTGTAAATATATAGAACCATTTAGCAAAACGCCGCGTTTGGGCAAGGGAAACGAAATGTTTTGATTGGGCATGGCTATGAAACAGTAAAGGCTCATGCAAAACCCTAACTCATGGAATTCGCAGGAAAAAGCGTGGATAAGGCTATGAAGGTTGCAGGAGAATCCGCAGGAAATTCTCCAGCAACCAAGAACAACATGTTGTTCATCACCACCTTCAATCGTGATTTCCAGAAAAAATGCAAAGTTGCAGAAATGGATTTTAGGCGTTGCATCGTGTACATCTATCAGCAGGCATCAATAAACAACAATCATATCATCCAACAACAACATATTAAGCACTAATCGAACAAATTTAATCATGAACAACAAACTTTAAAACCCTCGTTCTCTCTCATTATGGCATGGTTTCACTCGACTCAAAGCTCACGACACTCACAAGGAAAAGATCTACAAGATGCATCATGCAATTTTAAGAATGGTTAAAGTCGAATCTCACCTGATCTTGAAGGGCAGTGATGATTCCATGATTTTCTGGTCATGATTGGTTGAAACAGTTGCTCTTCAAGTTCCCACATGATGAATGGTTGAAGAACTTTGGCTCAAGAATGCTTGGAATGGCTTCTACTCATGGCTGCCATGGATGAGTTCTTCAATGGAACAGTTGTGTGCTTGGCTTACAGTTCAGGAATGGAGCTTGAAAATGCTTCACAAGTGTTGGCAAATGATGGACAAACCAAAACAAGCTCGTATGCTTTGAGATTTTTCAGAAAAAATGCAAAGTGAAAGAATGAGCATTTGAGAGAAAATGATTTTTTCTGTTTTGGTAAGAGGCTGCTAGGGTTCTGTTTGGCAGAAAAAGAGCTATATATTTGCTGTTTAGTAAGCTGAGCATGATTAGTTTAAGTTGTAATTGGGATTTGGCTCAAATGACATGTTTTGCCAAAATTGCTAAAAAACAATTCAAGTTGGTATGGGGGTATGTGCTGCACGAATTTGGGCTTACAAACATGTCTCAAATGACATTTCAGAACATTCCCAATTGGCCAAAATGATTAAAAATGAATATTTGGAAAAGTCAAATTTTAACCTCACTTGAAATTAATTCAAGCAAGTTCAAAAAGGCCATTTTGAATGGTGATGTTTTGATGCATGATGATGACATTTTTGGAAAGAGGGGATCAAATATGACTTGTAGGAAAAAAAACCCATCCAATTTGGCCAAATGGTTTGAGAGATATGGCCTTTTGAAGTTCAAAAATTTTTGAGATCGAATTGATCATAACTTGCCAACCATACATGGGAATTGAGTGTTCTTGGACTTTTTGGAAATGGGAGAACAAGATCTTCAACTTTCATGTTGGGCAAAAATTCATTTGAAGCTTGTATCATGATGTAAGTTTGGGATCAAGAAGTTTCCATTTTTGGCAAGTTTCAATTACAGGTCAAGTTTCTATTTTTGGAAATTTCTTGTCTGGCTTCCAATTCTTCAATAATGGTCTTTGACATGATACATGAGGCCTATTTGGACATGAATGAGCTCTCTCAAACCAAATCCAACCATCAAAACCATAAAATCAGACACAGTTGACCAAGGTTGACTTTTTAGGGTTTCTGGCAAACTGTGCATTGACTGATGACTCCTGAACATCCAAACTTTGACCAAAACACTTCCAAGGGACCCCTAGGTCATGTGAACATGTTGGACCAACCCTAGGGCCTTGGCTCAATGGAAATTGTACTTGCTTGCTTGATTGACTGACCTCCTGACCAGTTTGACCTAATTCTTCTGAATGGCTTGCACTTGAGGCAAAAGGACAATGCAATGCTATGCAGTGGACCATGTTAATGCTATGACCTAATATGAGAATGTATGTACAATGACAGGTGCAAATTTGAGGTGCTACAGTACTCACTGGGGATGAATCAAATTGTCATCCCTAAACATGCTCTAGTTTGTTTTCTTAGTTTTAACTTGTATAATTCATGTCTCATATTTAATGTAATGTATTTAATTTGATACTAGTTGTCTTTTTGGAAATTCATAATTTGTATATGCCTTTATTCCAGTGTATGTATAGAGTATCAACAACAATTTCTATTTGGAAAAAAAAGATGTTTTGTATGTTGTAATATATAGAATACAACACTACAATCCTGTTAGATTTGGCATGTTTAATGCATCTTTCAACTTTGGGAATATGCTCAAAACTTCCAAGAATACAGATCTTTCTAGTTTTTTCTAATTGCAGGATTTTTTTACAAGAAGTGTTCAGATGATGAAAGAAACATGTGTTACGAAAGAAGGATGGTACTCATAATTAGGATTATTCATAATGGTCCAATCATTATGGAATGAACATTATACTTTTAATTAGGGGGGTAATCTCTCATTTGTTTCTCTCCCTTTTACATTGTCTCCTCTCATTTTGTTTTTCTTGAAAGTTCTATTTTGTTATTTTTTAAATTATTAGTTTGTGTTGTAATTTTTACTATTGTGTTTATGTGAGATTTGATTCTAATTAATAAATTTAGATTATGATGACTTTAAATCACAGTTCAATGCAATTGAAGTCACATTTTATTATTTACAAATTTGTTCATGTGTTTATAACAGATTTGAAAGCAAAGTAACCTTTTATGTTTGTATCAATAATAACTATGATATAATTTCTTGCTTTTAACAATTTATTATATTTGATTTGTTCATAATATTCATATTATACAGTATTAAGAAAAATTGTTACCATAAACATAAACAAGAAAATATAAGCATGAAAGTTGAAAATCCGAAAGGGCGTTTTAAGCAAAAATGGATATTCTGGTGGACAAAAGAATAAGAACTTCCATGTAAAAGTTAGGGATAAAGGCATTTGACTGTATCTCTTGAGCATGTCTTATCATCAACTTAATCTCAGACGGTATCAAATCAGTCCATTCATCGTAAATAGAAGCAAAGTGTCGGAGTCCAGTGCTACAGTGCATGACAACCAATGTTGTAATCAATGGAAAATCAAACAAATTTTCCATTTCCATTTGCTTTGCTTTTCAATTTTTGCAAAATCATCTTCAAGGATTTTTGCATCCTTGTACACCCCTCATATGTACAAAATTTTCACAATTAATAAAATTCAGTCGTTATTCAGTAACTTCTTTTTGTTTTTCCGCATTTTTGTTTGTAAAATAACTGTCAATCTTGATTGCATAATGTTATAAAACCTCGAGAATAATAAAGGCTAAATCAAAAGAAACATTATGCATTGCTTCGATTATTGAAAAGCTCCCTAGTGGACGATCGATAGTCTACAGGAAGCACTTGCCACACAAATACAAGACTGCTTGGTTGGATCAAGCATTTTTCTTCCCTAAGCAGAGCCAGGTGGCAATCCTTAGCCAATTAGAATTTCCCCAGCTGCAACAACAATAAGAAGTTTTTCATTACAAGTTCTCTGGTATGGGTACTGACGAGTTAGAGTCTACCTTTCATCAGAAAAGCCTCACATTGCTACCCAACAATTCGCATTGCATACGCATCATAAACAAACAAACATACATTGCATACATCATGCACATCAAGCATTCTTTTTGCAACTGATATATCTCCCCAGCAGAATATTTCAGTCAGCCTCCAGCAAACCAAACCAACAAGTTTACCTGATACACCTTTCAACACAACTCTGTTTTTCAACGGGAAAATTTTCAGATATTTATGTATTTAATCCTCTTCTACCATAAACACCCGAAAGGCTAACGCAATTCGCACCTTCAAGTTTAAGATGATTAAATAGGGGCAGTTGTAATACCCCAAAGTTTATCCTCAATTTCTTACCCTTTGCTTTACATCATTTGCATACATGAAATCATATCATGCATCATCATAACATCATCATGACCATTGCATTTGGTCATTGGCTCACAAGCATGGCCATATTATTGGTTTTAACCTTAACATTAGAGTTTTCACTTTTGTTTACTTGTTCAACTAACCAAAGCATCATAAGAGGTGGTACTTTTATGTTCCCTTGTTCATGTAGGTGATTATGCCTCTAATCAAGACTACATAATGGTCTTTTGGTCAAAGAAGATGCAAGTTTAGGTTCATTCATTCAAGGGTGGTTCATGTTGTTATTTCCATGACATTTCACTCCCTCTTCAGACTATCCTCAAGATTATTCAAGTGTTAACCAAGTTTTCTTCAAGGTATACTCATTCCATCATCATCTTGACTTGTGATGCAAGAAAACTTCAAGTTTGCACAAGTGGACACAAGTTTGGTTGACCTAATTTGTAAGAACGGTTCACTTTTGGTCGAAAGCCCTAACTACTTCAATTTTCAACCAATTGACAAGCTTCTTTGAGCCAAATGTACCTAAGAAGTTCCTCTACAACTTTTATTCAAGGCTTAATCATCAATTTAACCTATAAGGACCTCAATTTTGGAAGGGGCAAAGTTCTCAAACTAGGTCAAAACTTTGTCATGACCCCCACTTGTCAACCATGTCATTTTCAGCAAAAGTACTCTTTTGATCCCATTTATTTTTCTTCTTGTTAAGCTTAAATCAAATATCATTTGGCACAAGTTTGACTCAGAACACACAAGAGAATCAAAAGTCATGGTGTCATGAACTTGGGGCCTCAAGATGCCTAAAGTGTGCCAAGACTGCTTGACCAAATTCCTGACCTAGAAAGCATATCACAACCTTAACTTTCAACACTTGCCATTTTAACCTCAAACCTTCTTTCGAGTTAGTTATTTTTACATTTAATTCGTTGCCATGAGATGAACATTTGGCACAAAGAAAATTGCAAAACGCGCGAGGGAATCTCATTTGGCCTAAGCTCAAACATGGTGCCATGGACTATGCATTTCACACATGAAATGAAACTTGTAATCGCTCATGCTTCAATCTGGGACCACCACACATGTGCAAACTTGTTTGTATTGAAAAAACGCGTAGAATGGAGTGTAAAATGACCAGGTTTCATGCCCAAGTCACACTTTTCACCCTTGTTCTCACATGGACTACAAATCACGATTTGCCCACTCCATTCACACGAATTCAGATCTATTTCACATGTGTGATCTCAACAACACATTCCCTATAAATAGAGGAATCTATTTCCTTTATTTGCAAGTTTTGATAGCCAAAGAAACTCTGAAACCATTTGAACCCGATACCTCAAAAAATCAGTCAACTATTTCTTCGATTCAAGCTCTTTTAACTTAGAATATCCATCCAGAATCACTCATTGGCACCTTTTAAAGCTAACTGAAGCATTGTTTTGGCTTGAAGCTCCTTGGAACCAGATCTCTAAATCCACCATTGTTGACCTTAGAAGCTCCAATTGGAAAGGAAGTTACGAGTTACATTCTTGAACAAACAAGTTACCATACTCTTCACATTACTCCACTGATCAAAATCCCTCACTTACCTGGAATTTATCTTGTGTGTTCATCATTTAACTTTACTTTGAAGAACTAGGGATCTTCGTGTTCTTGAGAAAATTCTCCCTACTTAGAGCCAATTAATGGCTTTGATACAAGGATACATGAACGATAAAGTGTTGCAAACATAATTCCATGCTTGGGTGTTGCTAAAAACATGAGTTCATGAATTGCAGAAATCGAGTTGAAGGTTGAAGATGATGTGAATCAGCGTGCACTTTGGTGCCAAGATTCAAATGTCATCCAATCACATTGTGCTAGCACATTTTTTTGAATTCCCTAGCCATTGGTGCCTTATTCTATTTTAATTAATTTTTATTTTATTTCATTCTTTTTCCAATTTAATTTCTCACTCATTTAAATTCATTTTGATCCAAATTTTTTATACAAAGTGTTTAAAAATATTTGCATAACATACTTTTTTCTCTTAATATTTTAAATCAATTTTGCATTTATTTTTCTTTTTATTTCATTTCTTTTTAATTTCTCTTTTACAATTTATTTTTCAATCATTCCAAAACCTTTTTGCACCCAACCTTTGAGATTAATTCATGCATAATATTTGGGACATTGTGTAATTTTTGCAACCATTTTTGAATCATTTTGATCATGGTTTGAGATTTTCTCTTTAATTTCCCTTTTTAATCACTTTAAAATTCATTTTTATTTGACTTTTGATACACTTGATGCTTTTGACTTGAGTTGTTGACTTGGTTGATCAATGTTTCTTCATTTCAAGTCATCCATAGATGGCTTGAGGTTGATTCAATCCTTTTTGTTTCAAACATGTTGATAAATTATCATTGGATCATTTTTGACATTTTGAATCAATTATAGGTTATCCCTCACTGAGCCATATGTTTGGGTCCCTTAACTTGCTTGATAGTAGATCTTAGGTCACACACTTGAGTTGGTTCCCTCTTTGACCTTATTCATCTACCTTCTTCTTTTACTTTGATCCATTGTGTTACATGTTTTAGGAGATTAACTTGTGTTAATTCTCTAACATATCTGACACATAAATTGTTATTAACCGGTCTTAGATAGGTATGGCTTCTACATAAACCTACTTACGATTGCTTAACATAACATTACATTGTCCCGACACAATCAATTAACCACTAACTCTCACCATCAACCATTGACTTTACTTTATTATCATTTAACTCTTTTCATTTAAATTCAAGTCATTTACTTTTATGCCTTTACTTTATGTAATTTAATTTTATGTTTCATTCACCATCTTATTTCATACATTGCTCATATTATATTGACCATATTGTCTTATTCTTCTTTTGCTTCATATCTTGTTTTTAGCTTGCTTGATAAACTTCAATGAATCAAAAGATGATAAAATAATTTGACTAAATCTTTAAAGACCTATGCTTGACTTGGAATAATGGTGTATACTTTGGACTTTGGACTCTAGATTTAGGTCTTAGACCCTTTGCTTGACTTGGAGTGACCTTGGACCTATGAACCTTGTGGACACTTTGACTTTTCACTTTGTCCTATTGTTGAAATCTTGAACTTGACTTTGTCATCTTGTTTATGTTTCATTTTCCTCATGTCTCTTCTCTTCATTCATTTGTTTAGGTTAGCACGTATTAGCACACACATGGCTTTCTCTTGGGCTACCTAACAATGAGACTAGGCTCAGTACACATTAGCACACACATGGATTTCCCTTGGGCTACCTAACAATGAGACCCCAGGTTAGTCTGTATTTGATCATGCATTGTGTTTTTCTATCCATTTCATTCCCTCTGATTTAGCTTGATCAACTGTTATTTGATCAACTAGATCATTTGACTTTACACACTTTCCCTTGTGTCTTTGTCAAGTGACCATAAGTCCCTTGGTCATTTGATGGGACTTATCTCTGTTGCTTTAGAGATCATCTTCTCAACAAGTACAAGACCTCAAGCATCAAGGCATCAACCATTTGCCTCATACCCACTGATCATCCTTGCGAACCTTCTTCAACAACTTGTCAGACATTGATAAAGATTGTATGTCATGAGCTTTAAGCAATAGATAAGGGGTACGAGGGATCATTCATATCTTCATTCTTAATATTTTTGGTACGGGACGAATGACTCAGCTGCTCAGAGTATTCACCTTTATTCATAGACTTTAGTGCAACTCTAGTCAATTCATTGTCAAGTCTATAACTAGCCTCGTGGCTCCGCTTTTCAGATCCTTTTGATTTAAACACCATTGCAATTTCTTTCAGGGACGCACCTTTATGTTTAACCCCCTTTCTTTTCAGGGACACACCTTTCTGGTTAACCCCCTTCTTTCTTGGTTTTGACACCACAATTTGGGAAACACCTTTATGGTTAACCCCCTTTCTCTTTTGGGACACACCTCTATGGTTAACCCCACCCCCCCCCCCTTTCTTGGTCTAAACACCTCAATTCAGTTCGGCACCCTCAGTGGTTATACACATCTTCCTTAGTTTTAACACCATTCTCTTACCATATCAGTCTCAATGCTTTGATAAGACCATTGTCATGTCAAATCCAGTGCTTTGACAAGTTCATGTTTTCCTTCCTTACCATGTCAGTCCCAATGCTTTGGTAATCCTGATTTGGTTTAAACACCACAATCTCTTTCCTTTGGTTTAAACCCCACTTCAGTCAATTTCTAGCTCTTTTCGGTTTAAACACCACCCCCAATAATCTTTTCCTAGTCTTTGTCCTCCGAACTATAGAGCTCTAACTTCCTTATTTCACTATAAATATATGTAGGCACGAGGATGTGAATCCTTGGTAAGCATTTTTCTTTCTTTGCCCCCTATTTCTCTCTCTGGTTCCACGAACTACGAGGCTCTAACTTTCTCATTGCACTATGAGAATATGTAGGCATGAGGGCATCAATCCTCCTCGAGCACTCTCTCTATAACCCATTTTCAATTTTGTAGGTACATGAAGATAAAAACACTCATCAAAGAAAGAGCATTCAAAACGGTTCCCATTGAGTACCATGGATGTGAGGGGTGTTAATACCTTCCTCTTGCATAACTGACTTCCTTACCCGTTTCTTTATTCCCCCCGGGTTTTATCTATATTTTCCCTTCCCTGTTTTGTGATAAATAAAGTTCAGAGGATACTTTGTTGTATGTTCGATCGTGCGACGCGATCAGGTATGTTTCCGTCCAGTTTCAATGTCAAAGTATTTAGGAGTTAGCCTAATCATAGATTTTTACTTAGGCCCAATTTTGCAGTGTTAGCAGAATTAGGTATTTGGGCGTTACTTGAGGAGAAAGCAAGCCCAAAACCCATAAATATGGAGTAACCCTTATTGATTGTAATATACACATTACATAATGTATAGTTGTAAAGAATAAATCTCAGTTTGAGAGAAAGAGTTACTCTGAAGGAATTATTCTTCTTCTTCCCCTTATTTTGATAAACCCTAATTCCCCTTCTTCTTAATTTTCATATTTTATTTCTTCTTCTATTAACAATTGTGCAGTGATATAATCTTGCAACCTAGTGTGGTTAATTCATTCAGCTGAAGAGTGAATAACAAGAGGGAATTCAATCAGTGTGATTGAATCTTGTTCATCAACATTGTAGCGGAATTCTTCGCAGGTTTTGGTGAATCTCCAAAAAATTTGAACCTTCAAAAGCTTTTATCACGGGATAAGCTTGAACCTAAACTTAGTTTTATCACGGGCTAACCAAGAATCATTGAGATTTTAGCACAGACTGATCTCGAACCTAAATGGACACTTTATCACACAATTCCCCAAACCAAAGATTTTTACGGGTTTAACTTAGAACCCAACAAAACAATACCTAAGTGGACCAAATGTTTAACCAAGGTAAAAATTAAAACTTCCTTGGTGAACTTACAAAACTATCCTTCCAGAATTAAAACTTCCTCACTCACAAAAGGACTTTCTTGAAAAGCATTGCGACTAAACTCTTAGTGAGAGAAAGTAAACAAAAATATTTTTTAGAGAGTGAGTGAGAAGTGAAAAATTAAATCTCATTTTATGAATGTGAAAAAGAGTGGAAATAGGCCTCTATATATAGAATAGAGGTAGGCATACAAAAAATGTAAGGTCATTTATGACTTGCCAATTGATTAACAACATGCACCAATCAAATGGTAGGCCTAAGTTAACTAATTATCAAGCTCAAAAAAGAAAAAGGAAAGATATTTAGTTGTTCTCTATCATTAAGGTTATGTCCTAATTACGTACGGTGTGTTTTTGAACTACTACAATAGATTAGAAGAATTGTCCATCGATTGGTAAGAGAGCAAAAACTTACTCATAGCTTTTCTGACAGTTCCCAACTTATCTGGCACGACTTCAAGGTATTTTTAAAAATATTTTCTTTAGAATATAGGTTTGAAAACATGTTTGTGTGTGTGTGTGTGTGTGTGTGTGTGTGTGTGTGTGTGTGTATGTTTATGTGTGTGATTAGTGTAACACCTCAAAATTCGCCCTCCTCTCTTGGGACTAGCATTAACATATGTACATATCATTTTAGGACATTAGGCATAGCATGTGGTTACATAGTGCAAGCCATCTTCCCCAAGTCTTGATCAGGAGATGAGGAAGTCAAGTGCAAGTCAGGGTTTTATTGATTGATCATGGGCCATCTGAGGATTGGGCTGTGGATTAGGGTTTTATGATTCTCCAAGGGTATTGGTCTTCATATTGTTTGAATTGATACATCATCATCATCATGGTTGGATGTCATCAGGAGATTGAAGAACGTTCCTTGAGATTAGGGTTTTGACCACTGGTCAACCCTAATCAGCTGTATTGGGCCAATCAGGGCTGGATCAGGAGATGAGGTTTCTGATGGTTATGAGTTTCATTTTGTGATTATATGGTGATTATTGAGGCTAGGGTTTCACCCTTGAGCCATTTCAGTTGGAGATTGGGGTTCAAATTGATCTGTGCATTGCCTGATTCATCTGTCAGTTGAAAAGTCAACTGTGGTCAACTGTACATGATCTGGTGGATTTGGAGGTGGAAACAAGTTAGACACACTTCATTCATGTTGGAACAAGTGTTGAATGACATTGCAAAGCTTAAAAATGAAGAAAATCAAGTCAGGACAAAAACTGCCAAAAATAGAAAGTGACTTGTAGCTGAAGTTTCCAAAAATGGAAAGTTTTTGACCTCAAAAACAGAAGTCCAAGGAAGCTTCAAATGAAAAATTGTTCAACATGACAGATGTAGATCTTGTTCTCACCTTTCCAAAAAGTCCAAGAACTTGAAAATCCAATGTATGGTTGGGGAGATATGGCTCAGTGAATTTCAGAAAAGATCCGTAATCAGGAGGCCATAACTACCACATACTTTGTCCAAATTGCAAGTTCTTTATATGCACAAACTCCATTTGACATGTACTTTGAGGGTGCATCATTGGATTTTCCCAAAAAGGGCCAAGGCAAAAAGTCACTTTTCAACTGGACAGCTGAATTGGACCAGGGGCAAAATTGTCCAAATGTCAAAATAATTGGAATTTTTGAATGGGACTTTTTCCAACACCTCAGGAATGGCATTTAGAATGTGTTTGAATCCTCATTTCATGCATAGGCCTTTTAAGTTGAGATTTGGCTTGAAAAGTGAAATGGTGAAAATTGGTCATTTTGCATACACATAGTGAATTTGAGAATGGAGCAACCAATGAGCATGAAACAAGTTTCTACAGTTCACATATGATATTTAGAAGGTGTATGTGCTGTCAAAACAGGTGGCACTAGCTGTCATGGTGAAATTACAATTTTGCCCCCACTTTGAAAATAACCATTTACACTAACTATGCATTTGGCTAATTGAGTGGATTAAGGGATAATTAAGCATTCATATATATTCATAATCCCTTCCTAATCATAACAGAAAATCACTTTTACCAAGATTGGATCTCAAACTTTCCAAATTCTCAAGTTTTCTCTCAAAATCTCAAGAACACCATAAACACAAAACTTCATCAAACTTCATCAAATCTCAACCAATTTTCGAGATTCTTTTTGCATTCATCTCCTCTCATCAATATCTCAATCTGTTTTTGGTAATTGGAGGAGGAAAAGCTTCAAATCGTGGCTGTCAAAGAAGCATCATCCATGGTGAAATGATGAATTCGCGCGCTAGAAGCTCTTGCAATCGCATCTAACCGTTCCATTTGTCTTCCTCATCATCCTACTGCAACTGTTTGAAGGAATTAAAGCTCAAGAACAACGAGAACTCCGCTGCCATATCCAGGTTTGAGCAAAATCGATCGTCACCATTTGCTTAATCATTATATGCGTTTGAAAGGCCTTGTTATGTAGATCGTGGATATGTGTTTGGTTTTGAGAATAGTGTACCATAGCCTGAGAAATCTGGAAATGAATTTATGAGCACAAACCCTAGATCGATCGATTCTTGAGTTTTAGGAATTGTTAGGTTGTTTGGAATGTATATTTGTAATCCTCATGTTCGTGCGAGTCCAACGGACATAAGCTTGTCAATTTTTGTGAGAATTTCATGTTCGTCAAATTCTGCCAATTCTGGAAAAATGTCGTTTGGAGATGATGAAGAAACTGGCGTTTGATCCAAAAAACTCGTTTGAATTTTTAAACTTCCTGTTTCCCGCTCCCGCCGTGTGGTAATTACCAATACTGCTACTGTGCTATTTTGATTAATTTGTTTAATTCACAAGAATTCATAAACACCTTTAAAAATCCATAAAAAATTGTAGAAAATTCATAAAAATGTGAGGATTTTTTCTATGACTTTGTCATTGACTGTAGAATTTTTTTGACCTATTGGTCAAAGTTGTGCTTGGCAAATATTTTATTTGGCATAGGCTTTTCTAATGTATGTCACATTTTGATACATTTTGGCAATTTGATCATGAAATACTCATATCATAAAATAAATGGCTGAAAATTTTTGTGGTGGTTCTTGACTCATTGAGGATTATTTATATGTAAATTTCATGAATTTTTGATACCTGGTTAGAGAGCAGCAAATTCTGGAACTTAGGTGTGACAATTTGTGTCACACCTCTTGATGTCAACTTGTTGAATTTAATTGGATGACCTATGCATGTTGGAATTGGCTGAAATTTTGCATGATGAATTGTTGATATGTTAGGATGTTGTATGAATTTTTGTAGAATTTTTCACTTTATTTTCAATTTGATCATGATTTTTCATTTCTGGTGATTGAAATTGCAAGCTCATGTGATACATGTTGGTAGATTGATTGGGAAATCCTCATATTGTATTGTATGGCCATGAAATTTGGTATGCATGAACTAGACACATTGTGTGACCTCCCTGTTTTGGTCTCATCCATTTCTTTTTTGTTTTCAATGAGATATGAATTTTTGAATTGGATGTATGCATTAATGGTGTGAATTGAAGCCTATAATTGTGTCTGTTTTTGTTGATTTTCATTGACATGGTTACATTTGCCCAATTAAGCTCAAATTTGACATGATAGACCTTGATTGACCCCTGTTTAGGTGTAATTAATTTGAGAATTTTTGGATTTATTTTGATAGGGATTTGAATGCAATACTTCTGTTTGTATGCTTGGTGGTTCATTTGACCTCATATGGATTGTTTTGTGCATGAATTGAACATGATGGATGATATAAACATGAGACCAATGATGTTTGATCTTGTTTGATGTTAATTTGATGTTGGATGGTGGATACCTTGCTGTTTTAACTTTTTTCTTGCTTTTGGACCCTAGGCTTGGCCTAGTGGTCTAGTTACTAATATTTGCTTGGTTTTTCAGGATCAAAAGCATAATGTACATGGAGAATGATACAAGTTGATTTTAATTGATGTTGTGGATGTTTGTACACTAACATAACATTGTTTTGTAGGTGTTGGAGCTTGGGCTTAAGCCTTGGGCTTGTTTTGTGTTGTATTGTTTGAGTTGTTTAACTGTTTGCTTTACAGTTTGTCTGATTGGGTACTGACTGAGTTTGATTGTTTCCAGGTACTTTAGTTGCTCAGTTCCTTGTGAACTATTGCTTTGCTTTGCTTAAGCAACTTGCATTTGAGGTATAACCTTCTTACTTCATGTAGTCTGGAGACCCGGCTGTTACCGGGCCGGGCAAATAAATGTCTGAAGTCCTCCTTAAGAGGCAATGATTGTGGTTGTTTATTTTTAAGCCCAAGCAGGTGAAAGCCCTTCAAGTAAGGCAATTGGTGGAAGGTAGGGACAAGCAACCTGTCCCCCACTATTCAGTTGAGTCTTCTCCTTGCTCCCATTACATGGTTGTAGCATTGAGATCAAAAGCCCAAGATCTGTTGTGTCAGAGTCATCGAGTATAGAAGGGTTCCCCTATTCTGGACCCATGCTCATTTATCAGCTCTCCCTGGTTAGGGATAATAGCTGTGAGGTCTGATCCTCACTTCATCCCATCATCTGCTTCACCTTAGCCTCGTAATGGCAAGGTTAAGAGCGAATCCAGCCTGTACAGACGACTTGCTGAGGCAGTCAAACCTATTGTGTGAGCCCCTTGTTTGGCTATAGTGTGTGTTATGTGGATATCTGATTGACATGCTTGTTTGAGATACCTGTTCTCATTTAATGTTGATATATGATTGTATGCTTGTGTGCTAGCTTCTTTCCTGGTTAGGTTAGTTTGCTTATGCAAGTAGGATAGAAAACTGAACTCAGGGTTAACGATGCATGACAACATTAGGTTCGAGTCTCAGCTCCCTAGTCTTGTGTCTTTCCCCGGTTTCTGGTTAGCAATTTAGTCCCTTTCAGGGGAACTACATCGCCCTGATCCTCGTGCCAGACGAGGTATGTAGGCAGGTGGTCGTGCGAGACCACTCCGGGCAACCTTTTTCTTTTTTGCGTGTGTTTAATTGTTATCTGACTGTGTGTTTTGGCTCGGATGCCGACGTAAGCCCAGTGATTGGCTGTCGGGCTCCACGTTTGCCGTTTTGAGTGTGTTTTGGGTTCGGATGCTGACGTAAGCCCAGTGATTGGCTGTCGGGCTCCACGTTTGCCCTTTTGAGTGTGTTTTGGTTCGGATGCTGACGTAATTCCATCCAGTGGTTGTCGGGCTCCATGTTTGCCACCCTTGCTTGTTTGTATGTTTTGTGTTGTTTGGCGTGCGTAAGCCGAACTACAGTGGCTCTGATTCTTGTTCCAGACAAGATATGTAGGCATAAGGTGCGACGCCTTATCGAGCCCGTTTCTCTTAACCCCACCTGCGTTCCCTGTGTGTGTGTGTGATGTTTAGCAACCTTTTTCTTTATTCTAGGACGTGGATCCCGTCGAGTACGACGGACGTGAGGGGTGCTAATACCTTCCCCTCGCGTAACCGACTCCCTTACCCTGTCTCTTTGGTCGCAAGACCATTTCCTTTCCAGGTTTCTCTGAGCGTTTCCTTTCCCTATCTTGGGATAAATAACGTTTAGTGGCGGCTCTGTGTGTGTTTTCTTTCGAGTCTCGCCGGTTGATTTTTCGCAGGATGCGACAGCTGGCGACTCTGCTGGGGACATCTGGATGTAGACCTATGCTGGTCCATCGTCCCTAAGCGAGTCCTTCCTAGCGTTCTAGGATTGGTTTTGGTTGCTTGTATTGTTTATTTATTGCATTTATTATTCTAACCCATGTATATACTTGCATTAATACGTGCATGCATCATTACTGTCATGTTGCCATCTTCCTCTGCAGGTGGTCCTGTTACTTTGGGGTGGGTGTTCTGAGTGGGGCTAAAACCCAGGCCCGAGTATACACCTAGGATTAGCGTGGTCTCACGTCGCTCATGTGTCGGTTGGGCATATTGTTGCGACGTGACATACCACAAGTCGGACGAGGTTCATCTGAGAAGTGCTCTTCCAGTGGGGTTCTCCACTTTGGTTGGGTTATCTCTTTTGGGCTGTTGACTCTGATGACCGATCATTTCCCGGATCTTTGGTTTAGACGATCTTAAGGGAGCTACAATGGCACACCCGCAAGGGCAAACCCATTGAGTATCTCCGCCCGATTGTCGAGACTATTATCCGCCTTAGGATGACCTGTTTAGAATTAACCTGTGAGGGGAGGTTGATTTGTTCAGAGGCATAATCAGATGGTGACCTTTTGAGCTGTGATTCAGAGACATATTTATGAGTCGGATTTATGGTTATTTGTTGCCGTGACGCCGGAGTGCTGTCTGTGATTTATCAGTGGGGATCCGTTTATTTCGGATTCCCCGGGCCGAGATATTTATCAGTGGGGACCCGTTTATTTCGGATTCCCTGGGCCGATTCAGATGGTGATGGTGTGTCTGATCAGAGACCAGTGGTGATGATGATGTATCTGTCTTCCGTTTATTTCGGAACCCGTGGGTCAGAATTGTGATTGTGTATTCCTCAGATGGTTATGATCAGTTCAGAGCCCAGATTCAGTGCAGATGATCAGATGGCTTGGAGGATGGCAACGCATTGCATTCATTCATCAGCATCATTGCATCTTGCATTAATTACATCTAACACATGTTTACCCATATGCAGGGACCCTTTGGATCGAGATCTTGGCTGAGAGACTTTCTATTCAGAGATGAGAAGACCCGGCTTGAAGGATGATGTTGCTTACAGTTTCTTTGACCCGGATATCAGTGTGCTGAAGGATATGATAGCGTTGATGACACCTGACCATGTGGGGTTGTTTCGTGAGGTGTATGGGGGTATTCTGAAGACAGTTTTCAGGCTCATGGACAGAGACAGGAGCGCCATCCATACTCTACTTCAGTTTTACGATCCTGAGCTGAGGTGTTTCGTCTTCCCAGATTACGTGCTAGGGCCGATGTTGGAAGATTATGCTGATATTTTGAATATCCAGATCAGGGATCAGGTTCCTTTCCGTGTTACTAAGGAAGAACCTGATATTGGTGGGATTTCTCGTGCCTTCTATCTGAGTCCAGAGGTTGTGAAGGGTAATCTGAAGGAGAAGGGTAAGTTGCCTGGTTTTCATCTGAGTTTCCTAGAGGCTAAGGCTAAAGAGCAGTCAGAATTGGGGAATTGGGAAGCTGTCTGTGCTCTGGTTGCGGCGAGCATTTATGGGATCATTTTGTTTCCCAACCAGAAGAACTTTGTGGATATCAATGCCATCCGCCTGTTTATTCGAAGGAATCCTATCCCTACATTGATTGGAGATGTCTATTATTCGGTTCATAACCGGAATGAGAAGAGGCGTGGGGGTTTGATTCGATGCTGCGCGCAGTTATTGGTCAAGTGGTTTATGGGTTACTTACCATCCAAGGGTGCTTTTGTTCTTCTGGGCCAGAATGTTACTTGGGCGACCAAACTGATGGGCTTGAGAGCTAAGGACATAGATTGGACTCACAGCAGCGGGGTTGGCCAAGATTTTATTTGCAGTTGCAGGGGTTTTCCCAATGTGCCACTTATAGGGGTGCAGGGTTGCATTAATTATAACCCGACACTTCTTAAGAGGCAGATGGGATTCGCTATGGAGCTTCCACCATACAAGAGTGATGTTCAGGAATCTGTGTACTTCCCGGTTGAGGGTAATCAGGATAGGGTGAAGCAGATATCCGATGCATGGCGCAGTATTCAAAGGAAAGGCAAGGCTTCCTGGGGTAGGGCTAACAACAGATCTTTTCCTCCGTTCGATGATTGGCTCAGAAAGAGAGTGGAGCTTACTTGTCTACCATTTCCTATGGTCGATCCGTGGTATCCGTTGGTTGAGGAGACTCCTTCTACTGTTAGTATGGATGAGTTCTTAGAGATGAAGCGGGAACGAGATCAGCTACTTGCAGAGAAGACGGAATTGGAGATGAGTGTTGCTCGGGTTCAGAGAGCCAATCAGGAGCTCAAAGCAAAGATGGAAGATCAAGACAAGCGGCATGCCCTGAATGCAAAGCGCTTCGAGATGGATACCGCCTACTATGGGAAGGTTAGTCAGGCTTTGGCATCTTCGGCAAAGGAGCATGATATCACTAAGGAGAAGCTGTTCAGAGCATCAAAGGTGATAGAAGATGAGAAGAGGAGGCAAATCCTAGTCAGGGATCAGAGGGATGAGAGAGCCAGAGTCCTCGCTGCAGAGTGGGAGGCGGAGAAAGCAAAGATCAGGGCCGAGAGAGATCATTACATGGCAGAGAGAGACCACTACTTCAGACAGATGAAGATTCATCAGAAGGAAATTGGAAGACTACAGCAGGAGAACATTGAGCTCAGGTTCGCCGCAGAGTTCGCAAGGATGGAAGGCGAGATAGGGCCATCTGCGGGACCCTCATCCAGTTAGATCTTTCATTTGTGTTGGATTACCGTCAGGCTTGTTGACGGAATTCACTTGTCTGTATTTCTTTCCTATTCTGGAGGATTGTATCTGACCTTATCTGGTTGATGTATGACTATTGCACTGACTGTGCACTTTTTGCTATGTGATGGTGATTTTTCATTCAGTGATTGGTTTTCAAGCTTTATTTGCTTTGCTGTATGCACTCTCACGAGCACACACATGGTTGGGGGTATCATGCTAAATCACATATCTCCGATCTGCACGACAAAATCAAACACTGCTAATCAGAATATTGATGCCGGATTATTATTTGTCTCGATGATGCCAGGGTCGAGAGACAGAGTGTCCTTCATATGGATATGCACTGCATACATGCATAATCATGATAACTTGTGTTTTATTTTGCAGGTGACTATTACTAACGTGTTTGTTTGTAACCAGGAATCATTGCTCGCGCTCGAAGAGTAGTACCCCTGCACTTAACTCGCCCTCACAGATATTACACAAGAAGAAACACTCCCAGACTCATGGAGCTTCCCAGTGCTGATATGCTGGAATTGAAGGAGAAAATGACCGAACTGATCAATATAATGCAAGGTTTTGCAATTGGTCAGAAAGCGCTGGCGGATAAAGTTGAGAAACTCGAGCGGGTTTCTGCTCAGAACAGTGAGGTCAACCTGGATGGAGTCTCCAACCAGGGGCAGGGATCTCGTGATGGTGGAAAGAGGACAACAGTTGGTCTGGTGAATAATGCTGGTGCTGCTGGTCAACCTGGGCCTAGTCAGAATATGAAAGACAACTTTGTGCCTCCGTTTTATGGGTTTGACGAAGATCAGGAGGAAGATAGAGAGGCTGACCAGTTCTCTATGCGAAATGAGCCTTTTGTGCCTTACGACATTCCTCCTCAGAACAAGGAAATCCAGCTGCTGGCTGAGAAAATAAAAGTGCTGGAGAGTTATGCCACTCCCGGGGTGGTGAATATGTCAAATATGGGGCTGGTAGAGGGAATCGTTATTCCGCAGAAATTCAAAGCGCCGGCATTTGACAAGTATAACGGCAGTTCCTGCCCGGAAACTCATCTCCAGGCATTCGTCCGCAAAATCTCTGCATACACGGCAGATCAGAAGCTGTGGATGTACTTTTTCCAGGACAGCCTGTCCGGAGGCTCCTTGGAATGGTATACTAAGCTGAAGTCAGCTGATATTAAGAGTTGGCAAGATCTTGGGGATGCGTTCTTCAAGCAATACCAGTTCAACGCAGATATGGCTCCGAGCCGTACCCAGCTGCAGGGTATGTCTCAAAAGCACAATGAGGGCTTTAAGGAGTATGCCCAAAGATGGAGAGAACTGGCTGCAAGGGTGCAACCCCCGCTTGTGGATCGTGAAATGTCGGACTTGTTTATGGGGACCCTGCAGGGGCCGTTTGCTGAGAGAATGGTGGGTTGTCCTGTCACCAATTTTTCCGATATTGTGGTAGCTGGCGAAAGAATTGAGAGTTGGTTGAAGTTGGGCAAGATTCAGGGTGCGTCTTCTTCTTCGTCAGGATCGAAGAAACCATTTGGTAATAATGGCGGGCAGAGGAAGAAGGAAGGAGACACTAGTGCAGTGTACACTCAACGTGGACCCAGTAGGGACCGTTACTTCCAGCACAATGCTGCGGTAACAATTCCTGCTGAGTCTCAGCCAGCACAACCGCAACAGCAGCAACAGCAACAGAGACAACAACCCTTTCAGCAGAGGCAGCAAAGGGCCGGTTATCAGATCCGGGGCAGAGCACAGGATCGTCAGTTTGATAGGCCTCCGGTGACCTATGCCTTTTTGTTCAAAAAGTTGATGGATTTGGGCCTTGTGCAAACCAGAACTCTGGCACCTTTGAGACCTGATCAGAGGCCAGCCAGTTATGATGAGACTGCGAAATGTGAATTCCACTCAGGTGCGCCTGGGCATAATATTGAGAACTGTAAAGCTTTTAAGCACACAGTTCAGGATTTAGTGGATTCCAAGGCTATTAATTTTGCTCCATCCCCCAATGTCAATGCAAATCCCATGCCTGCGCATGGTCAGAGGGGGGTGAATGCCATCTTTGAGGAGAGCAGAGTGGGGCTGTTTGAGGTTGGTCAGCTGAAGACGCCTTTGATTGGGGTCAAAAGGCAATTGTTGAGGAATGGGGTCTATCCGGGCTGCGGATCTGATTGTGCTGAGTGCACTATTTCTGCAAATGGTTGTGAGCTTCTGAGGAAGCATGTCCAGGGTCTGATGGACGCAGGGAATATTGTGATTGAGAAGGCTGAAGGAAAGAGTGAAGAGGTCTCCACCATAACTATATACTATGATCCGGTGGATTTGTCAAATCTGGTGGAGGAGGCCCCAGTTACCATCACGGTACCTGGGCCAATTCCATATGACAAAGATGATGCCGTACCTTGGCATTATGGTGGGGAGGTATATTGTAATGGTGAGAGGTTGGAGGAACAATCCGCTAGTGAAACCACCGTGCTAAAGGTGGATAATGCCGGTCCCAGCGGTTTCACTCGCAGCGGTAGGTTGTTTGCTCCCGACGCATTGAGGAGGGGGGAGGAAGAAAAAGAGAAAAAAGAAAAGGCCGAGGCTTTAGCCAGGGCAAAGGGAAAGGCTGTGGTGGATAATGGTAGTACTCCTGTGATGACACCGGCGCCTGCGGGGTCGGATAATAAATTTGATGATGAAGCTGAGGAATTTCTGAGGATCATCAAGAAGTCAGAGTACAAGTTGGTTGATCACTTGCAGCAGACTCCTTCAAAAATCTCAATTCTGTCACTGCTGTTGAGTTCTGAGGGTCATAGGGAGGCTTTGTTGAAAATATTGAAGAAAGCTTATGTTCCTCAGGAGATCACAATCAACCAATTGGAGACGGTCGTATCCAACGTGCATGCTAGCCATGGGCTGGGCTTTACGGATATGGACCTGACAGTGGACGGCAAGAATCATAACCGGGCTCTACACATTGCCATGGAATGCAAAGGAGCCGTGCTTTCGCATGTGCTGGTTGATACCGGTTCCTCTTTGAATGTGTTGCCTAAGAAGGCCCTGGCAAAGCTTAATTGTGATGGGCTGATTTTGACCCCGACTGATTTAATTGTGCGGGCTTTTGATGGGTCAAAGCGAGCCGTATTCGGGGAGGTGGAGTTACCAGTAAAGATTGGCCCGGAGGTGTTTAAGTCAACCTTCTATGTTATGGACATCCAACCAGCTTACAGTTGCTTGTTGGGTCGCCCATGGATTCATGCTGCGGGAGCAGTTACGTCGACTTTGCACCAAAAGCTGAAATATGTTTGGGGAGGCCAGGTCGTTACTGTTTGCGGAGAGGAGGACATCTTTGTCAGCCACCTGTCTTCTTTCAAATATGTTGAGATGGACGGCGAAATATGGGAGACGCCTAGCCAGTCATTTGAAACTGTTAAGGTGGAGAATGCCCTGTTCGCCAAGCAAGAGGAAGAGAAACCGTCCATCGCTTCTTATAAGCAGGCTGCTGAGGTAGTCAAAAGTGGAGAGGCTCCAGGCTGGGGCAGAATAATGGAGGTCCCTGAGAAAAAAGACCGTTTTGGGGTTGGATATCAACCGGGCCGAGGCTTGGGACGAGGAAGAGGGGGTCGTACGTCTGTAACTTTCACGAGTGCCGGAATGCTGGATCCGGACCACATCTGCATGATGGGTGAAGATACTGACAGCGACTGTGACATGGACCGGTGGATAACGCCGTGCGAACCAGGGATGGAAATCCACAACTGGAAGGCCGAAGAAATCATCCGGGTCACTCTCCTCGAAGAGTAATATTTTTCTTGTTTTCTTTCTTATTTGCATGCAAACCATGCGTGTTGCCCGACACGTAATGGTCCATTGTAAGGGCCACCTCATGTTTAAATTTGCAGAATTTTGCATCATTAATAAAAGGATGTTTTTCAGTTAAAAGCGGTGTTCCCTGTTTTTCATTTATTTTTGCAGTTTAAAAATTAAAAACAAATAAAAATGGCAATGTTTTCATTTTTCCTTTTCAATTTTTCACACCGGTTCTAAAGCAATGCATGAATCAACATTCATGCAGATGCGATTCCTCTCCGGATCTCATTGATAACAATCCTGTTACACCCATGTATGACTTCGACAATCCGATCTATCTTGCTGAAGAAGAAGACGAAGAAGATTGTGAACTACCAGGGGAATTGGCCAGGTTGTTAAAACAAGAGGAGAAGGTCATTCAGCCGCATGAGGAACAGATTGAGGTTGTAAATCTGGGTACCGATGAGGTTAAGAAGGAGGTGAAAATCGGGGCTGCTTTGGAGGAGAGTGTCAAGAGCCGAATGGTGGCGTTGCTGAAAGAGTATGTCGACATCTTTGCCTGGTCTTATCAAGATATGCCAGGGTTGGATACCGATATTGTTGTGCACAAGCTACCGTTGAGAACAGATTGTCCTCCAGTGAAGCAGAAGTTGCGCAGAACTCGACCTGATATGGCGATGAAGATTAAGGAAGAAGTGCAGAAGCAGTGGGATGCTGGTTTCCTTGCTGTCACTAACTATCCGCCATGGGTTGCGAACATTGTGCCAGTCCCGAAGAAGGATGGGAAGGTGAGAATGTGTGTGGATTACCGAGATCTGAACAGAGCTAGTCCGAAGGATGATTTTCCACTACCACACATTGACGTGTTGGTAGATAATACTGCTCAATTCTCGGTGTTTTCCTTCATGGATGGCTTTTCTGGCTATAATCAAATCAAAATGTCGCCAGATGATATGGAGAAAACAACGTTCATTACACCGTGGGGCACCTTTTGTTACAAGGTGATGCCATTCGGTCTCAAAAACGCCGGTGCTACTTATCAGAGAGCCATGGTGACTTTGTTTCATGATATGATTCATCATGAAATTGAATGCTATGTTGATGACATGATAGCAAAGTCCCAAACAGAAGAGGGGCATTTGGTAGATCTGGCCAAGCTGTTTGACCGGTTGAGACAGTTCAGACTGAGGTTGAATCCGAACAAGTGCACGTTCGGAGTGCGGTCCGGTAAATTGCTGGGGTTCATTGTAAGTGAGAAAGGAATCGAGGTTGATCCTGCAAAAGTAAAAGCGATAAAAGAAATGCCTGAACCGAGAACGGAGAAAGAGGTTCGTGGTTTCTTGGGTAGATTGAACTACATTTCACGGTTCATATCTCATCTAACAGCCACGTGTGAACCAATATTTAAATTGTTGAGAAAAGACCAAACGGTCAGGTGGAATGATGATTGCCAAGCGGCATTTGAAAAGATCAAAGAGTATTTGCAGGAGCCTCCGATTCTGATGCCTCCTGTGGAGGGAAGACCGTTAATTCTGTACATGACAGTCCTCGAGGGGTCTATGGGGTGTGTATTGGGGCAGCATGACGAGTCTGGTCGAAAAGAGCATGCCATATACTACCTTAGCAAAAAGTTTACCGACTGTGAAACAAGATATTCACTGCTCGAGAAAACTTGCTGTGCTTTGGTCTGGGCTGCTCGCCGACTAAGGCAGTACATGCTGGTTCATACCACTTTGTTGATTTCCAAGATGGATCCGATCAAGTACATTTTTGAAAAGCCAGCATTGACCGGAAGGGTTGCGAGGTGGCAAATGATTTTGACTGAATATGATATTCAGTACACCTCTCAGAAAGCAATTAAGGGGAGTGTATTGTCTGATTACCTCGCCCAGCAACCTATTGATGATTATCAACCGATGAAGTTTGAATTCCCTGATGAGGACATCATGTTTCTCAAATCGAAGGATTGTGAGGAACCGATCCCGGAGGAGGGGCCTGACCCTGAATCCGAATGGATTTTGATGTTTGATGGGGCCGTTAACGTGAATGGAAGCGGTGTTGGTGCTGTTTTGGTTACGCCGAAAGGATCTCATATTCCTTTTGCTGCCCGGCTAACATTTGAGTGCACCAACAACGTAGCTGAATACGAAGCTTGCATATTGGGTATCGAAGAGGCGATTGATTTGAGAATCAAGAACCTTGTGATATATGGAGATTCAGCTCTGGTGATAAATCAGGTTAACGGAAAATGGTATACGCATCAATCTCATTTGGTTCCGTATCGAGATTATACGAGGAGATTGTTGACGTTTTTCACCAAGGTGAAGATGCATCATGTGCCCAGAGAGGAGAATCCTTTGGCAGATGCTTTGGCTACTCTGGCTGCCTTGATCAAGGTGCAGAGGTGGAATCAGTTCCCCAGTGTTGAAGTGGGACGTCTGGATAGACCGGCTTATGTGTTTGCTGTTGATACAGCGCCTGATGATGAGAAGCCGTGGTATTACGATATCAAGCGCTATCTTGAGACGCAAGAGTATCCTGAGGGAGCATCTAAGAAAGATAGAAAGACTCTGCGGAGGTTGGCCATGGTATTCTACCTGAATAAGGATGGGGTTTTATATAAGAGAAATTTTGATTGGGTCTTGCTCAGATGTGTTGATGATGCAGAAGCAAGCCAATTGATGAAAGAGGTTCATGAGGGATCGTTTGGTACCCATGCCAGTGGGAATGCGATGGTAAAGAAGCTGCTGAGAGCAGGTTATTACTGGATGACAATGGAGGCCCAATGTTTTAATTTTGTGCGGAAGTGTCATAAATGCCAGATTTATGCTGATAAGGTGCACGTGCCTCCAAATCCGTTGAGCTTAATGTCGTCTCCATGGCCATTCGCTATGTGGGGCATTGATATGATTGGAAAGATAGAGCCTACGGCTTCGAATGGGCACAGATTCATATTAGTGGCTATTGATTACTTCACCAAGTGGGTTGAAGCAGCTTCTTATACGAATGTGACGAAGCAGGTCGTGGCCAGATTTCTCAAGAGAGACATCATTTGCCGATATGGGGTTCCCGAAAGAATCGTTACTGATAATGGTTCTAATTTGAACAACAAGATGATGGCAGAGTTGTGCCGGGAATTCAAGATTGAGCATCACAATTCTTCTCCTTATCGTCCGAAGATGAATGGGGCGGTTGAGGCAGCCAACAAAAATATAAAGAAGATTGTGCAAAAAATGGTGGTAACATACAAAGACTGGCATGAGATGTTGCCGTTCGCGTTGCATGGGTACAGAACGTCGGTGCGTACATCTACTGGGGCAACTCCTTTCTCATTGGTATATGGGATGGAGGCTGTATTACCTGTTGAAGTTCAGATTCCCTCTTTGAGAGTCCTGATGGACGTGAAATTGCAAGAGGCTGAATGGGTAAGGACCCGATATGAAGAGTTGAGCCTGATTGAGGAAAAGAGGCTAGCAGCCATCTGTCATGGGCAATTGTACCAGCAAAGGATGAAGCGTGCTTTTGACAAGAAGGTGAGACCTCGGGTATATCACGTAGGTGATATGGTGCTGAAAAGGATCCTTCCTCCTCAAAACGATCGAAGGGGCAAATGGACACCGAATTATGAAGGTCCATTCGTGGTCAAGAAGGTTTTCTCTGGTGGAGCCTTGTTGTTAACGACCATGGATGGCGAGGATTTTCCATCCCCTGTGAATGCGGACGCAGTTAAAAAATACTTCGTATAAATTGACCCGCTGGACGAAAAGAACAAAATAGTCCAGGCAAAAATGGGCATCCCGGCGAACCAAAAAAACAGAAAGAAAGGTTCGAGCAAAAATTAGGGATATAAATGAAAAATTGTACACCCGGCAAGTCGAAAACCTGAAAAGGCGACTTGGGCAAAAAAGGGTATCCCGGTGGACTGAAAACCTGAAAGGGCGGTCCAGGCAAAAGAGGGATTGAAACGAACAACTGCGTCTAGCATGATCGTTTGCGCTTTGGTTAAAGCATCATGGATAATACCCGGTAGGGATCAATCAGAATCGTCTTGTTCAGAAGGCAGAAAGCACGGAGAGTCTGAGGACATATGGGGTGTAACCGAGTTGGAACTCGATGAGATTACGGGTTTCACATTGCCATTAGGATAGATTTTTCCTTTTGAGCGCAATTACCTCTTTTCAGGAATTGCTTCCCTTTGTATTGCTCATTTGAGCCACACTTTTCCAATCAATAAAATGCATATTCAGTCAAATAATTTTGTTTTTGTTTTTCATTACCGCTTTGATTGCCAAAACATCCGATTATTTTGATAAAGAATCTTTGCATTTTAAGACATACAGGTTCCTTCCAATGCATGTTTATAAGATTGAATGCTTGAAATCTTATTTGGAAGGTTGAGTGACCCAAGTGTTGAAATCTTGACACGCCTGGGGCATGGTTTTATCTGATGATCTGTTTTGCAGGGACTGTTAGATATTTTCACTCACTTGCAGGTTGTGATGTGTGAGCATTGGCAAAGCAAATCCCCAGAGAGTTCACTCAGGAACGAAGGAATGAAAGAAATGACGAAAACGTTGAGACGTACGACGATCCTTGATGATAATCAAGAAGACTCTTCAAAGTCGGAAGATTCGGAAGTCTGTAGAAATTCCCCGCAGAGTTTGACCAGAAACGAATGGATGGGTGGAGAAGCAGTGAGAGACGTCGAGACGTCCGACGACCTTTGGAATTAATCAAGAAGACTCTTCAAAGTCGGAAAATTGAAATTTCTGTATAACTCCCAGGAGTACGTTTCTCGTCGAGCGCGGGGCGATTTGGAATACAAGATGATGGAGCAGAAAAGGTCCAGACGAGTCTGGGAATTCTCAAAAGTGGAAAGCTGATACGAGATTTGGAAAGTGGATACCGTGGTTCGATGAGTCGACGGGTGTTCTGTACCAATTGTTCTCATTTCCCAGCTAGGTCCCCAAGCAGAGTCATAGGACTAACTCCCCAGCAGATTCCAGATCTGTAGACTTCTCCAGCCGAGTCAGGATGGTTATCCCGGTAGGTTTACAACGGTGTTTCCTCAGCAGCCAGGTCTGAAGGTTGCTAGTCCCCGAGTGGAGCGAGTTCAAAGAAATATATCTCCAGCAGTTCCCCGAGTGGAGCGGGTTTTTTCAATGACATATCTCTCCAACAGTGTTCATTCTACCAGTGGATTGAACGAGTTTCCGTAGCAGACGAATATCTGCATCCCCAGCCGAGGGTATCCTACATGTGGATTGATTGGGTCCTCCCCAGCGGAGTAGTTGTCGTTCCCCTAGTAGGGTCTGGATGGTATTCCCCCAGCAGGTTGAAGATTGCTCATTTCCCCAGCGGGAGTATCTGTGAGGGTTCCCAAAGCAGAGTTGGGATCTATATCCCCAGCAAGTCAAAGACTGTGGTATTCCCACAGAGTGCAGTGAAGGATCTGTATCCCCAGCATGTCCTCGAGAGGGTGGGGTGCAAAGGAGGTATTCCCCAGCATGTCCTCGAGAGGGTTGGGTGCAAAGGATCTGTATCCCCAGCAAGGGTTGTCTATTTCCTAGCAGCAGTGCTATCCCCGGCAGGGTGGAAATCGGAGCAGTGGCGAGTTCCTCAGCAGAGAGTCTCGTTTTCCCCAGAAAATTCCCTTGAGGGGGATACTTTTTATGCATTCATCATGTAGAGTAAGCATAGCATATTGCATAGAAAAATAATAAAGCGCGTAGCATTTCCATAATTATGGAGCATTACGCAGAAAAATCAATCATGCATCATATTGCAAGCATAGAGCTAGTCTCAAGCTGTGGTTACCGTTTGAGAGGTGGTTTTGCCCAGAGGTGAAGATGTTACTCCGAAGAGTTTAGCCTCATGATTGGATCAGAGATGTACCCCAGTAGTGCGATACTGGAGGGAGTTTTTCCGTCGGGCAGAGATGGAAACGTTACGCGATCAGCGCGATTTGAGCCGTGATTACCGCTTGAGGATTGGTTTTGCCGGACAGTGAAGACGATACTCCGAGGAGTTTAGCATTGTGAGTTTGGAACAACAGTATTTCCCAGTCATCAGTAAGTGTCTGGTCGAGCTTGATTGGTGTCCTGTAAAACATCATCATTCGATGTTCAGTAAACGTCGAGTTATTTCCCAGTCATTGTTTAATGTCTGGTCGGTCATTGTTTGATGTCCTGTCAACATCATTGTTTGATGTCCTGTCAACATCATTGTTTGATGTCCTGTCAACATCATTGTTTGATGTCCTGTCAACATCCTTGTTTGATGTCCTGTCAACATCATTGTTCGATGTCCTGTCAACATCATTGTCCGATGCCTGTAAACATCGAGTTTTCTCCCAGTCATTGTTTAATGTTTGGTCGAGTTTTCTTTGGTGTCCTGTAAAACATCATCGTTCGATGTCCAGTAAACGTCGAGTTTTCTCCCAGTCATCAGTCAGTGTCTGGTTGAAAGTGTTACTCTGAGGAGTGTGGTACCATGACGTCAGATCAGCAGTGTTCCCCAGTAGTGCGATATTGGAGGAAATGTTTCCGTCGGACAGAGATGGAAATGATATCAGAAGACGTTACGCGATCAGCGCGATTCCGGGGTTCAAATGGAGAAAAGGAGATGTTGCGACATTTTCTGGAGATCGGGGTTCAATCAGAGAAGAGTATAGGCTGAGGCATTTTCTGGGGTTCAAATGGAGATAGAGTTGAAGATTATATCCAGGATGAGGTCCTTGGGATTATCTTCTGTTCATGTGTCGCCTTAGACTATGGCGGAGGCCAATGGAGGTCGTTATAGGTGTCTTCTGAGGAAGAGATACACATGCTACCTTCCTTTGTGAAGGTTTACCCTCTGACATGTCGCCCTCAGAGTGGTTGGGTGTTATTTCCGACGTTGCCAGCGGAATTATCACGAGAGATTGGAGAAAAGGAAATGTGGATACATTTTCTGGAGACGGGGTTCAAATGGAGAAAAGGAAATGTGGATACATTTTCTGGAGACGGGGTTCAAATGGAGAAAAGGAAATGTGGATACATTTTCTGGAGAACGGGGTTCATTCTGGCGATCGAGAGTTATCGTCAGGCGACTGGGGTTCAAACTGGAGATCGGGGTTCATTATGTTGGCAAAAAGGAGTGCTGAGGCATTTTCTGGGGTTCAAATGCAGAGGTCCGAGGATCGTTTGCGCAGAGAAAATTTCGGGGTTCAAGAAAATAAGAAAAAGAAGCAGAGAAACGTTCGGGGTTCAAGAAAATGAAAAGAGATAAGAAAATTTCGGGGTCCAAGAAAAGCAGAGAAGCAAAAAAGGAATGAGAATCCTGAGTGGATGTGTGGTGCTCAGACCATGGTTATCCCTGTGCTACCATTTATTTTGGTATCCAGGTCGACGGTTTCGAGTTTGTTTCTTCGCCGATGCTGACAGGCGTTGTTAATTATTATCTCATCAGAGTGCAAATTGTTCGTCTGTTCTTGGTATTCAATCACTCTTCATCCTGATCATCCGAAAGCCGAGGCTATTTCGTATCGACAGGTTCACAGTGGATTGAATAGGGGCAGCTGTAACACCTCAAAATTCGCCCTCCTCTCTTGGGACTAGCATTAACATATGTACATATCATTTTAGGACATTAGGCATAGCATGTGGTTACATAGTGCAAGCCATCTTCCCCAAGTCTTGATCAGGAGATGAGGAAGTCAAGTGCAAGTCAGGGTTTTATTGATTGATCATGGGCCATCTGAGGATTGGGCTGTGGATTAGGGTTTTATGATTCTCCAAGGGTATTGGTCTTCATATTGTTTGAATTGATACATCATCATCATCATGGTTGGATGTCATCAGGAGATTGAAGAACGTTCCTTGAGATTAGGGTTTTGACCACTGGTCAACCCTAATCAGCTGTATTGGGCCAATCAGGGCTGGATCAGGAGATGAGGTTTCTGATGGTTATGAGTTTCATTTTGTGATTATATGGTGATTATTGAGGCTAGGGTTTCACCCTTGAGCCATTTCAGTTGGAGATTGGGGTTCAAATTGATCTGTGCATTGCCTGATTCATCTGTCAGTTGAAAAGTCAACTGTGGTCAACTGTACATGATCTGGTGGATTTGGAGGTGGAAACAAGTTAGACACACTTCATTCATGTTGGAACAAGTGTTGAATGACATTGCAAAGCTTAAAAATGAAGAAAATCAAGTCAGGACAAAAACTGCCAAAAATAGAAAGTGACTTGTAGCTGAAGTTTCCAAAAATGGAAAGTTTTTGACCTCAAAAACAGAAGTCCAAGGAAGCTTCAAATGAAAAATTGTTCAACATGACAGATGTAGATCTTGTTCTCACCTTTCCAAAAAGTCCAAGAACTTGAAAATCCAATGTATGGTTGGGGAGATATGGCTCAGTGAATTTCAGAAAAGATCCGTAATCAGGAGGCCATAACTACCACATACTTTGTCCAAATTGCAAGTTCTTTATATGCACAAACTCCATTTGACATGTACTTTGAGGGTGCATCATTGGATTTTCCCAAAAAGGGCCAAGGCAAAAAGTCACTTTTCAACTGGACAGCTGAATTGGACCAGGGGCAAAATTGTCCAAATGTCAAAATAATTGGAATTTTTGAATGGGACTTTTTCCAACACCTCAGGAATGGCATTTAGAATGTGTTTGAATCCTCATTTCATGCATAGGCCTTTTAAGTTGAGATTTGGCTTGAAAAGTGAAATGGTGAAAATTGGTCATTTTGCATACACATAGTGAATTTGAGAATGGAGCAACCAATGAGCATGAAACAAGTTTCTACAGTTCACATATGATATTTAGAAGGTGTATGTGCTGTCAAAACAGGTGGCACTAGCTGTCATGGTGAAATTACAATTTTGCCCCCACTTTGAAAATAACCATTTACACTAACTATGCATTTGGCTAATTGAGTGGATTAAGGGATAATTAAGCATTCATATATATTCATAATCCCTTCCTAATCATAACAGAAAATCACTTTTACCAAGATGGGATCTCAAACTTTCCAAATTCTCAAGTTTTCTCTCAAAATCTCAAGAACACCATAAACACAAAACTTCATCAAACTTCATCAAATCTCAACCAATTTTCGAGATTCTTTTTGCATTCATCTCCTCTCATCAATATCTCAATCTGTTTTTGGTAATTGGAGGAGGAAAAGCTTCAAATCGTGGCTGTCAAAGAAGCATCATCCATGGTGAAATGATGAATTCGCGCGCTAGAAGCTCTTGCAATCGCATCTAACCGTTCCATTTGTCTTCCTCATCATCCTACTGCAACTGTTTGAAGGAATTAAAGCTCAAGAACAACGAGAACTCCGCTGCCATATCCAGGTTTGAGCAAAATCGATCGTCACCATTTGCTTAATCATTATATGCGTTTGAAAGGCCTTGTTATGTAGATCGTGGATATGTGTTTGGTTTTGAGAATAGTGTACCATAGCCTGAGAAATCTGGAAATGAATTTATGAGCACAAACCCTAGATCGATCGATTCTTGAGTTTTAGGAATTGTTAGGTTGTTTGGAATGTATATTTGTAATCCTCATGTTCGTGCGAGTCCAACGGACATAAGCTTGTCAATTTTTGTGAGAATTTCATGTTCGTCAAATTCTGCCAATTCTGGAAAAATGTCGTTTGGAGATGATGAAGAAACTGGCGTTTGATCCAAAAAACTCGTTTGAATTTTTAAACTTCCTGTTTCCCGCTCCCGCCGTGTGGTAATTACCAATACTGCTACTGTGCTATTTTGATTAATTTGTTTAATTCACAAGAATTCATAAACACCTTTAAAAATCCATAAAAAATTGTAGAAAATTCATAAAAATGTGAGGATTTTTTCTATGACTTTGTCATTGACTGTAGAATTTTTTTGACCTATTGGTCAAAGTTGTGCTTGGCAAATATTTTATTCGGCATAGGCTTTTCTAATGTATGTCACATTTTGATACATTTTGGCAATTTGATCATGAAATACTCATATCATAAAATAAATGGCTGAAAATTTTTGTGGTGGTTCTTGACTCATTGAGGATTATTTATATGTAAATTTCATGAATTTTTGATACCTGGTTAGAGAGCAGCAAATTCTGGAACTTAGGTGTGACAATTTGTGTCACACCTCTTGATGTCAACTTGTTGAATTTAATTGGATGACCTATGCATGTTGGAATTGGCTGAAATTTTGCATGATGAATTGTTGATATGTTAGGATGTTGTATGAATTTTTGTAGAATTTTTCACTTTATTTTCAATTTGATCATGATTTTTCATTTCTGGTGATTGAAATTGCAAGCTCATGTGATACATGTTGGTAGATTGATTGGGAAATCCTCATATTGTATTGTATGGCCATGAAATTTGGTATGCATGAACTAGACACATTGTGTGACCTCCCTGTTTTGGTCTCATCCATTTCTTTTTTGTTTTCAATGAGATATGAATTTTTGAATTGGATGTATGCATTGATGGTGTGAATTGAAGCCTATAATTGTGTCTGTTTTTGTTGATTTTCATTGACATGGTTACATTTGCCCAATTAAGCTCAAATTTGACATGATAGACCTTGATTGACCCCTGTTTAGGTGTAATTAATTTGAGAATTTTTGGATTTATTTTGATAGGGATTTGAATGCAATACTTCTGTTTGTATGCTTGGTGGTTCATTTGACCTCATATGGATTGTTTTGTGCATGAATTGAACATGATGGATGATATAAACATGAGACCAATGATGTTTGATCTTGTTTGATGTTAATTTGATGTTGGATGGTGGATACCTTGCTGTTTTAACTTTTTTCTTGCTTTTGGACCCTAGGCTTGGCCTAGTGGTCTAGTTACTAATATTTGCTTGGTTTTTCAGGATCAAAAGCATAATGTACATGGAGAATGATACAAGTTGATTTTAATTGATGTTGTGGATGTTTGTACACTAACATAACATTGTTTTGTAGGTGTTGGAGCTTGGGCTTAAGCCTTGGGCTTGTTTTGTGTTGTATTGTTTGAGCTGTTTAACTGTTTGCTTTACAGTTTGTCTGATTGGGTACTGACTGAGTTTGATTGTTTCCAGGTACTTTAGTTGCTCAGTTCCTTGTGAACTATTGCTTTGCTTTGCTTAAGCAACTTGCATTTGAGGTATAACCTTCTTACTTCATGTAGTCTGGAGACCCGGCTGTTACCGGGCCGGGCAAATAAATGTCTGAAGTCCTCCTTAAGAGGCAATGATTGTGGTTGTTTATTTTTAAGCCCAAGCAGGTGAAAGCCCTTCAAGTAAGGCAATTGGTGGAAGGTAGGGACAAGCAACCTGTCCCCCACTATTCAGTTGAGTCTTCTCCTTGCTCCCATTACATGGTTGTAGCATTGAGATCAAAAGCCCAAGATCTGTTGTGTCAGAGTCATCGAGTATAGAAGGGTTCCCCTATTCTGGACCCATGCTCATTTGTCAGCTCTCCCTGGTTAGGGATAATAGCTGTGAGGTCTGATCCTCACTTCATCCCATCATCTGCTTCACCTTAGCCTCGTAATGGCAAGGTTAAGAGCGAATCCAGCCTGTACAGACGACTTGCTGAGGCAGTCAAACCTATTGTGTGAGCCCCTTGTTTGGCTATAGTGCGTGTTATGTGGATATCTGATTGACATGCTTGTTTGAGATACCTGTTCTCATTTAATGTTGATATATGATTGTATGCTTGTGTGCTAGCTTCTTTCCTGGTTAGGTTAGTTTGCTTATGCAAGTAGGATAGAAAACTGAACTCAGGGTTAACGATGCATGACAACATTAGGTTCGAGTCTCAGCTCCCTAGTCTTGTGTCTTTCCCCGGTTTCTGGTTAGCAATTTAGTCCCTTTCAGGGGAACTACATCACCCTGATCCTCGTGCCAGACGAGGTATGTAGGCAGGTGGTCGTGCGAGACCACTCCGGGCAACCTTTTTCTTTTTTGCGTGTGTTTAATTGTTATCTGACTGTGTGTTTTGGCTCGGATGCCGACGTAAGCCCAGTGATTGGCTGTCGGGCTCCACGTTTGCCGTTTTGAGTGTGTTTTGGGTTCGGATGCTGACGTAAGCCCAGTGATTGGCTGTCGGGCTCCACGTTTGCCCTTTTGAGTGTGTTTTGGTTCGGATGCTGACGTAATTCCATCCAGTGGTTGTCGGGCTCCATGTTTGCCACCCTTGCTTGTTTGTATGTTTTGTGTTGTTTGGCGTGCGTAAGCCGAACTACAGTGGCTCTGATTCTTGTTCCAGACAAGATATGTAGGCATAAGGTGCGACGCCTTATCGAGCCCGTTTCTCTTAACCCCACCTGCGTTCCCTGTGTGTGTGTGTGATGTTTAGCAACCTTTTTCTTTATTCTAGGACGTGGATCCCGTCGAGTACGACGGACGTGAGGGGTGCTAATACCTTCCCCTCGCGTAACCGACTCCCTTACCCTGTCTCTTTGGTCGCAAGACCATTTCCTTTCCAGGTTTCTCTGAGCGTTTCCTTTCCCTATCTTGGGATAAATAACGTTTAGTGGCGGCTCTGTGTGTGTTTTCTTTCGAGTCTCGCCGGTTGATTTTTCGCAGGATGCGACAATTAGCCATGCACTTTTACGAGAATTTACAATGTATTCACTCGGACGTATTGAGACAGAGCTTTCATACTTTATATACTTCAAGACTTGTCATATGTTTCTATTTTATAGACACTTGCTTGAGTTCACTTGAGATGAATCTTGAGTTAGGTTCTATTAGGTTGCAATCATCAGAGAGTCAAGTCCATTATCAAACATTAATAGTTTGGTTTGCATCTTTAATCATTTTAACCACTTATGCTTGGCTTTAGACATTTGGTTTTTTAATAAGAATATATATATATATATATATATATATATATATATATATATATATATATATATATATATATATATATATATATATATATATGAAACCGGTACAAACTAGAGAGGGGTGACTATATCAAAACCCTCTTAGGAAGAAATGAACCTAAAGAAAGGAAAACCTGTTGGAACAAGTTTGGTTCTACAAATTTTCATGAGTTTTGATGATTATAAAGTATAAAAGAATAATTTTATTGTCTAACAATTTGTTGAGTGTGCATACTCTGAGCTTACTTAAAGCAAAGTAAAGTTAAATATGATCCAGAAAGAAGTTAAATAAAGATAACTCTAAACAATCCAAGATGTTGAACTATGTCGATCAAACCAAACTCTAAACTATGGTCCTAAAGAGACTATGGACTCAAATAAAAGAGACTCTGAACTATGGACTTCATCAGAATCTGAATCAATGTTATCCTTGTAATAGTTCTGAAGATTATGTCAACTCTGGTTATCACCAGTAAACACTTCTGAAAAAGGTGTCTCTAATGCACTTTGTGTCATCATAACCTTATCTAGTCACCAGACTCTTATAGGTTTTGAACTCTAAACAGATGTTCTATCACTCGTATGCAAGGCATTATTCTAGAGTATTATAACAGGCTAAGAGTTACTATGTTTTGTGCCTATAAAATGTCAAATCAATAGTCCTACTTCAAACAGCTATAAAAGATTTTCTACCTACTACCCAAGATTTACTGCTACACCTACTTCTACTGTAACCGTGTACCTCGAAGGAAGTTGCAATCCTATTCTCCAACGGATCTAATTCTTCTTATAAGTAGAGGTTAAAGGATTTGTAGAGAAGATGATGATGGTGATGGATGACCACTAAATAAAAAGGCTCATGAGCTGAAACTTCACGATGAAGAAAATTCATTAAAGAAAATCATCGTCAAGAAAGAAAAGATTAAAGAAACACCGATTTTTGTTTCAAATATTCTCAAGTGTATAAACTTAATTTCAGTGTGTAATCTGCAGTTTGTTGACTTGAAGTCACGAAGGATAGACATATGGTTCCCGCGTCTAACTTCTACTTTATGAAGTGTCGATCAATCTCGATATGCTTGGTTCTGTCATGTTGAATTGGATTATGGGCTATGCTAATAGCAGCTTTATTGTCAGAGTACAATTTCAATGGAAGCTCAATTTACATCTTAAGTTCTTCTAGGACTCTAAGGATCCATAATCCTTCATAAATACCTTGAGACATAGCTCTAAACTCGGCCTCTGCATTACTCCTTGCTAAAAATCTTTGTATCTTGCTTCTCCATGTTACAAGATTACCTCAAACATAGGTACAATATCCAGAGGTTAATCTTCTATCTGTGACTGAACCTGCCCAATCGGCATCGGTGAAGATAGACACATTTCTTTCACTAGTTTTCTTAAAAAATAATTCTTTTCCAGGATTTCCCTTCAAATATCTCAGTATCCTATAGACTACCTCAAGATGTTCCTCGAAAGGAGAATGCATAAACTGATTCACTACACTAACTGAGAAAGCAATATCAGGTCGGGTGTGTGACAAATAAATCAGTTTCCCAACCAATCTCTGATATCTCCCAGTATAAACAGAAACATTACCTTCTCCACAAAGTTTAGCATTAGGATCCATAGGGGTATTTGCAGGACAACATCCACTCATTCTTGTTTCTTTCAATAAGTCTATAATGTATTTCTGTTGTGAAACAACAATACCATTTTTTGACTGAGCAACCTCCATACCTAGAAAATATCTCATGAACCCCAGGTCCTTGATTTCAAAGTCTACTTACCATTTCTCTTTTACTCTTTCCATTTCCACTGTATCATCTCCAGTAAGGACAATATCATTAACATAAACAATCAAGACAATAACTTCCCATCATGGGAGAATTTTGTGAACAAAGTGTGATCAGCCTGTCCTTGGATGTACCCTTGTTTCTTTATGAATTGAGTGAATTTTTCAAACCAAGCTCTAGAGGATTGCTTTAATCCATACAAAGACTTATTTAGTTTGCACACATTTGATCCAAATTTGTTTTCAAAGCCAGGAGGAATGTCCATATATACTTCTACTTCTAGATCGCCATTAATAAATGCATTCTTAACATCTAACTAATGCAAAGGCCAATCCATGTTAGCACCAAGAGACAAAAGAATTTTGACAGTGTTTAATTTTGCAACAGGAGCAAATGTCTCTGAGTAATCTATACCATAGGTCTGAGTAAAGCCTTTAGCCACCAAGTGAGTCGTGTACCTTTCAATTGACCCATCTGAATTATACTTGACAGTAAACACCCATTTGTATCCAATTGTCTTCTTGCCATCTGGTAGTGACGTAACACTCCAAGTTTTGTTCTTTTCAAGAGCTTTCATCTCCTCAAGTACAGTTTCCCTCCACTTTGGAATTTCTAGAGAAACCTGTACACTTTTTGGAATTTTTGCACTAGACAATTTTGAAGTGAAGGAAGACATAGATGAAGACAAATTTGAATAGGATATAAAATTGGAAATTGGATGTTTAGTGCAAGATCTGACAGGTTTTCTAATGGCAACAGGATCATCTATATCAGGATACAAAATACGACTCTCAAAAACATAGATAGACTTACCTTTTCTTATATCAGGAAATTGATCATTCCCCGGTTCAGATTCCTGGCAGTGTTGAGATGTGGACTAGCCATTTCCTTTATGGTGCTTTTTCACAAAAACCTTTCCTTTCCAAGTCATGTTTCCTAATTCAAATTTGTTTTTGATTAAGTGACTCATTATTTTTGGGCATTTAAATTAGATCATCATTATCATCGTTTTCAGGATTCTCATTATTTTCTACAAGAGAAAATGTAGGCTCGAATTCACAAGGTTCCTTACTCATAACAGGAGTAGGATCAGATAAAGAATCATGGCCATTTTTTGTGGGTGCAGGTGTAAAAATCTCAGAATTTTATGATACTGGCAAAGAAAAGTTATTTAAAAAACTCATGTCCTCAATTTGAAACGAGTCTTCATTTATCTCACCTCCTTGAAGATGAGTGTCATAAAAGAAAGGTTTATTTTAAAAGAATGTAAGATCCATATTGACAAACATTTTCTTATTTTTTGGATCAAAACATTTATATCCTTTTTGGGTTGGGGAGTATCCAACAAAGACACATTTTATAGCTCGTGGCTCGGTTTTCCAACATTTTTATGTTCATGAACAAAGGTTGTGCAACCAAAGATTTTTAAAGTCAAATCAGTTAAAACACGAGTACTAGGAAAACATTCTTTGAAGACATTAATAGGAGTTTGAAAATTGAGAATTTTGGAAGGCATTCTATTAATTAAATACACAGCTGTTAAAACAGTTTCGCCCCACAAATAATTTGGTACTTTGTTTAAAAAAAAGTAGAGCTCTAGCAACCTCTAGTAAATGTCTATTTTTCCTTTCGGCCACTCCATTTTATTGAGGAGTATTAGGACATGAACTTTGATGTACAATCCCATTTTTTAGAAAAAAAATCACCTAGGATAGTGTTAAAATATTTTGTGTCATTATCACTTCTAAAGACTTAGATATTTGTTTGAAATTGGTTTTGCACCATTGAAAAATAAATCTTTACAGCCTGACAAACATCTGATTTCCCCTTTAACAAGTACACCTAACATACTCTTGTATGGTCATCTATAAATGTGATAAACCATTTTTTGAGAGAGAGTGTACTTGTACGGTTAGGACCCCAAACATCACTATGAATAATAGAAAAAGGTTTTGATGGTTTATAAGGTTGTATTGAAAACTGGGAACGATGATGCTTTGCAAACTCACATGCTTCGCATTTAAAAGAAGAAAAAAATTTATTGTGAAATATCTTAGGAAACAAGTGTTTTAAGTAACGAAAACTAGGATGACCTAATGTCAAGGTAGTAGAGTCCTCAACTCTCCTTAGCACTACCAATCATCTTCCCCGAGTTCAAATCCTAAAAGACATAGTGAGATCGGAAAAAATTAGTTTGAAAATTTATATCTTGGGCTAATTTACTGACGGACATTAAATTACAAGATAAATTTGGAACATGAAGGACATTTTTAAGAGTTAACATTGGAGACAACACAACCGACCCTTTACCTGCAATGGCTGAAAAAGAGACATTTGGTATTTTTATTTTTTAATTACCTGCACAAGGACTATATGAAGAGAACAAAGTAGATTCAAAGTAGATTCACATGACATATGATCGGAGGAACCTGAATCTACTATCCAAGTATGACTGGGATTGACACTAAGAAATGCAGAATTACCATTTGTTGCTATAGAGCAAGAAGGGGTTGGAGACTCGAGGAGTTTTTACAGTCTGTCTAGTTGCTCCGTAGTGAGTGGAAACTCAGACGGAGGAGGTTGTTGCCCTTGATTAGAATTACTAGCCTAAAATGCACGACCACTTTTCTTCTTCCAGTTAGGAGGTTTACCTTTGAGCTTCCAACAAGTTTCACGTGTATGCCATTCACGTTTGCAGTGATCACACCAAGGAACTTTGTCTGATATTCTTCCCTCGTCAAGGTGCCTAGTTCGTACGTCGTTTCCACAGCTACCGTCGTTTCCGCAATCTACGCCCAACTCAGGTTGCGGTTGTTCGCCATGGTTGGATCCAGTGTAGGCCTGTGATGGGGAAGGCCACATGTTTTTGTTATTCTCCATATGAGGCTAAACGGGTATGTGAATCGGGTCGGGTTAGAAAGCGGGTCGAACAAAAATATATTGTGGAAAGCTTTATGGTAATCCCTAATCCAACAAAAATAGGTTGAATAAAGTTTTATGGTAACCCCTAACCCAGTGCTCTTAACTCAATAACAATAGGTTGAGGAAAGTTTTACGGTAATCCCTAACCCAATGCTCTTGATACCATATTGAAAAAAATAGGTAAAAACTATTATATTTTATTCGTCAGCCTTACGATGGTTTATATAGTGAGGATACAATTATTACAATTGATTTTCTCCTTAATGGAGAATAAAGAAAAATAAAGATAGTATTAAAGGCAATAATAAAACCGGAAATAATATATTTTCCAACATTAAAGTTGGCTAATTTCTTTGAGAGACTATGCTTAGTCATGATTCTCAAGAATTCATTGACAATTAGTCTTTGAGATTATTTTCCTTAAGAGACTAGGGTATAGACAAAATTCGTAGACTATTGGTATTTGAGTTGTAATAATCAGTTTGATTATTAGATTAAGTCCTTTTTGAAAGCAAAATCACTCAGGCGGGCGAACTAGAAGTAGTTTTGTTAATAGCAAACCAGCATAAAAACACTTGTGTTCTTTATCATTATATCTATCTTAGTTGTTTGATATATTGGCCTACAAATATTTTTTAGTCCAGAAACCCAATTTAAACCCTCATTTCTTGTGTTTATTTGCACCTTTAATTGGTATCAGAGTTTGGTTCTAGTATTGACTTATTATGTAAAACACTTAACCGTATCAGAAAAATATCCATTTTCTTGAAATACAAAATGGCTCATACAAACAATGATAAAGATTATCATTTTGCCAATCCTCAAAGTTTTGATGGAGATGAATTTGAGTACTAGAAATACAGGAAAGGAAGTTTCTTTCTCGGTCAAGATGCAGATTTATGGGATATGGTTTTAAATGGCCACATATATCTTTTGGATGCTAATGGCATAAGGCTTGAAAGAAGTCAGATGTGTGAGAGAATTCTTTACTTGAATTAATTTTGAATGATAGCAAATTGTGTGATCATCATACAAATGTTGGTTGTGCATTACATCACTCGATACACTTGTGTTTTTATTGTGTTTCTATCCCATTCTATTGTTGCATAACTTTACATAAAAGACCTACATTGACACATCTCTTAAAATAACACATAAAATCCATTTTATGTCAGTATGCATCAACACATAAGCCTTTGCATCGATACATACTGCATGTGGTATATCACAAAACATCTTTTGTTCAGTATGCATCGATGCATACGAGTCATGCATCAATACATGAAAGGCAAAAGGCTCCATGTATCGATCCATACGATCCCTGCATCGATACATGATCAATTGAAACAGACTGTGTATCAATGCATACGCATTAGGCATCGATACATGACAAATTGAAACAGCCTATGTATCAATACTTACGCATTAGGCATCGATACATGCTAGTGAAAAAGGAGCATGCATCAATACATACGAATTATGCATCGATACATGATTAATTCATTTCACCAAATACTCACTTATATTACAGTATGCATCGATGCATACTCTCATGTATCAATGCATAAAGCTGTTTTTGTTTTATAACAGTTCCTGTGGTTGCATATATAAGACAGGTTATGACAGCAGCAAAAGGCACGAATTCATTGAGGAAAAACAATTGAACACCAGATCAAAAAGCAGTGTTGGAGCAATTGTTTGAGAGCACATAGAAACCTGAAAGAGACTTCATCTTCTTCATCTTCTCAATCACTTTTCTTCAAGAACATTTACACATAACCATTCTTGTTCTTTGGATAAAAAGAAGCATCGAGATAACGTTCAGTGGTACGATCAAGGATCTAGCTGTGGTTTTCAGTGGAACGATCAAGGATCTAGCTGAGTTGAAGATTGAAGGGGGTTTCTAGGAAAAACCTAATGGTTTGTCCTTCAAGAACTGGAGTGTTCTTGAGGGTTTGGGAGTCACGTTTGCAGAACATATTCAGCCGCAGTGTTGCGTTTGGAGATCGGGGGATTTCGCAAGCAGGTCGTGGAACCGGTGAATTGTTTGCAATTTCGTGCAGGAAAATCTTGATCGTGCTCAGATCAAGTGAAGGTTCATACAAGAAGAGGTTCTTAGAGTTTAGAATTCTGTCTTTGTATCATAACCTTGTATCAACGGATTCGGCAATAATTGATAATCAAAGTTCTCAATTTCATTTGAAATTGAGAGGGAGACGTACCCACACGCGAGGACGACGTGGGGAACTTCCTTACCAAATATCTGCGTATTGTATTCTTACCTTATTCCTCTTTACGTTTTAAAACTGTTTTAGCAATTCCAGTTAGTGTGTTGTGATTGTTCCTTTTGCAAGACAGCAGTGGCAAGAAAACTTTTAAGCAAATTTCATTGCTGTCTATCATTGATCACACACACACCAACTGTTTGACAAAACGGTTAGCTAGATTTTATTCATTGGAAATAGACTTTAATGAAAAGTGCATTCAATTAGCTAAAATTCTGGTGTGATTATTTCTGTCATTCTTATTCAAATCCAGCATTAAGCTCGTGTGTCCGGTTTTCTAGTAGCGGTTCAGAATAGACGGAAGTCGATTCGGGACTGATTTTTTTCCGCCAATTTTAAAAACTCTGATAAAACTTAAATCCGTTAAAATTCAAAGAGGTGATCTATTCACCCCCCCTCTCGATCACTAGCCACACCGTCTAACAAGTGGTATCAGAGCGCCGGTTCGCTGGTGCTCTGTGGCTGCCTGTAACAGTATGGATTCTGAACCAAAGGGGGCGTATAATAGAGCGCCTATTTTCAACGGTGAAAATTATGGCTACTGGAAAGACTGCATGCGAGTTCATATAAATTCTGTGGATAGGCTAGTATGGGCTGCCATTGAAAACGGTCCGTTTCAAATTACTATGACTAATGCAGCTGGCGCCATAGTACCTAAACCAGAAGATGATTGGAATGAGAAAGATGAGAAAAAGTGGTCGTGTGATTGGAGAGCTCGAAACATGTTAATTTCAGCACTTGGTGTTGATGAGTATTATCGAGTGTCCGATTGCACGACAGCTAAAGAAATGTGGGATGCTTTAGAAGTTGCCCATGAGGGTACTACTGAAGTAAAACAGTCCCGCATTAACACACGCAATCAAGAGTTTGAGCTCTTTCGCATGAAACAAGGAGAATCCATCTCCGACATGCAAAAGAGATTCACTCATCTAACTAACCGATTGAATGCTCTTGGAAAACCTATTTCCAATGAAATTGCTACTAATAAAATTCTCAGGTGTCTTAGCAGGGAATGGCAACTTAAAGTAACAGCAATCAAGGAACCCAACGATCTAACAAGACTTACGATTACAACTTTGTTTGGAAAGCTGGAAGAACATCAGCAAGCATTGGAAAGTCTTGAAAAATATGAGAACAAAAGTAAGAAGGAAAAGGAGAAGAAAAGAGACAAAGAGGGAGAGAAGAAGCCAATAGCTCTTGTGGCCTCTAGCTCTAAGTCCTCACGAAAAGAGCAAAGCGACAATGATTCAAGTAGTGACAAAGACTCGGATGATGAGGAAATGGGACTGTTTGTAAGGAGATACAATAGATTCATTCGAAAGAATGGAGTCAAGCATTCCGACAAAAATCTCATGAAGTTTCGAAAACAATCTACAAATTCGAAACAAGAAGAGAACAAGAAGAGTAGAGGAAGAGGATCCTGTTTTAATTGTGGTAAATCTGGACATTATAAAACGGATTGCCCTATGAAGTATAAGGATCAAAGAAAAGATTCACCAAAAGGGTACAGCAAACAAAGAAGAGCGTACATTGCATGGGAAAGTGATAGTGATTCATCAAGCACACAAAGCTCAAGTGATGGTGATGAAGCTGCAAATCTGTGCCTTATGGCTCACACAAAAAATCTGTCCAACCACAAGAAGAAAAACAATGACAAAAAGGATGAGTGCCTTGCCTCCGCAGATAGAAGGTGGTTTCTTGACAGCGGCTGCTCGAGGCACATGACCGGTGACATATCGTTTTTCATAGACTTCAAGGCAAAGAAGAAGGGATATGTTACTTATGGAGACAATAACAAAGGAGCTATACTCGGCAAAGGTAATGTAGGAAATCCCTCCACCACTACTATCTCAAATGTCCATCTAGTAGAGGGACTTAAACACAATTTGTTAAGTATAAGTCAACTATGCGACATGGGCTATAAAGTTTCGTTTACAAAAACTTGCTGCATAATTGAACATACTGAACAAAACATTGTGTTTAAGGGTGTAAGAGTAAACAATATCTATATGCTTGACCTGTTTGATGTACCTCTAACAAGTACTAAATGTCTAGTCACCTTGAATGATGATTCTTGGCTTTGGCATAGACGTTTAGCGCATGTTAACTTCTATTTGCTAAATAAGGTTGTATCTAAGGATCTAGTAGTCGGTCTACCAAAAATAAAATTTTCAAAAGACCACCTATGTGACGCGTGCCAAATGGGAAAGCAAACAAGGGTGTCTTTTCAATCTAAAAAATGTAATTTCAACTTCACGACCCCTTGAGCTTCTCCATATGGACCTCTTTGGACCTTCTAGGACAAAGAGCCTAGGTGGAAATTACTATGGCTTTGTAATAGTTGATGACTACTCTAGATTCACTTGGACTATATTCCTTCATAGCAAAGATGAAACTTTTTCTGCCTTTAAAAATTTTGCAAATCTGTCCCAAAACAAAATGAATTCCAAAATAGTTACAATTCGTAGCGATCATGGTGGTGAGTTTCAAAATTATCACTTTGAGAAGTTTTGTGACAAGTATGGCATTGAGCATAACTTTTCAGCCCCTCGCACTCCACAACAAAATGGGGTTGTGGAGCGTAAAAATCGTGTTTTAGAGGAGTTGGCAAGAAAAATGCTTAATGAGGGTGGATTGCCAAAATACTTTTGGGTTGATGCTGTCAGCACAGCCTGTTATGTTCTAAACAGAATCTTGATTCGCCCTATTTTAAATAAAACTCCTTATGAACTTTTGAAAGGTAGAAAACCAAACTTGTCACATCTTCACGTATTCGGTTGTAAATGTTTTGTTTTGAATAACGGTAAGGAAAACATTGGGAAGTTTGATGCAAAAGCGGATGAAGGTATCTTTCTCGGCTACTCACTGTCAAGTAAAGCATATAGAGTGTATAATAAGCGTTTACTTACTGTTGAAGAATCTGTTCATGTTTCTTTTGATGAGTCTTATCCGAAAAATGTCGGAAAAGGTATTTCTTTTGATGACGCAGGTGTATCTACAGAAGACATACTCAAGGAAGCTGTTGAGGAAACTGATCAGTCCAAAACAGCTGCCCATGAGAAGGAGGAAGATACCAGTCATGAAGAAATTGAGGAAGAAAAGACAGCTGAAGTGAATGATATTCCAACAGCTTGGAGATCCTCAAAAGACCATCCCATTGACAACATCTTGGGAGACATTTCAAAGGGAGTAATGACTCGTTCTAAGATAAGTAATTTTTGTTCTCACTTCGCATTTGTTTCACAAGTAGAACCTAAGAATGCCAAAGAGGCCTTGATTGATGAATTTTGGCTAATGGCCATGCAAGAAGAGCTTAATCAATTTAAAAGAAATGACGTTTGGGAACTTGTCCCTCGTCCGCGAGATCATCATATCATAGGCACTAAGTGGGTTTTTAGAAACAAGCTTGATGAAAACGGAGTGATTACTAGAAACAAGGCACATTTAGTAGCACAAGGGTATAACCAAGATGAGGGCATAGACTATGAGGAAACTTATGCTCCAGTTGCTCGCCTTGAAGCTATACGTCTTTTGCTTGCCTATGCGTGTTCTAAGGATTTTAAGCTTTACCAAATGGACGTAAAGAGTGTCTTTCTTAATGGTGTCATAAATGAAGAAGTATATGTTTCACAACCTCCTGGTTTTGAAAATGCTGAAAATCCAGATCATGTCTACAAATTAAAACGAGCTTTGTATGGTCTTAAACAAGCCCCTCGGGTTTGGTATGAAAGGCTTAGCAAATTCCTAATTGATCATGGATATTCAAGAGGTAAAGTGGACAATACTCTCTTTATTAAACACAAAGGGAAGCACATTCTTTTAGTTCAAGTTTATGTCGACGATATCATATTTGGTTCAACTAACATACACTTGGTCGAAGAATTTTCTAAGGTTATGCAGGGTGAATTTGAGATGAGTCTAATGGGGGAGCTGAACTACTTCTTAGGACTGCAAATAAAGCAACTTGATGAAGGTACGGCAGTATGTCAAACAAAATACTGCAGAGAACTACTCAAGCGCTTTGGAATGAATGACTCAAAATCAATCGACACCCCAATGCCTACCAACGAAAATCTAGATAAGGATGAGCACGGTAAGTGTGTAGATGTCAAAAGGTTCAGAGGTATGATTGGATCTCTCTTGTATCTTTCTGCTTCTAGACCTGACATCATGTTTAGTGTTTGTATGTGTGCACGCTATCAATCAAATCCTAAGGAATCGCACCTAAAAGCGGTGAAGCGCATATTTAGATATCTTCACGGAACACCTAAATATGGGCTTTGGTATTCCAAAGGAAGTGATTGTAGCTTAGTAGGGTACTCCGATTCTGATTTTGCTGGCGGCAAATCAGATAGGAAAAGCACAAGTGGTACATGTCACCTGTTTTCAAACTCCTTGGTCAGTTGGCATAGCAAAAAGCAAGTTTCTGTGGCTTTGTCAACTGCAGAGGCAGAATACGTTGCAGCCGGTAGTTGTTGCGCTCAGATTTTGTGGCTGAAGCAGCAACTACAAGACTTCAACATACAACTCAAACGTATTCCTATCAAATGTGACAACACTAGTGCCATAAACCTTACTAAAAACCCTGTTTTACACTCACGCACTAAACACATAGAGATTAGACATCATTTCCTTCGTGATCATGTTGAAAAAGAAGACGTTGTCTTTGAGCACGTTGATTCCAAAAATCAGCTTGCTGATATTTTCACTAAACCGTTGGCAACGGAACCTTTCTTCAACATTCGTCGCGAATTAGGGATCTTAGATCTTTCTCAATTGATGTCATAAGCATGTTACCTCTTAATTATATTATGCCTCACCATTGTTGATAAGAGCTGTTTTAGATGTCAATTATCCATCACAAGAATTCTCCAACAGAGGTAATATCAATCCTTTCTACAAGTTTCTTATTACTAAGTGATTGTGTATGTTAGAACAAATGTTCTTACTCTAGTTGATATAAAATTTGATTGCATATATTCCTTGTCTATATTGTGTGCACATTAACAATCTGACTTCTAAATCTCTCTTGAGCATAATCATCATGACATAATGCATAATGCATATCCATACTGCATCAAAAATCATCAAAATCTGCTTTGGCATCAGTATGCATCGACACAAAACATGTATGCATCGATACATATATTCAGAATTTCAACTTTTTTCAAAAATGGTTCAGGATGCATCGATGCATCCATCGCACGTATCGATACACAGGCCAAATGTGAATAATAGGCATCGATGCATGACCATTTGCATCGACACATACTGATGCTATTTGAATTAAATGCATTTTTTTCTCTCTCTTGCATCGACACATCAGCCAATCCTATCACTCCCTATCTCAAGACTTCATATCATCTGTTCTCAAAAACCCCAAAACCAGTGGCTAACCCTAATCTTTCTCATCTTCACTCTCTCTCTAAAACCCTAAATCTCACATCACCATGCCTCCACGCACTATTCCAGCCAGAGCAAAAGGAAAAGGAAAGGGAAAAGAAACAGCCGGTACTTCTCATCAACCACCAGATGTTCCTTCAAATGCCTTAGACCTCCTTCATCCTGCTATTGCTGCTGAATTTGAGGAATCCTTCAAGACCAGGTTAGTCATGAAACCTCATATCTTTGATAAAATAGATGCTATTCACCTGCACCTAAATGAGGTGGTTGAACTCCTACATGCACAAAGACTTGGGTCATTTCTGTCCACAAAAGATGACTATCATGAGGATTTCATCCGGGCCTTTTATGCCGGCTTACAAACTGGTAGAGGCTATATGTTCCGATGTTCTATCGGTGTCAGAACATATACCTTTGAAGCCTCTGATTGGGAAACGGTATTTCAAATGCCGCCTCCGTCGATGGCTGTCAAGTCCTGGCATGACCTGCATTTTGATCCTGAATTTGACATGAAGGACTTTACTCCATCTATCCTAAAGATAGACAGACCGTTGAGTGATGATGAACACGTCACGTCTGGTATGATCAAGCAAACTCCGCGTATTCTTCATTGGATTATTACACACATACTGCGTCCAACAAACAGTGGACATTCCCGGTTGGACAGGCCCAGCATACATCTTCTCTACATTCTGCAAAATAAGGTTTTCTTAAATTGGGCTAACTACTTTGTAAAACGTCTATTTTTCGTGCGAGACAGCTCCAAGAATGTGGCTCTAGGTTATGCTTCTCAAATAATGAAAATTCTTAAGTTTTGGAAAGTTGTTATACCTATTGTTCCTCTCCTATCTCCATCTGCTGCTCAAGAGTTTGACTCTGCCACTCTATCGCATATGGGATATCGGTGGGACAAGGACCGCAAATGTTTCTATTTCTTCGAAAGAAAATCCAAAACCAGAATTTACAACTTTGACGTGCCTTCGGAATGCATCCATGTTGCTGAAGATCAGCCTGACAAAGAAATGCAGGATGCGGCTCAAACAGATGTACCACAAGCTGAGGCCAATGTTGGTTGGGGTGATTGGGTGCCACGAAGGTGGTCCCCTACCAACTATGTACCTGAACCTACAGCCCCTCCATTCTCCGGTGGTACTTCATCCTCAACACCAACTGCGGACATCACTCATATGCTTCAACAGATGGAAATTGTCAACAAAGAACGCCATGAAGAAGCACGGTACTGGCATGTTCAACAATCTGAATGGCACAACGAGCATCGTGACTGGCATGATGATCATACACGGATGTATCAGAATCAACACGCTTGGCACCAAGACTTGGTTAAATGGCATCAGGTTTTCTACAACGAAATGTCCGGCTTTATGGACGACTGCCGTGAAAATCCTGGTATTATGGACAGCTTTAGAAGCATTGAAGTTCAGAACCGATTTAGGCAATACTCCTTCATGGGCCAAAATCCAGACACAATGTCTCCTCCTCCGCCTCCGCCAAGCTACAGAGATCCTGACAGACATGATGAGGAGTCCTGTGGTGGCCACAATCCAAATTAACCCACCATCTTTTCATCTCACTGCATTTCATTTCATATTGCTCAAGTGTTATTTTGTTGCACAATATATGGTTTAGCTTATGTAACTCTTAAACTCGTTCGTATCTTTAAAATGCTTTTCTATTGCTGTTTATCTCTACTGTTTTTACCCTTATTCGTCATTCTTTGTGAATGATTCTTTACCTTGAAGCTTCCTTCTTTGTGAATGATAGCTTTTTATCAATTTTTTGCCATGACCTGCTTCACCATGCTACCATGATAAACCTGTTTCTCTCTCTTTTTGATGTTGACAAAGGGGGAGAAAATGCAGATATGCACAAACTCAGGGGGAGTATCACACATCCTGCCAAGAATTTGCCATCATCAAAAAGGGGGAGTTTGTGAGAGAATTCTTTACTTGAATTAATTTTGAATGATAGCAAATTGTGTGATCATCATACAAATGTTGGTTGTGCATTACATCACTCGATACACTTGTGTTTTTATTGTGTTTCTATCCCATTCTATTGTTGCATAACTTTACATAAAAGACCTACATTGACACATCTCTTAAAATAACACATAAAATCCATTTTATGTCAGTATGCATCAACACATAAGCCTTTGCATCGATACATACTACATGTGGTATATCACAAAACATCTTTTGTTCAGTATGCATCGATGCATACGAGTCATGCATCAATACATGAAAGGCAAAAGGCTCCATGTATCGATCCATACGATCCCTGCATCGATACATGATCAATTGAAACAGACTGTGTATCAATGCATACGCATTAGGCATCGATACATGACAAATTGAAACAGCCTATGTATCAATACATACGCATTAGGCATCGATACATGCTAGTGAAAAAGGAGCATGCATCAATACATACGAATTGTGCATCGATACATGATTAATTCATTTCACCAAATACTCACTTATATTACAGTATGCATCGATGCATACTCTCATGTATCAATGCATAAAGCTGTTTTTGTTTTATAACAGTTCCTGTGGTTGCATATATAAGACAGGTTATGACAGCAGCAAAAGGCACGAATTCATTGAGGAAAAACAATTGAACACCAGATCAAAAAGCAGTGTTGGAGCAATTGTTTGAGAGCACATAGAAACCTGAAAGAGACTTCATCTTCTTCATCTTCTCAATCACTTTTCTTCAAGAACATTTACACATAACCATTCTTGTTCTTTGGATAAAAAGAAGCATCGAGATAACGTTCAGTGGTACGATCAAGGATCTAGTTGTGGTTTTCAGTGGAACGATCAAGGATCTAGCTGAGTTGAAGATTGAAGGGGGTTTCTAGGAAAAACCTACTGGTTTGTCCTTCAAGAACTGGAGTGTTCTTGAGGGTTTGGGAGTCACATTTGCAGAACATATTCAGCCGCAGCGTTGCGTTTGGAGATCGGGGGATTTCGCAAGCAGGTCGTGGAACCGGTGAATTGTTTGCAATTTCGTGCAGGAAAATCTTGATCGTGCTCAGATCAAGTGAAGGTTCATACAAGAAGAGGTTCTTAGAGTTTAGAATTCTGTCTTTGTATCATAACCTTGTACCAACGGATTCGGCAATAATTGATAATCAAAGTTCTCAATTTCATTTGAAATTGAGAGGGAGACGTACCCACACGCGAGGACGACGTGGGGAACTTCCTTACCAAATCTCTGCGTATTGTATTCTTACCTTATTCCTCTTTACGTTTTAAAACTGTTTTAGCAATTCCAGTTAGTGTGTTGTGATTGTTCCTTTTGCAAGACAGCAGTGGCAAGAAAACTTTTAAGCAAATTTCATTGTTGTCTATCATTGATCACACACACACCAACTGTTTGACAAAACGGTTAGCTAGATTTTATTCATTGGAAATAGACTTTAATGAAAAGTGCATTCAATTAGCTAAAATTCTGGTGTGATTATTTCTGTCATTCTTATTCAAATCCAGCATTAAGCTCGTGTGTCCAGTTTTCTAGTAGCGGTTCAGAATAGACGGAAGTCGATTCGGGACTGATTTTTTTCCGCCAATTTTAAAAACTCTGATAAAACTTAAATCCGTTAAAATTCAAAGAGGTGATCTATTCACCCCCCCTCTCGATCACTAGCCACACCGTCTAACAAGATGAATGAGCAACAAAGAAAGGATCGCAAAAATCATCATGAATCCATAAACATTTCGTTTCATTCCACTTCTTATTCAGAGTATGAGAATATTTCGAATAAAGACTCCACTAAGTCTATATTTGATTCTTTAAAAAGGACTCGTGAAGTGAATAAGAAAATTGAGAAATCTAAGGATTTGGATTCAATCCAAAAGGATGAAGTTGTCATAATAGATTAGGATGAGACTCTAGAGAAAAACTTGTTTGTGGCTTCAATGATCAAAAATCTTCTAGACAAGAAGAAAGACTTTGAATATAAATTTGAAGATGAATCTGAAAGTAACTCTAAAGATAAAGGTGATTCTAAAGAAGAACATGATTTCATGGCTCTTAAGGTTAGCTCCTTCAAAAGATCAGGATTAGAATCTGAATCAAATTTATACTATGACGAGGTATTTTCTAATCTCTCTCTTTCCGAATTAAATCTATGTTTAGCTGAGATTCTTGAAAAGATTCAGAAGCTTCAACGAAGATGCAAGAATCTGAAACAAATTCAAGTAGTCATTTCTGAAGATCATAATAAACTTTTGGAAGAAAACTTTATTCAAAAAGCTAGAAGCAATAACTTAGATTTTGAGAACTCTTCTCTAAAAATCAAGAGTGAAAGATTCAGAAAATAAATTCTTTCAGAAGCTCCTATGGAATCTGAATGTACTTCTAAGGAACATGAAGTTTCTTTTCAAGAATTTCTTACTAAGAACATAGATAGAAGCAAAATTGCTGCAATGATCTTTGGAATCACTAGTAAAGGGAAAAGAGGCATTGGTTATCATAAACCAACGAATTTCATGTTGAAGCCTTAATCTAAAAAGAAAGTGAAAAAGCCAAGGGCAATGCATTTCCATCATACCTATGGTCACTCTCATTATTTATAGTCTGCTAATAAACCTTGGGTTGATAAAACTTCTGGAAAAACTAATCTCATGGGATCCAAAAAGATATGGGTACCAAAAGATAAAGTTATCTATGTTGCAGACACTCTAAATAGAAAAAATGAGATGTCAATCATGGTGCTTAGAAATTGGATGCTCTCTTTATATAAAGGAAAAAAGGCATATGTTCCAAGACCTGAAACTTAAGCCTAATGGATCTATAGATTCTAAATAAATCCAAGAGAGTAAGATTATTGGTTTAGAATCTATTGGTACTAACTTTCTTCCCTCCTTCTCTAATATTGAACTTTATACTTAAATTCTAACACACTAAGAAATGCATTATGTTAATACTACTGAATATGTAACACTGAAATAACATTGTTGAGGAATCAATTCTAGTTAAGTATAATGATAAGTTTGACTCTAAAAAAAGTCAAACCTAGTTTTAAACCTGTTGGTCTGAAGGATAAGATAATATATAACTTCTAATGAACCAACAAGAAAGAAAATCATTAGAACCTGTGACGCTTATCAAATATCACAAGCACCAATAGTGTTTCTAAAATGAGATGAGCTAAGAAGAGGTAAGTCAGAGTGTCTCACTTAGAATCTCTCTTGAATTTTTTTTGGGTGAAAATCAAGCGTTGCATGCGTAGCTCTAATGTAAGACAGTTGTCATACATTTATCAAGTTGAAAAGTTGAGGTGACCTATTAGTGATACTATTTCTTGAATTAAGAAAAAATCATTTCATTTCTCCTCCCTTGTCGGATTGTGTGTTTTCAAATTCTTTTAATTATTTCTCTCTGTATTTTGTTTTTCTTACTATATTACTTTATAAGGAAATAATTGTCGATTATATGGTGAAACACATGCTTTTTTTTTAGATGAAGGTTTTCATAGGCGAAATGAAAACCATCATGTTGATGTTGTACAAGCAATTATGCGATTGATGTGAAGTCATAAGTGTTGTTGCAATTGTTGTGATAATGTTGATGTGGCTATGAGATGAATTATTATATTTATAATGACAAGATGTTAAGTTGAGATACATAGTTTCGGTGTGGGAACTACCATGTGGTTGTTGTATAGGAATTGTACGATTCGATTTGATACTGTTAATTGTTGTTGAAATATGGTGATGATGCATTCATTCATTCGGGCATCTTATGTTGGTGGTGGTGGTAAAAGAGACGGCCTACGGGTCTCAGTGAGGGGAATTGTGACTGTCCCAAGCTCGGTGTGGGGCTCATGGGTTCAACAGATGGAACTCAGTTCATAATTAGAACAATTATTGAGATCGGTACCACATGCATATGAGTCTATAATGTTGTTGGGATCACATTGCATATTGATTGTGTATTATTGTGAAGTGGGTGAAATTTGAATACATGTGTTGTGTTCTATAGTCGATTATGTTTGAACTCTATTATATTTAATCTACTCTGATTATTTATGCATTGTTAATTATTTGAATGTATTTTTCACTCCTTCTGTTTGAATGTTGCCTTTACATGGTATCGTACAAATACTCAGGAGTAGACCTCGCTGAAGTAAGTGAAAGTTGGCTCTTGGAGTACTTATTTAGTTTTTCGTTTTGATTAGTGGTGTCTTGCTCTAATTATGTAACATCGGGTTGGAAACATTTGCTTACTTATTACGTTGCTTATGTTGAAGTAAATACCATTTTGTTTCGTGGAGATTCCAACTGATTCGTCCGAGTTAATTGATATAACTCCTTTTAATTATGTTATGAAAGTTGAAGTTTAAGACTAAATGTCATGAGATGTTATGCATTTAATAATTGTTTAATGATGATTTTGCTATGATAATATCCTAAGTGAATGTGAGCATGCGATGATAGATTTTATATGAAATAACGTAACCCGTGTTACGGAGCAGGATATGTTTGATGTGAGTGACATCCTATGTGGTTGTATTTTTTATTAAATTATGCAATAATTTGTATGTGGATATTTAGGGCATTACAATTTGACTCTGATTAAATTTTTCATGAACTCAATCTCATATTATTATATGTAATTGGCTTGACTATCTCAGTCAACTTGTGATTTTATTGATACAATGGCTAAGAATTTTTTGTGAAAAGGCAATTCAAACTCTGGTGTGCATCTCGTTGGTTGGAAATAAATCATTAAGTCCAAAAAGATGGATGATTTTGGGATCTAAAAAGCAAGAGAGATCATACTTCTATATTGGATAAGTTGGTTTTGAGTCCCATATGGAATGAAATATGAAAGTTTTCTCTACTCTTAAAGATGACTTTGAATTTAGATTGGTAAATGGAAACTAGGAACAAAATGCATCTTATTAATAAAGTGGTATCTTCATATATTTTAAAACTCATCAAAGTGAATTATGCAGCTAAATATTTTCTCAAGCATAATTTATCTCATCCAATGAGAACGGTCACGTGGAATGCTTACAAAGTAGTAATATGATTTTAAATATTGATGGCAGTAGTCCCGCTAATCCTGACATCTTGAATTTTGGAGGATTGATTTGTAATGTCGATGGTACGGTTTTGCAGGTAATATTGATTATTCCAACATCTTTGACGCTGAGTTGATAGTATTATATCATGGTTTGCGCGTGGCTCAAAAATTTAACATCAAATATGTAATATGTCATTCTGTCTCCAACTCTATTATCAAATATCTCAGAATCCGTTAATGTTTAACATCACTATGTCATAATTCGAAAAAAAAATTGACTATCTAACAAAATATAAGACTAATAATGACACGGTGTATGAACCTATTGCGGAACTCTATAGAAATCATCATTCTCCCGTTAGCCGGCGGTAGTTAAACTTTATTTTTATTTTAAAAATAAAAAAGGGTAGCTGGTCATAGACATATTAGAGATGATTATAATAAAAATTACTTCCAAAAGAGATAATTATGATAAAAATACTTAACAAAATTTAACAGTTGTGGTTAAAATTGATAGTATAAATATTTTTTAAATTTCTAATATATTGTCAAAGTATATCAATTAATTTTTTTTAAACTCATATACCAACACAAATAAGATATTTATCCAATTTATTAAAATTAAATGTACTTGTCACAAATCTACATTTCACAATTTTGAATAGATTTGTCTGCTGCCAACAATTTCTCAGTCACTCTGATGACCGTACTCCGATCTCAAAGTATGTGCAGACACATTACAAATTTGTTCTCTTAAAAGAGACAATAATAAAATTAGTATAATGTGCTAAAAATACAAGTTAGAAACGAAAACATATATATAAATTATAAACAGCTTCTGAAATATAAACTTTCCCCAATAACACAACCTCTATAGTACTTTGAACAAATCAAAATTCAAAATTTGGACCCAAACTATTGTACCATTTCTGTACAATTTATAAAAATGCTATGAAACTATCACATAATCATAACTAATTTCTAACAACTCACTAGAGTCAAACTAAAGTCTGCAAAACAACTAGACAGAGTTATTTCTGACTTATTTCTAACTTATTTCTGACTTATTTCTAACTTATTTTTGACTAATGCAGTATCCTAAGATTAGAATAATCTACTGCTTCTATGAAAGGCAATGAGGTCCAGAATATATGCCAATGTGCTAAAATTTATTCCCAAATTTCTCCGCAATAATGGGGCGGACATCATCTACATCGACCAGTTTCTCCAGAAAAGGAAGTAGAGACATTAAGGCAGAATCAGATGGATCATCAAACCAACTCTCTATAGGAATTCCATTGTTAACTTGCAACCTGAACACCTGTCATGAACAAAAGTATGAAATTTTAGCATCATTTACCATAGACAATAAATAGAGGACCAGCCAAATGAGGAATTTTGGAATAATTATATCGCATATTTAGTGATACTTCAAATGTAATAATACAGTATGATATAATATAATACCGAATATTTTGGATCTTGAATGAAATAGAAGTAGATGAAAACCTATTAGAAATACCTGAGGAGAGTTGTCTACTATGGCTACTTTTGCAAGGTCAATTCCAAGAACAGTCAAATCTTTGGTGTAGGTACCATCTTGAAAGAGGCACGAATCCCGGTATGCTCGATGAGAAAAAAGCTTTTTTTCAGGATCAAGAACATCTAGCAACTTTTCAGCATAAATCTTTTTACTAGCTGTGAAAATGATTATTTCAAACATCTTCGATACTCTCTCCAAAAACTCGTGAAGGAAGGGCCTTTTTCGCACATAAACAGTGTACTCCTTATCAAGTAAAATTTGAATTGTGAAGTCAGCACCACTATCATATTGCGTCATTGTAGAGTGGATCAGAGTTTCTGTAAAAGTGAATAACAACATCATACATTTTTGGAATTTGAAGGTTCAAATGAGACAAGGTTAAAAACACATAAGATAAAGCAGAATTATAATTACCATCCAAATCAAGAACAAGGGTGACACGCTTGGTTTTCCTCGTCTCCTTGCTTACTAGAGCTGGCAACAAGTTAGATTCGTCAGATACCTCCAAGAAGTTTTTTACCATTATCTCTTGATCAGCATAATCGACTCTTTCAGAATCAAACTGACAGGACTTGACATCAAGTTCTTCAGAAACCGGCTTGGCCTGATGGCAAATGGAATTGAACCATGAAGAATCTGGAATCTGCTCATGAACCTCTTCAGAAGACTCTACATATTGGTAATTAGGTGCTCCTATGGTGTCCTCAAGAGCAGGAAGATCATACATCATATTTGTCTCAAAAAGTTCAAGATCGTTAAGGATACTATAGTAAAGACTATCATCAAATAGATTCATCCCGTCAAAGGAAAACCCATCAAGACATGCTTCATCCATATACAAGTCCAGCATATATGGTGTTTGGAAATTAGAAAAGTTATTAGCATCCACTTGATCAGGTTGGGTATTGATTTCATCCCCATTAACTACAGAGAGATCACATACCACACACTTGTTACAAGTAGAAATGCACTAAAGTGAAATTAGTGTTATTTTTTCAAGTATATAAAAACCTACAGTGGTCTATGCATCCACTAACATAGTAAATATGTGGATTTTAGATTAACACATAAGGACATATAAAAGGAATTCAAACACTTAATTAGGTTTTTTATCATCACAAATAAACAGTTTTTAACAAGTATGGTTTCAAGTAGGTACCTCCATCAAATAGATTATCGTCAGATCTGTAAAAATAAGCCAACAATGCATCTGAATCTGAGATTGCGGGAACAGAAACCGGAAAAGAATCCTGCTATAAAAATCATCATTGTGAATAACGAGAAGAAAAGAGAACATCAACACTTCACTATTTTCTTTTTTAAGAATATACAATGGAAGTAGCCAAACTAATATGCAATGAATCAGTTTTCATTGAATAGAAAAATCCTAGCTCACAAATACATACAACTAAATCTTAGAATAAATATCCAAAACAAAAAGTTAATGAATCAATAGCATTGAAATAACATCAATACTTCAAAACATTGATTTAAAACATAAATTTTACTGCTTATACATAAATACATATTACATGATTAAAAGAACGCATAATATCAAGCAGATCAACTATTGCATATCAAAACTTGCATTAGAAGTCAAGCCAAATGTTCAATTCAGTGCAAGTGAGTGACAACCATTAGCATGTAAAACATAATGTACCTAAAGACAAACAATCTGTGTCAATATGATCTATGAAATGAAGGTGAACCTTACCGTTTCTACTACTAACTCTGCACAACCATTGAATGAAAGACCGTTCTGCCCCACATATGTATCTATATTGGAAGACATTTGGTGTTCTTCATTGTTACCCTCCTTTGGAGATTCTTTATCTACAAAAAAAAACCAATATCAAACATGTGCAAATTAATAAGTGGCTTTGCTTTTATTATACGAGCCTAGAAGAGTCATAAAAAGACCCTAATAAGGAGTTTTGCTCTCAAAATGTTAAAGTATTAAAGCTTACCACCATTACAAGGTATTTGGCTTGATAGATCTAAATTTTCCACTTCATTGGTAACTCCGACCATCGAACGCGGTCTTTTGCATACTCTATGGCATATCCTATTTGACTTATGAGACACACGAGGATACTTCCCATCTCTTTTGCAAGTGATAGGTGATTTGGCCACCATTTTAACTGCTGGCATCAACGTTAGGCTTCTGAAGAATAGTCTAACATCATTTCAATCTATTGACCCTTTGTCCTTTGCCTTATTAATCTCTAAGAAACAAAAACAAAAAGTAAGTAATACAAAACATACATGCATGAAACCAAAAAAATAGATCATACACAAATTTTCATCCTCAATTTGTTTCCTTATTCTCCATTGAAGAATATTTCAAGCTTGTTAAATTGATAGACATTAAAATCATGACAATTAAACACATAAAATCTATATTAACGTCAACAAAATCGAAAACTAAATCCCTCCAAACATTGAAGTCACTATTCACATTCCATTTTCCCCAATATCCAAAACATTCAAACAAAAAAAACTATGTGTAACCCTAATAATTAATAAAAACTTATATCATTTTGAATTTGTCAATTTCCTATCTATATACATAAATCACAAAAAGGTTTTAGAGTCTCAACAAAATTTGCAAGTAGTGCAAGTATTGAAGGCATTGAAAGTGTTCGCCCCCTTGGGAGCTAAGGATATGAAGTAGCTAAGGATATGAAGTCAGAATAACTCCTTTCCTACAAATGTTATTCATGCCATACTTTTACTCTTACCCTCCCACCCCACCAAGCCCTAGCCCTAGAAACCTTCAACCAAGTGATGGTGGTGGATTGTAGTAGCAAGCTATGTAGCACCGACCCCTTTGAAAAAAAAGTGTGTTTGTATCCGTGTCTGTATCATGTAACCGTGTCGGTATCATGTATCCGTGTCGGTATCATGTATCCGTGTCGGTATCATGTATCCGTGTCGGTATCATGTATCCGTGTCGGTATCATGTATCCGTGTCGGTATCATGTATCCGTCGGTATCATGTATCCGTGTCGGTATCATGTATCCGTGTCGGTATCATGTATCCGTGTCGGTATCAGACATTTGCACATTTGTTCAAATTATTACCGATGGCGCCGAGTCAGTATGGGGTGTCTATGCTTCATAGGTAGCAAAAATCACAAAAGTATTTTTTTGTGCCCTAATTATGTTTGTAGACTGCAATTTAGAACCACAAAATAAAAACAGAAAACAATAGAAAAAATCAATGTCAGGGTTCACTAGGGTTTTTAATCATATCATATCAATTATAAAATTTAAGCATCCACAAAATTTCTAAATCTCAAACAGTAAAACAGGCCATAAAACCAAACAGAACTAAACAATCCAAAAAAAATTCAAAAAAATCACTTTTATCCGTTGAATATGTCAGCTTCGATTCAACTTCCAAAAGTCTTCAAACCTTTATCTTCCTTTAGCTCTCCCTGTCACCAAAAACACCAAAAACGAAAAATCAAAAACCGTTAAAAAGAAACGTAAACCAAAATTAAGCATCAAAATTAAAATAAAATCAACTTCATAATTCAATAAAATTACACAAAAAAACATAAAATCAAAGCAAGAAATGAAACTTAACAATAACCAATTACTGATTACTCAAAAAAAAAATTATAAAAAAACACTAATTGAAAAAACAAGAACACAATTCAACCAACCACAATTCAAACAACTTCAAGTTCATCATAATAAAGAAAACTAAAATGAACCAAAGAATTGAAGAACACACATACCTATGCTATCGCTGTCTCCCGCTCTCTCTCTCTCTAGAATTTGTGTTTCTCTCTCTCTCAAGAATTTCAGAGAGGTGAGTCAGAGAAGCGAAAGGGGTCAATGGAATGTTGTGTTGTTTAGTTAGAATCTCTTTATATACTCACACGAGTTTGAAACTCGAGATGAGGATCAGTTTCGACGATGAGGATTTGACTTTATTTCAATTAGGAAATCTAACGGTTATAAATGATGACACGTGTGTGATTGGGATCAGCAGAATGGTGAAAGATATAGGAGCTGAGAATGGCGGCGACAGATGTCGAGAGTAGGATTTTTATTGGGCTGTAAATTTGTTTGGCCCATTGTTTATCATGAAAAAGGGGAAGTAAATATTTTTTTTTTAAAATGCTTTTTGAATGATTTTAAAATTAATTAATTTTTCATGATTTTTTTCAAATTCATAATTTATTAAAGTTGTATACAGTCAAACAAAATATATTTTAATTTTAAAAAAGTATGAAAATAATTCCTTTTTTAATTTTTAATTATATTTTATTAAATTTTTAAGTATATTTTAAAAAAAAATCTGTTTTTTAGCAAAATATCACACTTTATTAAATGAATCACTTTTTTTTAATAATTTCTTTTATGATACTTATCCTTTTTTTAACATATTTTTTATTGGAATTTCTTTATGGAAAAATGTGTATTAGAAAATATGACAATAATTGAAGGGGTTACTTATTTAAAGAATGTATTTCAAAAAATTATTTATTTTAGGCGATTTTTTTAAAAATTTTATTTAAAAAATAGATTTTCAAAAAGGTATATTTTGAATAAAAAATTAATATTTTATTTATTTTCCTTTTATAGTTCATTTTTAAATTTTATTTTATGGAAAATAGCAAGCTTTTTCTTTAAAAAATTATTATTATTTTGTTAAGAAATCCGATTTTATTTAATTTTGAAGTTTTATATTATGAAAAAAAAAATTTTAAAAAAGAGAAAAAAGAATATGCACGGATAATGTAAAATATTTTTATATTATCAACCAATGAGATACGTATATCTCGTCATATCATATTTTAATTTTTAAAATGAGATTATGATTTGGCAATATAAAATATTCTGATTTAATATATGTGTAATATTTCTTTACACGATAGTGCACTATCTTTAACCTTTTTAAAAAATAAATAAATAGTTTAATTTATTTTTTATTGAAACAATTATTTTGAAAAGGTGGTAATGTGTGCTTTGAAGTTTGACTAAGAAATGGGGTATTTTGAATTGTTGCTTATTTACATGATTTTTTATTATAATTGATGGTTTTTAAAAAGTGGTATTTTGAAATGTTAAACTTTTACAAACATCTTTTTAAAAATAAATTTTGGTTAGTTGACGGGGGAAAATATGCTATGACTAGATTTGAGTTTGAATTTGAATTTCCCCAATTATAAAATATGGGGATGGATGGGTAATGAAAAAACTAGTATCCACCACGAATTTGCCCCCGAACCCGTTCCAATTACATTATTATTTATTTTTTATAATTTAGAATATTAAATACGGGGTATATTTATTTGTATTTATCATTTAAAATATTTAAAATGGGTTTGAGTTTTAATTATTCATCCATTTGAATTTAGGGTGGGAATGAGAATTGTTTGGTGATTCAGATTTAGGTTTGGGGAGTTAAAAATCGTCCTCAGTCCACCTCATTGTCATGCCTGGTCACAATACATTCTATTTGATCAAAATATTTTAGAATAAATAGTTTATGCTTGAAATTTTTCATTTTTTTTATTTCATTTTGAAATTCTCAGATCTAGAATTTTGAAAGTTAAGAGTATTTTAGAAAATTTTATGTAGCAGAATTCTTGCCACCAAATTTTCTAGTACATTAAAATTCCCAAAAATCTTTCTACCAAATTTTTGGATACACTAAAAATTTTAAAAGTTTTTCTACTTCTCTAATAGTCTGGAAAAAATAGCAAAAAAGTATTTAAAAATTGCATTACCATTTTAACATCCGATCCATTTTTGTTGTTATAGTCTGGCCACAATTTTTCGCTATTCTCATTTTATACATTGAGAATAATGAAAAAGTATGACCTAAGTTAAAAAAACCATTGCCTATTCAAAAAAGGACATGGTGTTTACAATAGATGAAAAAACGTATATTCCACATCTAAAAAACTATTGCCTAAAGCTTTTAGGAAACAATTTTTAATTGTTGCATAAACTCATTCTTGTTATAGTTATCTGAAATACAATTTTTACAAAAGATAAATGAAATTTTTTCAGGCATAATATGGACCAGGGAACTTAGTAGAAAGACTTCTGAAAGTCTTAGTGTACCGGAAAAATTGGTAAAAAGACTTCTCAGAGTATTAGTTTATCAAAGAACTTGGTGGTAAGACTTCTGGTACACAAATTTTTTCCTAATTCTTTCAACTTTAAATATGGATCGGAGAACTTCAAAATAGAAAGAGAAAAGAAATGAAAAAATTTTAAATATAAACTATTTATGCATGGGAATTTTGATTAAATTGTGTGAGATGTATGGGTAGGGGATAATTGTTGGGGTATGGGGTAAAATTTTCCATAATTGGTCGGCTAGTGATTGAACACCTCATCAGCCACATATGATCGATGAATGGGTCATCTTAGACATTTCAAGCTCAATTTGGTGGTATGTCGCCATATTAATGGGTAACTTCTTCCAATTTCAAGATTTTGGCCCATCTAGATCGGCCTATCACCATGTAGTGGTAGCTCTCCCAGAGTTTAGGCAATTGGATTATATAGTATACTCATGGACCTTCATTTCTAAGGTCCGATAAAATTATCCCAGTACACGGTCTCTTAAGCACGAGATATTGGAAATGGTGAATGATTTAACACAAGTATTTCAGGCTTTCATGCTTTGATTGGACCTAGCAAAACTCCTCGAGCGAAACATGGGACGAGTTCTTCAAATGGAGCTTGTGTTGAGGCCCTCAAGCAGGGTTAGGGCGAGTCCCTAAAGTGTATCACCCCAACTTATAATTAGAGTATTTTATTTAATTGTTTGCATGATTTATTCATTGTATTGAATTTTGATATTTTTGGAGCGAATGAGTAATTTGGTAATTTACTAATTACCATGGTGTTTACCGTGAAAATTGGTAAACAATTTCTGGTCTCCAAAAAATAGTTTACTTGACAAAATCAATCCGTGAATCCTAAGACATGTGCTTTTGTTAAATATTTCTTTTGAAAGTTTATGAACATTTCGACAATGCTCATGATTAATGTTGTTTTAAAGTTTAAAGAGCAGAATGAAAAATACGTAAAAGAATTGCAATAAAAGAACTTTAAAATAAATTGCAATAAGTAGGAATAATGGATAAACTATGAATAATTTTAATTAAAAATAAAAAGATGGTGATTCACACGTACATTCTCAACAATCTCGTTTCTCATATACGCTTAGATACTTCGAGTAATTTATGAGTATTTGTACAATGATTGAATACCCGAAAATCTTATACACTAAGACCTATATTTATACTAAGTCGAAGATAACCGCTATTAACGGTCTTTCCTCTAGAAAACGACACGTTTTGCTTGCATGTCCTCACTTCGTCGTAGCTTTACACGTGTCCTTCTCAGATAAATAGATAAGGACAAAAGGCAGTTATCATCTTTATTCAAAATTCAAAATATTTCGTCGAAAGCAACGTCAATATCGCTTCTGTCGAAATTTCGATTCTAAACCCAGAAATACTTCTAAGTCTGAAAACCAATATTTCCCTATTACAGAAAACCTCTTTGACAAGATCTTCCTATGCGACAACAATTCTTTCTTCTTGTCGAAGTCGAAACAAATAATATCTTTTACCCATCATATCTAATCCAATCTTGGCGTCGAAAATCTCAGATAACACAAGGTTATGAGATTGGAGAGAAGATAATTAAAATATTATTATTGAGATTATTAAAATAATTAGACATAGTTAATTATTTTGGAATAAGATAAAATGATAGGAAAATATATAATCCTAATTAAATAATTATTTAAGTTGAGATTTTTATTTAATTTAAATATTTATTTAATTTAAATAATAACTTTATTGAATAAATAGGAGAATGAATCATTTGTCAGAATAGATGAGAGTATAAGGTGAGAGGAGAAAAGTTAAGATTAAATTGGGTAAAAAGTGTGATTTTGAGAAATAAGACCCATATAAATACTAAAGTGTGGGAAGAAAGTAGGTTTTAGAAATTCTTGGCATATGTGTGGGAAGAAGGTAGATTATTTATGAATGATTTGATAATTTATTTATGTGATGTTGGTGTATTTTGGGGTGTTTTATGATATTTTAGAACATTCGAGAATATTTTAATATTTTAATAATTATTAAAATATTTGAGTGAGAGCGGTGAATTTTATTTAATTATTTAAAAATAACAATAATAATTATTTGAGTTTATAATAATAATTATTTAATTATTTAAATATAGTGTAACACCTTATTTTAAAAATATATTTTCCTTTTAAAATTATATAAATATTTTGTTTAAATATTAAAGGTGTGACGCTTAATTGAATAATTATTTAATTTAAGATTTATTTTATTTTATGTATCAATTAAATAAATATTTTGTTTGGGACTAAATATTTGGGAATTATGGATTAAACATTATATATATCGTAAGGGAGAGTGTGAGAATGAGGGAAAAACTAAGGTTTGAGGCATATCGCTAAACGGTGCATCTGAGTCCGAGGAGACAATTTTGAGTCCGATCGTGAGGCATCGATTTGGAGAGGGAGGAACATCAAGACCTTGAAAGTTCAATCGATAAGGTAAAGGGGGATATTTTTACTATATGGTGGGTTTTTAGGCAACAGAGTGATAAGGTTCTCTTCCCCTCTCATTAGCGTCAAGGGTTTTTAACCCTATAAATTGTATGATTGATTCAGTATAATATAAAATTGCATGTTTGTGATTGTTTTATTAAAAAGTATTGATCCCTGACTGTCTGACCAAATTGAGTTATCCCGAAACCCTTTTGTTCAATTATATATGATAATATCCCACAAGGATGTGTCAAATAACTTAGTGTGTCGAGTTGTATTAGTGTGTCGAAGCATGTTGTTTTATACAGGATTTCGACTTAGGCCTATTTTTAGTAGTGTTAACTATTTTGGACTTTTATAGTTTTTGACTTTGGCTTATGGAGTAAGGTAACCTAAATCCATAAATAGAGGGAGTAAACCTTATTCCTAAAACAACTCATAACATTGTATTCACAGAATTTTACAATTGCAAAGTGAATAAAGAAGTTTTCCACGGATTGTGGGCAGAGAGAAAACTCTGCAGAAAATATTCGTCTTCTTCTCCAACGTTCTTTTCTTTCTTTCTCAATCGTTCTTTTCTTTTTATTGTTATTGCATGGTTGATAACAATCTTATTCATCAAGATTAATACAAATTCTCCATAGGTTGTGGTGGATTTCCAACATTTGGTATCTAGAGCTCCGGTTTGAGTGATCCGTGGGAAGAAAATCATGTTGTCAATGAATCATCCAAACAAGCATTTTCCAGCTAATCTTACAATTCCCAAGAATAATAATTATGAGAATTGGTGCAATCAGATGAAGGTTGTGTTTTGTTATCAAGATCTTTGGGATCTTGTGAAGGAAAGAGTAACAAGACTTGGAGAAAACACGGAGGATCAAGAAAGGGTTGCACATAAAGAATTGAAAAAGAAAGATTATAAAGCTCTCTTTATAATCCATCAATATGTTGATCCAGATAACTTTGAAAAGGTTAGTGATGTAGAGCCAGTGAAAGAAGCATGGGAAATTCTGGAGAAGTCGTTTGGAGGCGCGAAGAAGGTGAAAGAGGTGAGGTTACCAACTCACAAAAGGACGTATGAATTGCTTCAGATGGAAGACAATGAATGCATAAATGATTTCATTGCCAAGGTTATGAAACTGGTGAATTAAATCAAGGTATGCAGAGAAGTGTTGACATTAAGATCTGTAGTTGGAAATATCTTGAGATCGTTGGCTCCAAAGTTTGACCACGTGGTAGTAGCCATAGAAGAGTCGAAAGATTTGTCAAAACTAACAAAGGAAGAGCTTCAAGGGACGCTTGAATCTCATGAACAAAGAATGGCTGAAAGAGCTGCAGGAAAGTCGAAGAGTGATGTGGATTTGCAGGTGCAATCAACAAAAGAAAGGAAAGGCAAAGGAAGATGGAATGGCAACAAAGGCAGAGGAGGATACAACAATTTGACTTGTCAAAATCAGCAAGAAGGAAACTGGTCGAATTAGAGAAAACCCTAGAACCAAGACAACCAAAAAGGTGGTGTTGCATGTAGAGGAATAGGTGGTGGTCGAAATCTAGAAAAAAAGTCGCATTCAGTGTTACAATTGTCAGAAGCATGGTCACTATTCTAGTGATTGTCCAGAAAAGTAGAAGAATCAAGAAACTGGTGCAAAGCTAGTGAAACATGAAGAAGAAGAGACGTTTCTAATGTTACAACGAGAGATGAAAAGAGATTCAAGGACCAGTGGTACTTGGACTCAGGATGCTCATCACACATGTCTGGAAGGAAAGATCGGGTTGTTAACATAAAGCCCTCAATAAAGAACATAGTGAAATTTGCAAATGACAATATCAGTAAAGAATATAAAGCCCTCAATAAGAACATAGTCTATTTGAGGGACTAGAGGTATGTCTCAGATCCTATGGTGGGGATCATCGGTTCAGTTGAGAGGCCGTAAACTTTTTACGATGGTGGACGATATCAATAACATACCTCTGATGTTCACAAAACTTTGGTACCACATGCATTTAGGTGATGTAGTTGGTGAACATTAGTCTTGCATACGTTGATGTCCTTGTGATGAATGGTTGTTTCGATGTTATGTTTTATGTTTGTGATTGCGTGATTATCATTCATGTTTTGAGTGAATTATCGTTTCTCGATTATCATACTATTTTCCGAAACTTTCACCATTACTATATGTAAGTACTTTCTCACCCCTTTATTGTTTGCTTGGTGTTGTTGTGTGCTTTGCACAGGTGATTAGCAGGACTGGGGTTCGTTTTTGCAGTGAGATGATTGTTATCTCTCAACAGACTTTTCTCTTTCGTATATTCTAGTTTTCGAATAAGAATGCTTTGATTTATAACACTGGGCAAAAGGGAGTTTGTTTGCATTACATTGATTTGTTTATAATCAACTATTATGAGATTTTGATTATGATGTATTGATTCAATTCTATTCAGACATGTTTTATGGTGTTTCTAAATAAATTTTTGTTGTGCAACATCTATTTTTTTTATGAAGTATTTATGATGGAGTAACATCATTTTTTTTGTTATTTTTATTTAAAATCTATTATTTGGGGTTCAACGTGTTACATGTGTCTTATCTCGAAAAAAGAATATGACCTCGTGAAGCCCAATCGCATTCTTGCGGGATGGACTGAACAGAGTTGCCACCGAACTTTATTTATTTTCAAATAGGGAAAGGGAAAATATCAATAAAACCTCTAAAAGAATTACAATGATATTCGTCATCGCAACCAAATCAGGATTTGGAAGTCGATTACGCAATGGGAAGGTATTAGCACCCATCATGTCTGTTGTACTCAATGAGAATCGTTTGGTTAGTTGTGCGCGTTAGTGTTAGTTTAGAAATATTGGGCTCCTCAAGTTATTAAAAGGAAAAAGGAGAAAGACAAAAATGTTTATTTTTTATTAGGGTATATGATGAGACTTTGAATCTCACTCCTACGTATCTCTGGGTGCGGTGGAGAGCTCAAGGCTTACGTAGTTCTGGATAGAAAATATTTGTTTGTTGGTCGATTTTAATGAAAGATATTTAGTCTCAATCAACGAAAAAACATTGTTTGCTACCCAAAACAGGCGAGGAGTAGGCGTTTGCATCACATTGAATGGATTTTTACATATCAACATTCACGGGAAAATGTCACTTATCTAAACTCACACATTTGTGAACGAAGCGTTGTTTTGCATCGTCTTGAGACAAAATATCTTTCATTTGAAAAAGGGTTTTTTAGATCACGCGGCAGCAAGAAAAAAGTTTGATTGATTGAAAGTATTGTTGGGTTGGAAGACGTGTGTTTATGACTTGCAAGCTCTTATAACTTGGGTCTAACACTTGGGACTATGACTGGACCGTTCACCCAGATAGTCTTTTTCTTCCAATTTTTGTTATGAAGTCAAAGTTATTTAAGTCTTTTTGAATTTTTGTTTGAGAAAAAAGGCTTGATGTTGGATAAAGCGTTTTATTTGTGTTGAGGAATAGTTGTGAAATGATTTGAATGCGAAGTGAAATTGAGTAGAAATGATTGATGGTTTGTCTTGAGAAAAATGACCTGACGTTTGATCGAGCGCTTATTATTTTTTGTTCATTTTGAAAATGATTGATTTTATTCTCTTTTTTGTTATTTAAATGGTTAATTTGTCTAACTAATGGAAAGAATATAAATAAATAAATAAATACAAATTACAACCAAAGAGATGAGGGATACACTTGTCAATCAGAGGATATGATAAAGCGATCAAAATACAAAGCCATTAAACAAGTAAATGTAAGCACAAAGATCTCATTGTAAGAATGTCCAAGAGTAAACCACGAGACTGGAAACAAACCGAAATCAAAAACAACTGAATTTAGCTCTAAGTTAACTTAAAGTAGGCTCATGTTCGAATTACTCTATAAGAAGGCGAACAACAAATTATATGCGTTTGAACGATTTTTGAAAGTTAAATTGAATTTTAACTCCGAGATCGAAATTACAATGAAATCAATGCAACAAACAAAATCAAATTAGCAATCTAATTAACTAAACAATTAAACAAATATTAAATTAGTTAATTAATATTTTAAACTCAACAATAAAAAGAATGAAATTTAAAAGAATAAAAATAAAAATAAATAAATAAATAAACATGGGGAATTGCATATATGAAAATGGGGGTGGAAGTTAGCAAAACAATCATGCTCCAGGACTCTCAAATAACTAATCCTAATTAATAATAATAATAATAAAATAATAATAATAATAATAATAATAATAATAATAATAATAATAATAATAATAATAATAATAATAATAATAATAATAATAATAATAACAATAACAATAACAATAATAATAATAACAATAATAATAATAATAACAATAACAATAACAATAATAATAATAATAACAATAATAATAATAATAACAATAATAATAATAATAATAATAACAATAATAATAATAATAACAATAACAATAATAATAATAATAATAATAATAATAATAATAATAATAATAATAATAATAATAATAATAATAATAATAATAATAATAATAAATAACTCACTAAAATATAATTATAAAAAAAAACGAGACAAGTAAAAGAGGAAGAGGGAGGCGCTATGGTAACGGGAAAGAGGGAAAAAAATTGTTTCAAATTTTTAAAAAGCCTCAAATCATAAATCAACACGTGTCAAGAGATTAATAAAAAAAACTCTTCTCTTTATTCCTAATTCTCAAACTCAGACAAAACCAAGCTAATCCTCAAACCATTGATGACAACAAAATCCAAACATTTAATCATTCAAGTTACAACAATCAATCCAAACATATTAGTCCAACCAACTCTTGATTTAATTGTCAAAGCAAACCAAACAAAACTCAAATATTAAGATTTATATTAAAACAAGATGAACATCAACAAAATCTAAATGTCAACTTTGAAGTATGTGTGATTTAGTTTACATTGTGTTTATATGAATTAGTTTGAGATTTGTTGTTGTGCATGGAAGGAGTCTGAGATTTTAAATTGTGATGGTGATATATTAGTTTATAAATTAGTAGTATAATATATAAAATTTAGTTTTTAAAATAAAAAATTATACATTATTTTTTATCTTTTATGATATTTAATTTTTAAAAAAGTATTTAATAATTTTTTGATTTTTATTTATGTTATTTTTTCAATTTTATTATTAACAAAATTATATTTATCTCAATATATAAATAATTAATATAGTATGAGTAATTATCTGTGATATTTGGTGATAATATCTTCATGTTAAAATAAAAGTATATAAAATAAAATTATTTTTAAAATTTTTATTAAAAAATATTTTAAAATTAAACATAATTTGACTATATTTTAATTTTAAAATAGACTTTAAAAAAATATATATATATATATATATATATATATATATATATATATATATATATATATTATATATATATATATATATATATTATATATATATATATATATATATATATATATATATATATTATATATATATATATATATATATATATATATATATATATATATATATATATATTATATATATATATATAGATATATATATATTATATATATATATATATATATATATATATATATATATATATATATATTATATATATATATATATATATATATATATATATATATATATATATATATTATATATATATATATATATATATATATAATATATATATATATCTATATATATTATATATATATATATTATATATATATATATATATAATGGTAATTTGAAAAATAAAAAAAAAACATTATGGCAGCACATGCCCCACTCTAGCCAACCTAGCTCTCTGGTGGAAGGTGGAGTTTTTATGTGGTTTGATGATTGTTTTGGTGTTAGTGAAGTTGAAGAAATGGTGATGAAAGTTATGTGGAAAAATAAAGTTTTTTATGAGTGATATGAGGTGTTGGTTTTATGTGAGTGAAGGTGAATGTTAGGGTATTCGGTATATTGAAAAATGAAAAAGCAAGGTAACATTTTTTTCATTGAGATATCAACCAGTTCCTTCTTTTCTTTTGTATTTTTATTTTGACTTCAAATGAGAGGACCGATTGAAAGGTATGGGTGGCGCTTGTTGTGTGGTTTTTTAGTAATATAGCGTGCAACTAGGTTTTACTAATTTCTAAATGCCAACAATTCCCTAAACGAGTGTAAATAATGTAAAAACTAGTTAAAAACAAATTGAATCAAATAAGATTACATTAGTTTAAATAATCAAAATTAATTCGAAATAAAAATATAGAAAATTTTATTTATTTATTTTGAACATTTTGATAAAGAAATAAAAATAAAATGACTCAAAATGAATAAATATCTAGCATAAAAGTGCTCGAAAAAATAAACCGAATGCACCAAAATAATTGGTGCGAAATAAACTTCTCAGAAATATATCGTTTTTTTATCAAATTTTGAAGTAAAAAATGATAGATTAAATGCCCAGACTAATCAAAATGCGACCGAAAAAGTAGTCGAAAAAATAAAACGAGTGAGTCCGGTTAATCTACGCGAACTGTAGATTAATAAAATTGATGTCTGCAATCTCGATTTCGAAAATTTTCGTCCGTTAATTTTTCGTGCATTTGAAGAACAGTTTGACATGTCTATCTGTAAATTCGAAAATTTATTTTGGTCGACACTTTAAACCTTATGCGAGATGAAATGAATGTTATGATATGTAAATGATGTAAATGTCATGATGAATATATTGATTTATTAAATGATGGGTAAAATTTAACTGAGAATCAATGATTAACTGAGAATCAATGATATATTGGGCAAAATTGATATATTGATTTAACTGTGAATCAATGATTAACCAAAAGCAAGGAAGTTGGTATTTTAACTGAGAATCAGTGATTAACTCAATAGAAAGAATGGTATTTTAACCGGGAATCGGTGATTAACCAAAAGAGATGAGAGTATGGTATTTTAACCGATAAACGGTGATTAACCAAGAGAGAGGACTTCAAAGACGATTGTGTTTGATCCAAAGAGTGGGTGTATCATTGATGCAGATTGTTGAAGCAGACTTGTCAATTGTTTGATTCGAATTGCACTAAACTCTATAAATGGAGGCGAGTACTCTGAATAACTAGGGCCTACGCCCCGTATGCAGAGGTACTCTAGACAAGGGTAGGAAAAAATCCCTCTCATCCTTCTCCGTTGCTTAAGGCTCGTAGCATGTAACTCTCATCATGATTGACAAGTGTTGAAGAAGATTCTTTGTGTGGCTCCTGATAATGAAATATTGCTTATGAAGAAGGAGACTTGACAATTACTTGATTCGAATTGCATTAAAGTCTATGAGTAGATGTGAATACTCTGAGCAACTCGGTCATTCGTCCCATACCCAAAAATATTCAGAATGAGGATAAGAATTCACCATCTCACCCATTCTCTACTATTTAAGGCTCGTGGTGTGTAATCCTTATCATAACCGGCAAATGTTGAAGAAGAACCTTTGTTGTGCTTTGCCTAGCGGTTTAGTATCCAGCATGTCTGCAATGTCTTGACTTAATTGAAGTGTGAAGTCTTGAGTTGAGATGAGGTCCAATGCAGATCCAACAAGGGGGACTAGCCTCATCAAATGATCAAGTGACTTTTGATCACTTGACTAGACATGAGGAATAAGCACAATCAAAGGATTTAGTTGATCAAAGAAGGCTTTGATCAACTTAATCAAACAGGGGAAATTTCAGTTGTAAACCAGGCATAAGAATGCTAAACCTAAATTCTAAGGGAAACCAAAATAGCCTAGAATCTAAGGGAACATTGAATAAACATTTATTAAAAAACTATCTAAAAAAATTAGTGATTAATTATAATAATTAAATTAATGATCATTTGTACATAAAAATATGAATTAAGAAACAACTAAATCATATCATTTGTTTATTTCCTAATTAATAAAAAAGTGCATAAAAAAGCATCATAAAATAGACTAAAAAATGGATTTAAAAACAATTTAAAGAAAAACACAATGAAACCATGAAAAACTAAATAGAGAGATAAGGGAGGTGCAACATTGTGTATGTGGTTAAACCCAACAATTAAGGCGTTGGGCTTTGGGGCCGAAGGTCCAGTTTTTTATTTCTTTGCAATCAGAATGAGTGAGGTGTGCTAGGAATAATAGGGTGCAGGTAGCAGAACGTTGGGCCTGAGGCCCAACCAAACATCCAAAGCAAAGCAAGGAATCAACCAATGCTTATTTTCACGTTTTCAGCTCGTTTCCATTCAAACTTCTCATGCCCTGAGTAAATGGCTCTGTCACGCCAGAATTTTCCACCGGCGAAGGCGGAGGTTCAAACCACCTCAAAATCCTATAAATTAAACCATCTTGATCTCACCTACCTCAATCCTCTACTAATTCTTCCTGATTCCCAACCTATGCCTCAAATTGAAAGCAAACATGAATGAACCCTAGTTTACCTAAATAAAAATTAAAAGAAATCATGGAGGAATCAAAGCCTCTCACATTAGGGCTTTGAATCCTCAAGCCAAACACTATATATTGGTAGATCAAGCAAGGAGAAAGGAAGTGAAGAACCTACCTACAAGGAGGAGGAGTTCCTCGGTGAGTGTTGAATTCGAAGGTGAAGACGATAAAGTGAAGAATGAAATCCAGAGAATATCCAGGTAACTGCTCCAAATCTTTGTGTAGCACCTCAAATTTGCACCCTCCCATTTGTACATTCATTTCATTTTAGGTCATTAACATTGCATTCACATTGCATTGCATCAGTCAGGACTGGCATCAGGAGAAGTCAACTGTGCAAGAGATCAAGTTTTTCCATGAGACAAAGGCCCTATGGGTGTTCCAATGAGCTTATGTGAACCCAAGGTTCATTTTGATGCAATTTGGCCAAGTGTTGAAAGCTCAAAGTCCACAGTGCATGACCAAGTCATCTGAGGCCCATAAAAGTCAACTGTAAGTCAACTGAGGGCTAGGAGGTGGAGAGATGGGTTGAGACGCTTCCTTCATGTCCCAAAGAAGTTCATTTGTCATTACAAATACTTATCTGGAAGAATTTGAGGTTAGAAATCATTTCGTTCTTTTCTCGAATTAATCTTGGAAATTCAAGTTGAGTTGGATGATCCCAGTTGATTACGGAAAAGTTGATTTGGTTGTGGAAATTTAATCATGGTTGCATTGAGTCCATTCTTTTCTTTTTTTGTTAAGTCCATAAGTTTGGTCCATTAACCATTTTCCAAATTGATCCATTTTCTAAACATTCATTCAATATCCACGTTTGTCCATATTTCATCTTGATAAACCATTTTCAAAAGCCCATTAACCATTTTTCAAATAATTCCATTTCATTATCCAAATCATAATCCATAATCCATTTAGTTTGATTTTAACACAATCCATTTTTACAATAATCCATTATCCATATCCAATTTAGTTTATCCGTTTAAAACCAATTGCCATTATCCAATCATACCCATATCCATTTGTACAAAACCAAAATTCTGCATTGCATTTAACAGCAACACATCAAAATTCAGCAACACATCAAAAATTCTGCATAAAATGCATTAAAAATTCTGCATTACAAATGAACAAAAATGCATATAAAAATTCTGCTATAAAATTCTGCATAAATCCAAAAACAAAATCCTGCACAATAACTGCCAAGCCAAGCCAAGGCATCAAAACCAAGCTACACTTCAAGCTGCTATTCAAACTGCAAAACATAACAGCAAATGAGATTTCAAGCCGCATAAGCCGATACAAAAAACCTGCAAAATACTAGGGGTGGCAAAATGGATGGATTGGATGGATATGGATTGGATCGTTAATGGATGGATCAAAACAATCCATTATCCATTAACAATCCACTAAAAGTTTTTTAAAAATATTCAATCCAATCCATCCATTAAGAATAAAAATCCATCCAATCCATCCATTATCATATTTTTAGTGGATGGATATCCATCCATCCATTTCTTTTTCCTTTAAAATTTTTCTTTTTTGAAAAAAATCACTTATTTTTTTGAATTTTTTTTTTGAATTTTTTTTTAATAAAACAATATCAGCTTTTTTAAAGAAAAATCATTTTTTTTCAAAAAAAATATATTTTTGTATTTTCGAAAAAAATAATTTAAAAATTGTTTTTTTTTCGAAAAGAAATATTTTTTTTATATTCGTAAAAAAATAAATTTTTCGAAAATAAAATCAAAATTTGGTATTTTTCAAAATTATTTTTAAATTTTTGGAAAAAAAACGATTTTTTGTATTTTCAAAAAAAAATATTTTTTTTCGAAAAAAATAAATTTATTTTTATTTTTCAAAAAAAAAGATTTTTTTTCGAAAAAAAAATTATTTTTTATTTTTTTAAAAAAATTAATATTTGAAAAAAATTATTTTTTTAAAATTAGATAAAAAAAATTCATTGGATCATTAAAATGTGTTGGATGGATTGGATCAATCCATGCTTATAAATGGATGGATTGGATCAATCCATTAACTTAATTTTTTATGTAGTGGATGGATTGGATGGATTTTTTGATGGATGGACTGGATGGATTTTCTCTAAATGGATCCAATTGCCACCCCTACAAAATACACAAGCAAAAAGCTGCTCCGAGCGAGCCAACATAAGAAAAAGTGCACAAGCCAAGCTGGGAATGCAATTCCATACCTGCATAATAACAGAAAAATTTCACAACCAAATAACAGAATTTTCTTCTAATCTTAATCTCATAACTCTAAAAAATAAAAAAAAACCTTCACCTCACTACACTTCCAGATTTTTCCACATAACAGACTCAATCTCATTTCTTCCTCTCTCCCAATCTTCTTCTTCCAAACTTCATCACAAACTCTTCCAATCCTTCAACCAAAACCTTCAACCACCGTAACCGTTTTTCAATTCACAATCACCTTCATCAAAAACTCCAAACTCCATAGCCAAACCTTCAACCACTACGAATCCGTAACCGTAATCTCCGTTCACCGAACCCTCACCCTCACCATACTCCATAACAACAAGAAAATAACAAAAACAAAGAAAGAGAAGAGAAAAAGAGCTTAACAAAAAGCGACTTCGTAATCGCTAACGGCATCACCAACCTTCACCACTTCAATTCACTTCTCTTCATCCTTCAATCCTCTTCCATCACCTTCTCCTCAACGAACCTTTTCTCCACCCTTTCTCACCAAACTCCAATCAACTCAACCGCTTCAACCTTCTTGAAAGAACATAACCGTAACAAACTCTTCTTCAACCACGCTCCAACCTTCTTCCAAATACCTGCAAGATCTCCCTGGGGCCGACGTCAATCCGTGCGTCTCCGTCGCTCAACAATCCTGTGAGAATCCGACACCATAATCCGTTCGACACTCAGATTCACGTGCAGCCGGCTCAGCGGAAGTAACTACGAGTTCACTCAGAGTCGAATCATTGCGTCGGAACCGATTGACGAAGGATCCTGAGTCGTGAATCATCAGCGAGTGACGGCGATGATTGTTGGATGCGAGGTTTAGAGACAGAGGAGTGTGGTAGTGTCGGTACGATCCATTCGAGCGGCGTCTCATGCTTGAACGCGATTGAGGTTAACGGCGATAGCGGTCAAGGCATGCTAAGCACTTTTCTGCAAGTGCTTTTCTTCTTTTCTTTCCTTCTGCAGGTTATGTTGGTGCGCTTGGACATCTACGCCTTGGCAGTGTGGGCCTGAAATCCGAACAAGTTGCTAATCACACCCCTGCAAACAGGCCTCTACCCTCATACCTCCCATTCAGTGGGCCTACACCCCCAAGGCCCATGTTCAATTCCAGGTTTTTTTGTTATGGCTTTGCTGATAGGTGTTGTTGTTGTTGTTAGAATAATTAGGATTATAAAACAGAATAATTAGGATCTTTAGGATTAATTAGGGATTTAGGATAAGTTTTAGGATTTTATTAGAAATTTAGTTTAATTAGAAACATTAGAAATATTAGATTTATATTGAAATGTTAGATATTTAGCTTTTTTTAGAATTTTAATTAGGTACTAAAATTTGGTTAGAATTTGATTAGAAAGTAATTAGAGATAAATTAGGAGTAGAATATATTAGAAGTACTGTTAGAATTAGCTTAATAGTCTAAATAGATTTTAGAAGCTAATTAGAAATTTTAGTTGGTAATAGAAGTTATTAGAAACAGTAATTTTAGGATTAATTGTGGAAATAAAAATTTGATTTTAGAACTAGTTAATTTGATTAGAAATTTTGGATTAACTTTAGAGATAGGATAATATGTTGATTAGTGTAATATACTTTTATAAGTATTAGAACTAATAGAGATTAGTCTAATTTTAGAATTCTAGATTTTCATTAGGAATTTTAAAAATAGGTTAATTTAGCTTTAGAAATTAGAATAGTTTAGGATTTAATGGATTTCTAATTAGGATCTCATAATAGAAATTTAGGTCAATATTACTCCCTAACTGTGAAATGACTATTCTACCCTTAGGCTTAGAAATAATTCGGTCTTGCATGCTCCCTTAATTTTAGGACATATCATCACTTGATTAAATGAATTTCACGTGGAGTTTGAGCTTCCGTTTTGGATTTTTGTTCCTCTTTGGCCCTAGTCTTGGACTAGTGGTTTGTGATCTCACTTTTGAGTTGTGTTTCAGGTTAATAGCACAAATGGCCTATGCTTGATGATGTGCTTCCATTGGAGTCGACTCGTGACTTGTGTATAACTAACATGACTTTGTTTTGTAGGGATTGAAGCTTGAGCTTGAGCTTATAGCTTACACTTGTGTGCATTAACTTGTGTTGTCTGTATAGATTAACATTTGATGTTTACTGTTGTCTGTCTGAGTACTGATGATACTTGATTGATTTCAGGTACATTTAGTCGCTTACAGTTCTTTAAGAACTTGCTTGCTGCTGCTTGGTTTTTAACCACTTGAGGTAGGACTTCTATTCTCCATGTAGTCTGGAAGACCTGGCCTGTTACTTGGCCAGGAAACTGTCTGAAGTCCTCCTTAAGAGGCGATGTTTGTGGTTGTTTACATTTGTGCCAAGCAGGTAAAGACCTCAATGAGGCAATTGGCGGAACCCAAGGGATATGCAATCTATCCCCCGCTATTCTGTTGAGTCGTCCCTCTGCTCACACCACTGTGTTGATGCATTGGGACACAAGCCCAAGATCTTGTACAGTGTACAATCGAGTCAGAGTCTTGAGCGTAGAAGGGTTCCATCTTTCTGAACCCACGCTCCTTTGTCTGAAGCTCTCCCTAACCAGGGATAAGAGCTGTGAAGTCTAATCTTCACTCACCTTTCATCAGCTTCACCTTAGCCCATCAATGGCAAGGTTAAGAGCTAACCTTACCCCGATACAGAGGCTTGTTTGTTGAGGTTGATATGACCCCTCGACTAAAGCCTAGCCTTGATGTTTGAGCCCCTTGTTGGTGTGTTTATTTCATGCTGTATATGTTTGTGTGGTGCGATTGTATCCCCTAGGTTTGCTAGACTCCGCGTAGTCTCGTTTGCATGACAATTAAGGTAGCACGGTTCCTTCGTATAGGACTTCCTTTCTTGCTTGAGCTTTCCTAAAACACAAACAAACATTATCCCCTCTTAAGGATACGTCAACTCCTTCTACTACAGGTGAGTAAGTCTCCAATGGTCGAGCATCCGGTAGATTGCGTAGTGACGTTGTCCATCTAAAAAACACAAACCAACAGGAATAGTTTAGCCGAACTACGGCAACTCTGATTCTCATGTTCAGATGAGATACGTAGGCACGAGATGCGATGTCTTGTCGAGTTTGACTAACAACTAACACTAATTCTCTTCTCTCGCCCTCGTTGCGTTTGAGACCTTCTTTTCTCTCGCCCTCGTTGCGATTGAGACCTCCCCTTTCTCTTGCCCTAGTTGCAATCGAGACCCTTCTTCTTCCTGTGTTGGTGTTAGGAGGTGGATGTAAGCCCAGCGATTGGCATTCCACATCCTGTGTCTTGTTGTGTGCTTGGAAGCTGATGTAAGTCCATCGAGTGGCGTTCGGGTTCCAGTGTGTGTTTTGGTTCGGATGCTGATGTAAGTCCAGTGATTGGCATTCAGGCTCCTCGTTTGCCTCCTTGTGTGTGTTTTGGTTCGGATGCTGATGTAAGCCCAGTGATTGGCATTCAGGCTCCACGTTTGCCTTTGCCTGCGTTTGTTTGTGTGCGTGTTAGCCGAGCTACGAATGCTCTGATTCTCCCTCGTCCAAAGGAGATACGTATGCATAGGATGCGACATCCTAGCGAGCATGTGTCGCTTCCCCAGTCCGAACTACTTAGACTCTGATGTCTATGCTTGATAGACTAAGTAGGCCCAGGATGCGATATCCTGCCGAGTCAGTTTCAGTCTGTTTTCTTGTGTCTCCTTCATCCAGTGTGTGTGTGTGAGCAGTGTTTTTAGCAACCATTTTCCCTTCCTATTGTGCGTGGATCCCGTCGAGTACGACGGATGCGTAGGGGTGCTAATACCTTCCCTTCGCATAACCGACTCCCGATCCCATTCTCTTTGGTCGCGAGACCACGTCTTTTCCAGGTTTACTCTGAGCGTTTCCTTTCCCTCTTTTGGGATAAATAACGCACGGTGGCGGCTCTGTTGTTCTTGTTTTCCCGCCGGTTTTTCGCGTAATGCGATAGCTGGCGACTCTGCTGGGGAGAAAGAGAAGTTGACCTGTGCTGGTCCATCTTCCCTAAGCGAGTCTCTCCTAGCGCTCTCTAGGTTAGGGATTTGGTTGCTTTTTGCTGTGTTATTTATTGCATTCATTATTCATTGTTTGCATTCAATGTGTGCATTAATGTTTGCATTCATTTATTTCATCTGCTGTGCTGGCTGTGTTTTCTCTGATTGGGGGTGGGAGTTACTCGAGGTAAAAGGCCCAATACCCAGGCTATGAGTGCAATCTATGAAACCTAGGAATAGAGTGATTCATGGGAAGCGGGTGGTATGCGCCACTTAGCGGAACATTGACATCACGAGCAGTTCAGATTCTGATGGGGTATCATCGGTGCATATATCTGGTGTGCACAGGATGATATTCTTGAAAGGGTTGTTTATCCTGCGTTTCTCTCGACCTAACCCGGGCCTAGATGACACCCGTGAGTGGGAGGGAATGATTATTACAGGTACAGTTGCTGACTGGTTGGTGACTTGTTGGTGACTCTTGGTACTGATGGTGACTGTGAATTATGGACACTTATTTCTGGGACGCCGGAGTTCTGTCCATGGTTTATCAACGGGTTCCGTTTATTTCGGATCCCCGGGTTGAATTTGAGAGTACCTGTTCAGAGGATCTGATTGTCATCCGTTCAGTGGATGTTCCTGTGATGATAGTGATGTAATCTCCGGTTCCGTTTATTTTGGAACTCCCCAAGTCGGATTTATGGTGACTCAGTTGACTGTGACTAGTTCAGAGAATGGGTCTTCAGAGGAATTGGTGGCGCGGTGACCTGCATTCATGCATTTGCATTCATCTTCATTCAACCCATGTCGATCCGTACTCAGGGTCCATTGTTGATTGAGATACTGGTTGAGAGACATCCAGATGTCAGATTGTTATTGATGAAAAATTATTTGTCTCAGTGATGCTAGAATCCAAGGACGGAATATTCCTGGTACGGATAGACATTGCATGTGTGAGTCATACTAACCCATTTGCTATTTTGTAGGTGTCAACCGGTGCGCATAGCTCGTCTGTTCAAATTTCCTGCTAGGGGCAACAAATCCAAACTGATGGATCCACTTAACACCGGTAAAGGCAGACATGTTTGGGATCGGTTATCGGCCAGATCAAGAGTCGTCTAGACCAAACAGAGGACGTCGTCCACCGTACATCTTTGTCAGTGCAGGAATGTTGGATTCTGATCATGCTTATTCAGTGAGTGAAGAGATCGACCGCGACTGCGAGCTCGAGTTGTGGATAAAGTCGTGCGTACCAGGCAATTGGAAGGCCTCCAAAATCACCACTGTCGCTCATCCGGAAGTATAGTATTTTTGTGTTTTGATTTTGTTCGCATGAAAGCCATACGTTTTGCCCGAAACGTAATGGTCCATTGTAAGGGCCATCTCATGTGTTTCATTGTGCAACATTTTGCATCAGTAATAAATAGATGTTTTTGTGATCAAAAGCGGTGCTCCCTGTTTTTCACTTTTTGTAGTTATAAAAAATAAAATAAAAATGGCAATGTTTTTATTTTCTTTCCTTTTGATTCATTTGGTTCCGACCTTAAAAGTGATTACCCTCCTGATCTCATCGATAACAATTTGGTTACGCCTCTATATGACTTCGACAATCCAAGCTATCATGCCGAAGAAAAAGGCGAAGAAGATTGTGATCTGCTGGAATTAGCTAGGTTGTTGAAACAAGAGGAGAAGGTGATTCAACCACACGAGGAGCGATTCAAGATTGTTATTCCGAGTACCGCCGAGTTCAGAAGAGAAATGAAAGTTGAGGCCGCTTCAGAGGCGAGTCAAGAACAGAATGGTAGCCCTGTTGAAAGAGCAGGTTGATATCTTCACCTGGTTGCATCAAGGTACACCAGGGTGGAATACCCATGTTGTGGGGCACGAGCTACCATGGAGAGAAGACTGTCCTCCAGTGAAGCGGAAACCGGTGCTAAAAGATGAGAATGTGTGTGGACTATCGAGACGTGAATAGAGCTAGTTCGAGAGATGAATTCCCGGTACTCCACATGGATGTATTGGTTGATAGTACAACTCAATTCTCGGTGTTTACCTTCAGGGATGGCTTTCTGGCCAAAATCAAGTGGAATTGTCGCCAGATGATATGGAGTAAACAAGGTCCATCACACCAAAGAGTACCTTCTTGTTGTAAGGTGAAGAAGAAGGCCGGTGCCACGAATCAAAGGGCTACGGTGACTTTGTTTCATGATATGACTCATCGAGAAAGCAAATGCCATGTTGATGACATGATGACAAAGTCCCAAGCAGAAGAGGGGCACCCGGTGGACTTGATCAAGTTGTTTGACCGGTTGAGATAACTCATACTGTTGAGTCTAAGTCAGTGCACTTATGGAGTGCTGTCCGGTGAGTTGCCAAGGCTTGTTGTGGGAAAATCAGAGGAATCGAGGTCGATCCTGCGGAAAAAAAAAGAAGAAAAAAAAACAGAGAAAGAAAAGACAATACTAGAAACGCCTGAACCGAAAAAAAAGAAAGAAATCAAATGGTCAGGTGGAATGATGACTGCCAAGGGGCATGGAAAAATGAAGAAAAAATGAGTAGCAGGAACCTCTGATTCTGATACCTTCCAGGGAAGAAACAATTGTTAATCTGGTACTTGACAGCCTTTAAGGGGTCTATGAGGTGCATACTGTGTCAGCATGACTAGTCTTGTCGAAAAGAGCACGCAATTTACCCAAGCAAAAAGTTTATCGACTGTGAAACAATACACTCACTGCTCGAGAAAACTTGATGTACTTTGGCATAGGCTGCTCGCCGATTGAGACAGTGTATGCTGATTCATACCACCTTGTGGATGTCCAAAATGGATCTGATCAAGTATGTGCTTGAGAAGTCAGCATGGACCGGACGGGTTGCAAGATGGAAAAGTAATTCTGAATGATTCATGGTATACAGCGACCCATTGATGATTCTCAACCAAGGAAGTTTGAAGTCCCTGATGAGGACATCTCGAGGTACTCAAATCGAAAGATTGAGAGTGACCGATCCCGGAGGAGGGGCCTGACCCTGAATCCGAACGGATTCTGATGTCTGATGGGGAGAGTTTAAAGTGAATGAGCTAGTGCTTCCCCGATAACATTTGAACGTGCCAGTGATAGTGGCTGAGTACGAAGTTGGTATCCTGAGTGTCGTACTTCGATACGTGCATCTACTGGGGCAACGCCTTCCTCATTCAGTATGGGATGGAAGTGATATTGCCTGCTGGAGGCTAGATCTCATTGTGGGGAGTCCAGATGGATGAGAAGTTAGAAAAGGGCGAGTGGATGAGGACTCGGTACGACGCATGGAGCCTGATTGAGAGAAGAGTTCGACAGTTACTTGTCATGAGGCAGTTGTACCCAGTAAATGAAGCGTGTTGTTAACCGAGAAGTGGGACCTCGTGGGTAGCATGGAAGAGATGTGGTGTTGAAAAGGATCCTTCCTCCTCAAGACGATCGTGGGGCAAGTGGATAAACAGTTGTAAAGGTCCATTCGTGGTCGAAAAGGTCTCCTCTGACAGAACCTTGTGATTGATGACCACGAATGATGAAGATTTTCCATTCCCTATGAATGCGGACGCAGTTAGAAGATACTTCGTGAAAAAAAAGAAAGACCCGCTGGACAAAAAGAATAAAAGAGTCCAGGCAAAAAAGGGGTATCCCGGCGAACCAAGAAAAAAGAGAAAAGGTTCGGGCAAAAGTTAGGGATAATGAAAAAACTGTACACCCGGCAAGTCGAAAACCCCACAAGGGCGACTTGGGCAAAAAAGGGTATCCCGGTGGACTGAAACCTGAAAGGGCGGTCCAGCCAAGAGAGGGATTGAAACGGACAACTGCGTCCAGCATGATCGTTTGTGCTTTGGTTAAGACAACACAGCTAGTCTCCGACAGAGGTCGATTGGAAGCGTCTTGTTCAGAAGGCCGAAAGTGCGAAAAGTCTTGAGGACATATGGGGTGTAACCGAGTTGGAACTCGACGAGATCACGGTTTCACATTGCCATTAGGATAGATTTTTTCCTTTTGTGCACAATCACCTCTTTCCAGGGTTTGCCTCCTGTGTATTGCTCAATTCTGAGCCACTTTTTGTTTCAGTCAATAAAGTGTGTGTTCAGTCAAATAAATTTTGTTTTTGTGTCATTACCGCTTTGATTACGAAAATATCTGTTTATTTTGATAAGAATACTTGCATTTTGAAACATAAAGGTCCCTTCCGATGCATGCTTATAAGATTGAAATCTGGAAATCTTATTCGGAAGTTTGGGTGACCAAGATGTTGAAGTGTTGGCACACCTGGGGCGCGATTTTATCTAACAATCTCTTGTGCAGGTACCGGTAGATATCTTCATTCGCTGGCAAATAGTGATATGGAACCTTTCGGAAAAAAAAGAAATCCCCACAGAGTCCAACCAGGGGCAAGGGATAGACGAACAGTGAAAGGACGATGAAGGATTACGACGACGATCCTGGAAAGTTAACCAAGAAGACTCTTCAAAGTCTACGGACTGGAAGGTTTGTATGAATCCCAGGAATTCGATCTTTGTAGGATGAATCAGAAAAGTCCAGGCGATTCTGGAAGATCTCAAAAGTGGAAAGCTGACATTGTGGGTGGACGATGGAGCCGTTGTTCGACAACTCGACAGGTGTTTCGTGCCCAATAGGCCGTATTTCCCCAATGGGTTTGAGAGTGTCATCTCCCTAGCAGATTCGAGATCAGTGCCTTCTCAGCAAGCCTGAAGGTTACCGTATCCCCAGCGGAGTTGTGATTCTGAAGTTGTCTTCCCAGCAGAGTTTGTGTTGATGGTTCTCCCCCAGCAAGGTCCCCAAGCGGATCGAGTCCGGTGAAATCATCCCTAGTAGAGGTAAGGGTTGGTTGCCTCTTCTAGCAGAGTAATCTCCATGCAGTTCGGGTTCGATGGAGGTCATCCCCAGCAAAGTTTGTCTTTCCCCAACAGGGTGGAAATTGACGTGGTAATGAGATCCTCAGCACAGTTCCTGGAGCTCCCCGGTGTTGTCTCTGGAGGAGACGTGTGTTTTATGCATCCATCATTTAGACAAGCATAGCATATTGCATCATTAGTGCATAGCATTCCCATGATCATGGGGCATTGCGCAAGAAAAAAAAACTCATGCATCAACATTGCAAATATACCCATTAGCCCTGGGCCGTGGTGACCAACCGAGATTGGGTTGTTGGAAAGAGTTTAGCATCGCGCCATTGGATCGGCTTCAGAGCTGAGTTCCCCAGCATGGTTGACAGGTTGGTGTTTTCTCAGCAAGCGGCTCCTTAGTCGAGCGGGTATCCCCAGCAGTACAATTCCCCTAGAAGATGTGGGTGTGTCTGATCTCTCCATGTAGAGTTGACCCCTTAAGCAGAAAGTGTCTGCCATTTCCTTCTGCGCTCCCCACTGAGTTATACCCTCGTGGATGACGGTTGTTTCCGTTCCCTCCCTAACGGGATGGGTTTTCCCTGTTGAGTTCTTTCCTCATTGGGATGAGTCTTGTTTCAGTCTGCCTTTTGGGATTGATTCTAAATTGCCTTTCTGTCGGCTGTTTCTTGTGCTTCCCTGGGGCATAAATGAATAGTTGCTCATTAATCGGCACTCATTCATCTTATCCTCAGCGGAATTTGTGGTTTTCTACCCAACCGGTAGTTGTAAAATCCCACTTTCATCCCCTAGCAGAGGTAACCTTTGTGGTTCATTCTGTCGGTTGGCTTCTACCTACAACCAGGTAGTTGTAAGTCCTATCTTTGTGGTTTTCTACCTACAAATCGGTAGTTGTAAAATCCCACTTTCATCCCCTTGGTGGAGTTAACCCTGTGTGCTCATCTTATCAATGACTGGTTACTTTTTCGTGGTTTTCTGCCTACAAATCGGTAGATGTAATCCCCTCTTTGCCGTTATCAGTACCCCGTTTGCAGTATTGATAGTCTTGTCCCCCCTGGATACTTGCCTCGATCAAGCAGTATTGTCCCCAGTGGGTTTCTCACTTCCCTTTGGATATTTGCTCCGAATAAGCAACTTCATCCTCTTTTGATTGGTCATCTTTGCATACCTATTCCTGGTACCCCGATGCCTTTCTTTTCGGTCGTTTATCCATTTAACAACCTGCAACCCGGCTATAGATAATATATTTCATGTACCCTTTGGTCAATCTTTTGATTGTTTTCTCCGGCAGAGTAAGATTCGTATTCCTTGTGGAATCGAATTTCCATCCTTTAACAAGTTTGCTTTCGCTCTCTTCAGGATGATTTCGGTCGTTTTATCCATCTAACAACCTACAACCCGGTTATGGATAATCTTCCATGCGAGTATGTTATCTACGTTTTGACGGCTATAGATAATATATCTCATGCGCTCTTGGGTCGAAGTCGTCCTCCCCAGTTGAGTAAGATTCGTATTCCTTTGTTTGGAATCGAATATCCATCCTTTAACAAGTTTGCCTTTGCTCTCTTCAGGATGAGGTCGGTTGATCTATCCATTTAACAATCAACCCGGTTATGGATAATCTTCCATGCGAGTGTGTTATCTACGTTTTGACGGCTATAGATAATATATCTCATGCGCTCTTGGGTCGAAGTCGTCCTCCTCAGTCGAGTAAGGTTCGTATTCCTTGTGGAATCGAATGTCCATCCTTTAACAAGACTGCTTTTCTAGCCCTCTTCAGGATGTGGAGTGTTTTGGAACACAAACCAATTCACGTTTTGGTCGGTCACCTGTTTTCTGCCTACAACCCGGCATCCTTGGTGTTCCTTCCTGTCTACTCTCTGTCATGACCTTGATCCCTAGTGAAGATTCCTCCTCTCCGTTGGTGTCGATAAACGTCGAGTTTTTCCCCATCATCCATTGATGATTTGGTTGTGTTCGCTCTCCCTAGAAGAGTCCTCCTCTCCGTTGGTGTCGATAAACGACGAGTTTTTCCCAATTATCCGATGATAATTTGGTTGTGTTCTCACTCTCCCTAGAAGAGTTTTCTCCTCTCCATTGGTGTCGATAAACGTCGAGTTTTTCCTATGCGTCCGATGACGTCTAGTTGCTTATCCCTCACAGATCATTTGGTAATACCATATGATTCCCCTCAGAGTTTTCTCCTCTCCGTTGGTGTCGATAAACGTCGAGTTTTTCCTATTCGTCCTATGACGTCTAGTTGTACCCTTCCCCAAGTGGATTTACCTCCCCGCTGGTTTCGATAAACGTTGTGTTTTTCTCATTCGTCCGATGACGTCTGATTGTATACCCTATTCCCAGTCATTCATTAATGTCTGGTTGATTTCCCAGCCAGAATCCCCAGTAGACGTCCTATTTGGTGTCCGGTTGTGGTCTCCCTTTCGTCCTATGACGTCTGGCTGAGTTTTCTCCTTCTCCGTTGGTGTCGATAAACGTTGAGTCTCCCTTTCGTCCTATGACGTCTGGCTGAGTTTTCTCCTTCTCCGTTGGTGTCGATAAACGTTGAGTCTCCCTTTCGTCCTATGACGTCTGGTTGAGTTTTCTCCTTCTCCGTTGGTGTCGATAAACGTTGAGTCTCCCTTTTGTCCTATGACGTCTGGCTGAGTTTTCTCCTTCTCCGTTGGTGTCGATAAACGTTGAGTCTCCCTTTCGTCCTATGACGTCTGGCTGAGTTTCCTCCTTCTCCGTTGGTGTCGATAAACGTCGAGCTTCTCCCTTTCGTCCTATGACGTCTGGTCGAGTCTTCCCATTCATCCTATGATGATTGGTTACCTCTCCGTTGGTCTTGGTAAACGTTGAGTTTTTCCCCATTACCTTCGCTGACGTATGGTTGTATCCTTTCCTGGTTATCCCCAGTAGAGTTGAGTTACCTCTCCGTTGGTTTTGGTAAACGTTGAGTGTTTCCTAGTTGTCCGTTGGCATCTAGTTGAGATGATTTCTGTTCCCATTCATCGTGTGTCGATGTCTGGATGTGCTTTACCCTGAAAAGAAAGAAGAAAACAAAAAAAATTCCCAGCAGTGTGCGAATTCTACGGTACTTGGTATTCAATCCCTGTTTACCCTGAAAGTCTGACAGCCGTTGCTCTCATCCATTCGGGTTCCCAGTTGATTGAATAGGGGCAGCTGTAGCACCTCAAATTTGCACCCTCCCATTTGTACATTCATTTCATTTTAGGTCATTAACATTGCATTCACATTGCATTGCATCAGTCAGGACTGGCATCAGGAGAAGTCAACTGTGCAAGAGATCAAGTTTTTCCATGAGACAAAGGCCCTATGGGTGTTCCAATGAGCTTATGTGAACCCAAGGTTCATTTTGATGCAATTTGGCCAAGTGTTGAAAGCTCAAAGTCCACAGTGCATGACCAAGTCATCTGAGGCCCATAAAAGTCAACTGTAAGTCAACTGAGGGCTAGGAGGTGGAGAGATGGGTTGAGACGCTTCCTTCATGTCCCAAAGAAGTTCATTTGTCATTACAAATACTTATCTAGAAGAATTTGAGGTTAGAAATCATTTCGTTCTTTTCTCGAATTAATCTTGGAAATTCAAGTTGAGTTGGATGATCCTAGTTGATTACGGAAAAGTTGATTTGGTTGTGGAAATTTAATCATGGTTGCATTGAGTCCATTCTTTTCTTTTTTTGTTAAGTCCATAAGTTTGGTCCATTAACCATTTTCCAAATTGATCCATTTTCTAAACATTCATTCAATATCCACGTTTGTCCATATTTCATCTTGATAGACCATTTTCAAAAGCCCATTAACCATTTTTCAAATAATTCCATTTCATTATCCAAATCATAATCCATAATCCATTTAGTTTGATTTTAACACAATCCATTTTTACAATAATCCATTATCCATATCCAATTTAGTTTATCCGTTTAAAACCAATTGCCATTATCCAATCATACCCATATCCATTTGTACAAAACCAAAATTCTGCATTGCATTTAACAGCAACACATCAAAATTCAGCAACACATCAAAAATTCTGCATAAAATGCATTAAAAATTCTGCATTACAAATGAACAAAAATGCATATAAAAATTCTGCTATAAAATTCTGCATAAATCCAAAAACAAAATCCTGCACAATAACTGCCAAGCCAAGCCAAGGCATCAAAACCAAGCTACACTTCAAGCTGCTATTCAAACTGCAAAACATAAAAGCAAATGAGATTTCAAGCCGCATAAGCCGATACAAAAAACCTGCAAAATACACAAGCAAAAAGCTGCTCCGAGCGAGCCAACATAAGAAAAAGTGCACAAGCCAAGCTGGGAATGCAATTCCATACCTGCATAATAACAGAAAAATTTCACAACCAAATAACAGAATTTTCTTCTAATCTTAATCTCATAACTCTAAAAAATCAAAAAAAACCTTCACCTCACTACACTTCCAGATTTTTCCACATAACAGACTCAATCTCATTTCTTCCTCTCTCCCAATCTTCTTCTTCCAAACTTCATCACAAACTCTTCCAATCCTTCAACCAAAACCTTCAACCACCGTAACCGTTTTTCAATTCACAATCACCTTCATCAAAAACTCCAAACTCCATAGCCAAACCTTCAACCACTACGAATCCGTAACCGTAATCTCCGTTCACCGAACCCTCACCCTCACCATACTCCATAACAACAAGAAAATAACAAAAACAAAGAAAGAGAAGAGAAAAAGAGCTTAACAAAAAGTGACTTCGTAATCGCTAACGGCATCACCAACCTTCACCACTTCAATTCACTTCTCTTCATCCTTCAATCCTCTTCCATCACCTTCTCCTCAACGAACCTTTTCTCCACCCTTTCTCACCAAACTCCAATCAACTCAACCGCTTCAACCTTCTTGAAAGAACATAACCGTAACAAACTCTTCTTCAACCACGCTCCAACCTTCTTCCAAATACCTGCAAGATCTCCCTGGGGCCGACGTCAATCCGTGCGTCTCCGTCGCTCAACAATCCTGTGAGAATCCGGCACCATAATCCGTTCGACACTCAGATTCACGTGCAGCCGGCTCAGCGGAAGTAACTACGAGTTCACTCAGAGTCGAATCATTGCGTCGGAACCGATTGACGAAGGATCCTGAGCCGTGAATCATCAGCGAGTGACGGCGATGATTGTTGGATGCGAGGTTTAGAGACAGAGGAGTGTGGTAGTGTCGGTACGATCCATTCGAGCGGCGTCTCATGCTTGAACGCGATTGAGGTTAACGGCGATAGCGGTCAAGGCATGTTAAGCACTTTTCTGCAAGTGCTTTTCTTCTTTTCTTTCCTTCTGCAGGTTATGTTGGTGCGCTTGGACATCTACGCCTTGGCAGTGTGGGCCTGAAATCCGAACAAGTTGCTAATCACACCCCTGCAAACAGGCCTCTACCCTCATACCTCCCATTCAGTGGGCCTACACCCCCAAGGCCCATGTTCAATTCCAGGTTTTTTTGTTATGGCTTTGCTGATAGGTGTTGTTGTTGTTGTTAGAATAATTAGGATTATAAAACAGAATAATTAGGATCTTTAGGATTAATTAGGGATTTAGGATAAGTTTTAGGATTTTATTAGAAATTTAGTTTAATTAGAAACATTAGAAATATTAGATTTATATTGAAATGTTAGATATTTAGCTTTTTTTAGAATTTTAATTAGGTACTAAAATTTGGTTAGAATTTGATTAGAAAGTAATTAGAGATAAATTAGGAGTAGAATATATTAGAAGTACTGTTAGAATTAGCTTAATAGTCTAAATAGATTTTAGAAGCTAATTAGAAATTTTAGTTGGTAATAGAAGTTATTAGAAACAGTAATTTTAGGATTAATTGTGGAAATAAAAATTTGATTTTAGAACTAGTTAATTTGATTAGAAATTTTGGATTAACTTTAGAGATAGGATAATATGTTGATTAGTGTAATATACTTTTATAAGTATTAGAACTAATAGAGATTAGTCTAATTTTAGAATTCTAGATTTTCATTAGGAATTTTAAAAATAGGTTAATTTAGCTTTAGAAATTAGAATAGTTTAGGATTTAATGGATTTCTAATTAGGATCTCATAATAGAAATTTAGGTCAATATTACTCCCGAACTGTGAAATGACTATTCTACCCTTAGGCTTAGAAATAATTCGGTCTTGCATGCTCCCTTAATTTTAGGACATATCATCACTTGATTAAATGAATTTCACGTGGAGTTTGAGCTTCCGTTTTGGATTTTTGTTCCTCTTTGGCCCTAGTCTTGGACTAGTGGTTTGTGATCTCACTTTTGAGTTGTGTTTCAGGTTAATAGCACAAATGGCCTATGCTTGATGATGTGCTTCCATTGGAGTCGACTCGTGACTTGTGTATAACTAACATGACTTTGTTTTGTAGGGATTGAAGCTTGAGCTTGAGCTTATAGCTTACACTTGTGTGCATTAACTTGTGTTGTCTGTATAGATTAACATTTGATGTTTACTGTTGTCTGTCTGAGTACTGATGATACTTGATTGATTTCAGGTACATTTAGTCGCTTACAGTTCTTTAAGAACTTGCTTGCTGCTGCTTGGTTTTTAACCACTTGAGGTAGGACTTCTATTCTCCATGTAGTCTGGAAGACCTGGCCTGTTACTTGGCCAGGCAACTGTCTGAAGTCCTCCTTAAGAGGCGATGTTTGTGGTTGTTTACATTTGTGCCAAGCAGGTAAAGACCTCAATGAGGCAATTGGCGGAACCCAAGGGATATGCAATCTATCCCCCGCTATTTTGTTGAGTCGTCCCTCTGCTCACACCACTGTGTTGATGCATTGGGACACAAGCCCAAGATCTTGTACAGTGTACAATCGAGTCAGAGTCTTGAGCGTAGAAGGGTTCCATCTTTCTGAACCCACGCTCCTTTGTCTGAAGCTCTCCCTGACCAGGGATAAGAGCTGTGAAGTCTAATCTTCACTCACCTTTCATCAGCTTCACCTTAGCCCCTCAATGGCAAGGTTAAGAGCTAACCTTACCCCGATACAGAGGCTTGTTTGTTGAGGTTGATATGACCCCTCGACTAAAGCCTAGCCTTGATGTTTGAGCCCCTTGTTGGTGTGTTTATTTCATGCTGTATATGTTTGTGTGGTGCGATTGTATCCCCTAGGTTTGCTAGACTCCGCGTAGTCTCGTTTGCATGACAATTAAGGTAGCACGGTTCCTTCGTATAGGACTTCCTTTCTTGCTTGAGCTTTCCTAAAACACAAACAAACATTATCCCCTCTTAAGGATACGTCAACTCCTTCTACTACAGGTGAGTAAGTCTCCAATGGTCGAGCATCCGGTAGATTGCGTAGTGACGTTGTCCATCTAAAAAACACAAACCAACAGGAATAGTTTAGCCGAACTACGGCAACTCTGATTCTCATGTTCAGATGAGATACGTAGGCACGAGATGCGATGTCTTGTCGAGTTTGACTAACAACTAACACTAATTCTCTTCTCTCGCCCTCGTTGCGTTTGAGACCTTCTTTTCTCTCGCCCTCGTTGCGATTGAGACCTCCCCTTTCTCTTGCCCTAGTTGCAATCGAGACCCTTCTTCTTCCTGTGTTGGTGTTAGGAGGTGGATGTAAGCCCAGCGATTGGCATTCCACATCCTGTGTCTTGTTGTGTGCTTGGAAGCTGATGTAAGTCCATTGAGTGGCGTTCGGGTTCCAGTGTGTGTTTTGGTTCGGATGCTGATGTAAGTCCAGTGATTGGCATTCAGGCTCCTCGTTTGCCTCCTTGTGTGTGTTTTTGGTTCGGATGCTGATGTAAGCCCAGTGATTGGCATTCAGGCTCCACGTTTGCCTTTGCCTGCGTTTGTTTGTGTGCGTGTTAGCCGAGCTACGAATGCTCTGATTCTCCCTCGTCCAAAGGAGATACGTATGCATAGGATGCGACATCCTAGCGAGCATGTGTCGCTTCCCCAGTCCGAACTACTTAGACTCTGATGTCTATGCTTGATAGACTAAGTAGGCCCAGGATGCGATATCCTGCCGAGTCAGTTTCAGTCTGTTTTCTTGTGTCTCCTTCAGCCAGTGTGTGTGTGTGAGCAATGTTTTTAGCAACCATTTTCCCTTCCTATTGTGCGTGGATCCCGTCGAGTACGACGGATGCGTAGGGGTGCTAATACCTTCCCTTCGCATAACCGACTCCCGATCCCATTCTCTTTGGTCGCGAGACCACGTCTTTTCCAGGTTTACTCTGAGCGTTTCCTTTCCCTCTTTTGGGATAAATAACGCACGGTGGCGGCTCTGTTGTTCTTGTTTTCCCGCCGGTTTTTCGCGTAATGCGACACTTTGCTCTTCCCTAAGTAATCATATTCTTCTTCTTATATGGTAATAGTTTGTAGCTTGGTGTGGATGGTGCTTGTGTACGTGTGAGTAGAGAGTGAGGATTGCGTGTGATGGAAGTTTGTGAGAGTGAGAGGGATTAATCATGTGAATTTCGTGATGAGGTGATGATCGAAGCTCCCTGATTTTTCCATGATTAAGGCTTAAGCTCAACCAATTGAAGCTTCCACATGAAGCTTCAATGGCTGTGGATGGGAGATTTGGCGAGGGTGAGTTTAGAGAGATGAAGAGTGAATGAGAGAGATGAAGGTTGAAAGAGTGATCCTCTGAAATTGGTGAAAATGTGACTGTGATGAATCCACTCCCTGATTATGCAGTGATCGAATGAATATATAGTTTGATAAGAGTAACTGAATTGGTTAACTTTATTAATTTTCTTAGTGAATGTTGGTTACCCCATTTACTCTGTTAACTAACTCCGTTAGAAAGTTTGTTAAAGTTAGTTACTAGGTGTTGAATTCTGTTAAAAACGGTTAGTGATTGTTAGATAGTTGGCTATTTGAATGAGTTAGTTAATGTGTCAGTTAGGGTTAGTTTGTTAATTTCTTTTAAATGTTAGTATGTTGAACTGAAGGATTTGGATGTATGTTGAATCAGTTAGCTTGAGTTAAAATTTTAGCAAATGAAATAGTTAGTGATACTTGACAGTTAGTCATGTTAGAGTTAGCTCTGTTGGAAAAATTGTTACGTTCAGTTTGTGATATTTGGTTTTAGTTAGAATAGAATTTAGCTTTGTTAAGTTGCAGCCAAGTTTGAGTTAATGTGAGTTTAGATTGAAGTTTGTGGAACTGTTTGAATGTGTTAGCAGTGGCTTCTTCTTGGCTTGATTTTTTTACTTGAATATTCAAGAGCTTTATTAGAAGGATTAGCCTCTGGTTCAATGCCACCAAGTCGCTTTGACAAACGTATAGGGACTTTGACCTCTCTTGCCTCTTTCTTTCTCTTGGACTTATTTGATTGTACTGAAGCATTTTTGTCCCTGCCTCTTGTAATATTGTCAAGAAAACTGCCTTTTTTAGTATTTGTTTCATGTACAGTAATGGGTCTATTATCAACTGAATTGTCTTGATTTTGAATATCAGTTTCAAGGATTGTAGATGGTCCGTTATCAACAGAATTACCAACTGGCGGCATCCACTTCATATGTTTTTTATCGGAAAAATAGCAAGTGTACTATTTTGCTTGTTATAGTAATAAAGGGGAAATTCCCCGAATGTCGATCTCAAGGACTGCGTTAACATTGAGTTCAATTCATCGATCAATTTAACAAAAATTATAATTGGGGTTTTTTAATTCAAAATTATAAAAATAAAGGCAAATGAAAATAATAATAAAAAATAAGGGTTTGTAAGGTATGAGGAACAATGCCAGAGAAGGTGTATGATTTATCCTTGTAAAACCTCTGAGTCACTATTGCATCAACAAATATCAATTACCACCAGTTCTCAAGGGTATTTTCTCCAAAGTCCTTGGTGAGAAAACATTTAATCATTCTACCCTAATTTCTATGTCCATAGGCAATTAGGGTAAAGTTAAGCTTTATTATATCAAGAATGCTCTGATTCATACAGGGTATCCCTAGTCCTAGGTGATATCTATTGTAGAGTAATCTAATGAAAACCTTACCAATGACGGACCAGCCTAATCGATAACCACACAACAATCTCGATTGGTCCGAAAGACAAAACATTAAGCACATAAAAAGATTACCGTAAAAACAGTATTATAAATGCAATCGTAAACTCACACTCATTACAATTCTAAATCAGGGACACCCCCTAGCATTGGGGGTTTAGCTACTCATATTATTCAAACAAATTCAAGATAAAAAATACACATTACAAGTAATTGGATAACATGGATCTTCAATCGCTTCCGCTCATGAAAACCTTCTGCTCTTCGAATTCCTTGATCTCTGTAATCCTTGCTTGTCTAACAATATTGTGTTCGCCTCCTTCCAAGATGATATTTGCTCTTGTAGAAACTCTCATAATATAGTTAAAATCCCTTGGCATAAGGTGGAAATCTTCAAAACTTCCCTGCAGTTCAAGCCCAGTGAAAAAGCCCGAAAATTGGAAAATTAGCGTTTTAGGCTGACACGGGCGGCCGTGTCAGCTCTTTGCCTTGTTATTACCTTGATGACACGCCCCAGGTGACCTGACACGGCCGTGTCAGGCTGACACGGGCGGTCGTGTCAGACCACTATATTGGGCATTTCTTGTACTTTCTTGGCCTTCCTTCTGACACAGCCCGTGTCAGGTGACACAGGTGGCCGTTGCGGGCCTCCTGAACTGGGAAATCTTCTTTTTTCGAACGCCAGAACTTTCCACTTTCTTGCATTGAGTCCATTGGATCTTCTCCGTGGACCTGGAGGGCATAATACGATAATCGAAGCGTAAAATCACGAAAACACAAAATAAAACTGACAATTAATAAAATTGATTAAATAACTTACGGGGATGAAAATTAACTTTAAAGGTACCATAATGCGTACACAGTGTCTCAAAGTCCTTAGTTTCTTCTCGGATAAGCAACGAAAGCATAGTGAAAATGGTGACCGATCACAACGCCAAACTTAGCTCATTGCTTGTCCTCAAGTAATGTCCTATACGACAAAGTGTCACTTCCTAAAATTTATATTCTTACCATGATACTGCTGAGATATTTCGCCAACGCCTTCACTCTCCCTTTTATAGTTCCTGCTTTTCCTAATGAGTTTTCTGCCGCACTTCCTCATCGAGGTACCGCTTCACCTGTCAGCTTACATCACACTCTCACCAAGTCTCTCGGGGTTAAAGTGTTTTCACTCCCAATTTAGAATATGCAATATCAACTAATAAGTTTGAATAGTTTCTCCTTTCATATCAACTACACACGACACACATTTTTTAAGGTCTTTCGGGTTGTAACGGGGCTTGGGTTATGGTGTGGTAACTACAAACAAAAAGGAAAACAAGTGGTTTTGGGTTCAGAGTCAATGTTAATATTCTTTTCATTGTGTTTTATTCTTTTCTTTTTCAATTGCTTAATTTTTCTTTGATATTCTCTTCTTTTTTTCAACTGAGTGCTCTTCCTTAAGTGAGTGCTTCTTTCGAACCATCGACTATATTTCATTTTCTCAAAAAAATTATGGTCGATTTTATTTTTCTTATTTTTTTTTTCGTACTCACCTTTGTTTTTGATACTTATGGGGTTTACCCCAAACTTAGAATTTAACACAGCTTAATGACATACATTGACTCTAAACAGGGTAAGGAAGTGTTTTGGGTTGCGAGTTACATTTATGTGGTTAGACAAACAAAAGGTACAAGCTCAAATGGGGTTAACAAAGGATAACATTAATGGGATGGCTAAAAAGGCTCAGGGCTATAATCAAACAACATGCCTCAATGTGTGTATACATGAAGTGAAACTCCCAGAGAACCTACGCAAAGTCTGAGTGATAAAGACATACCTGAATATCACTCATGATGACAAATGTGTTTGGCTTTTTATTCACTCACCATGTTAGGTAAAGCTTGACAGCATCCACAGTACTTCGAGTATGGTGTGACTTCTTACTCAAGTCGGAATGCATAGGGAACTTACGTTAGTTGAGCTTTAGAAATTGTGTCCGATCTTTTCTTCAACAGTATCGAATTTTTGAGAAGATCCTTCATAACAAGAAATATTAAGTGGAGTGATCATTTCATCCACTACCGCTATTGATCATTACCTCACCTAACTATAATACCAAGAACCTGAAATACATGCAACACATGATACCCGACAGTAAAAATAAACCAAATGTGAACGGTAAAAGTTGGAAACTAATCAAATAAAAGATAAAACAAAACAAAAATAAATGAAAAAAGCATAGGAAAACCTCCCTCACACTTGAACTAAACATTAACCTCAATGTTTTAGTACAGGATAGAAGGAGGGTAACTCACAGTGCCCCACTGAGGGGGGCTGGGGAGGAAAGTGCAACATGCCCACACGAAATTCAAATTTTCCAACAAATTTCAAATTTGTAGGCCTGACACGGGTAGTGTCAGTTGCTGTTCTACTCATTTTTCCAACTTTTTCCATGTGAGTATCTTCTCCCTTTTATGCAAGACACTGTGAAAACCTAAAATAACAAACAAACACAAACAATAATTAGAAATAGTAACGTGTGGGTTGCCTCCCACGAAGCGCTTCGTTTAAAATCGTATGACTCGATGGTTCATTCCCCTTGTTATGGGGGTACTTCAGCCTCCAAACCTTGTTGCATCTCTTGTCCAAAACTAGGAAGTTGTCTCTTTCATCAGTATGGATTCCTTTATGCCACAAGTCATTTTTAACCTCCATCTCCTTACCTTGTTTTTGTTTACTTTTATTTCTCTTGGTTTTTGGAATGGAGATGGGAGTCTTTCCGTTCAGGGTGGCTAATGGCAGTGGTGAGAGTCGAGAGGGCCTTCCTGTATCTTTATCTAATGTTGGTATGTTACTTTGCCTTCTCGTCTCTGTCCTGATTAAGCCTACTTGATAGTTAGGTTCTGTATCTTCCTCTAGCTCATGGTCTTCAATAGAATTCAGTGTTATCTCTTTGTCGTGAGCTTTCAAGGTTAACATGCCCTAGTCCATGTCGAGATTGCATCGACTTGTCTGCATGAGAGGTCGACCCAGAATGATGGGTGCCTCATCATCTCCAGGTATGTCTAGGATTACAAAATCAACCGGAAAACTCAAGTCCTCTATTGTTACCAGTACGTCTTCTACTATACCATATGCATCCTTTCTCGAGTGATCCGTAAACTTCAAATTTGTCTTTGTATCACTGACATTTTTAATACCAACCTGTGATAGATTAGTAATGGCATCAAACTCACACTAGCTCCAAAATCTATTAGTGCCCTTTTGAAGGTTCTTCCTTTAATTGTGCATGGTATTGTTACTGTTCCAGGATCCTTCTGTATGTTTGGAATTTTCTGCTCTAGTGAATTTGCATTATACTTTTCCTTTCAGGCTACTGGTTCTTCTACTGTTGGTTTCTTTTTGGCCATTACCTCTTTCATGAATTTCTTGTACATGGGAATTCTCTTGAGTGCTTCAAACAAAGACATATGGCCATCTACCTTTTTAAACATTGTCATGAATTTCTCAAAGTCTGACTCGCTTGGTTCCTTCTTTGTTACTCGCTGAGGATAGGGCAACTCAATCACCAGTTTAGTCTCCTTTTTAATTTCCTCTTCAGTTGGCTAGCCATGTGGTATAACTTTTTCCTTTTTAGCGGCCTTTTTCTTTTTCGTCGTGACAGTACTAATATTCTCCTGATTTCTTGGATTTTGAACTGTTTCACTTGGTAAGGAACCTGGTGTTAGAGAACTTGCTAGTTGTTGTGCTATCTGACCCAGTTGAACTTCAAGATTCTTTATAGAGGTAGTATTGTTTTTATAATTGTTTCTAGTCTCTTCTTGGAATTGCAAACATTGAGCGGTCATATTTTCAAAGGTAATTCCCAGTCTGCTTTCTTTGGAGCTTGTTGTTGTTGATATTGAGTCTGATATTGACCTTGACCCTGTTGTGGAACATTCCCTCTCTGGTCATTCCATGAGAAGTTTGGATGATTTTTCACCAACCTGGATTGTAAGTGTTGGAGTAGGGATTATTCTGCTTTAAGAATTTTATCTCTTCAATTTGTTGAGGAGTTGCAAAGCAATACACAGTATGGTGAGGTCCATTACAGATTTCACACGTGATGGTCTGAGCAGGTTGAATTTGAGCTACCTGTTGAGTACCTATATTCATTGCTTTCAATTTCTTCTCTACTTCAACAACGACTGTATCTTCCAAACAGATTTTATTTTCTTCTACTTTCAGGTCAATGACTCCTTCAAGTTTCCTTGTACACCTATCATATAATTCCAGATGCTCATTTGCGGCTATCGCTTCAATGATCCTTTCAATACTGGCGGCTGTTGAGAAATTTGTTGAGCCACCGACTGCTGTATCAATTAACTGTTTTGTCTTTATTTTCAGCCCATTGACAAACATCTGCATTTGTTTAGTCTGATCCATATTATGAGTTGGGCACGCTACCAGGACCTTTTTGAATCTTTTGTAGGTATCTCTCAAAGACTCACCATCTTTTTGTTTGAAGTTCAAGATTTCATACCTTTTTTCTCAGAAATACTGATGCGGGAAAATACTCATTTAAGAAAGTTGTTTCCATCTCTTTCAATGATGTAATACTTCCAGTTGGAAGAGAGTAGAACCACTCTTCCGCCTCTTCAAATAAAGTGAACGGAAACATTCTTAACTTCTTTGCTTCCTCAGTATGACCATCAATTTTCAAAGTAGTACTCATGGTCAGGAATCTCTACAGGTGCTTGTTAGCATCTTCATTAACCTTTTCGGTGAAAGATTTTCTCTCAAGTTGATTGATTATGCTAGGATGCAGTTGAAAGTTCGTCACATTCACTGATTGGTTGACAATGATCAATCTACCCCCCGATGCATTTTCCCCTTCATAGTCACCTAGGAGTCTTTCCTGAGGAGGACGCGGTGCAATTGGAGGAATTTCAGCCATAGTTTCTTTTTCTGAATCTGAGTGATCAGAGGGAATTTCTTCTTTGGAATCCAATCTAGCGTTTCTACGTCTCCGGTGAAGGGCTCTCTCAATTTCTGCGTCAAAAAGAAATTTTGCTCACATACACAGATTAGTGAATGAAAATGTATAAACGACAGAAAAATAATTTTATTGCAGAGCAACAAAAATTTAATTAAACTTAAAATTAAACTCTATATTTTGGCAGTCCCCGACAACGACGCCAAAAACTTGATTGGAAAAATAGTAAGTGTATTTTTTTGCTTGTTATAGTAATAAAGGGGAATTCACTGAATGTCGATCTCAAGGATTGCAAGTTAATATTGAGTTCAATTCATCATTCAATTAAAAAAATATATAATTTGTGTTTTTAAATTCAAAATTATAAAAATAAAGGCAAATGAAAATAATAATAATAAAAACTAAGGGTTTGCAAGGTATGAGGAACAATGCATGGAATGTGTATGATTTATCCCTGTAACAACTCTGACTCACTATTGCATCAATAAATATCAATTACCACCAGTTCTCAAGGATATTTTCTCCCAATTCCTTGGTGAGAAAACCTTTGATCATTCTACCCTAATTTCTATGTCCATAGGCAATTAGGATGAAGTTAAGCTTTATTATATCAAGAATGCTCTGATTCATATAGGGTATCCCTAGTTCTAGGTGATATCTACTGCAGAGTAATCTAATGAAGACCTTACCAATGACGGTCCATCCTAATCGATAACCATACAACAATCTTGATTGGTCTGAAAGAGAAAGCATTAAGCACATCAAAAGATTATCGTAAAAACAATATTATAAATGCAATCGTAAATTCATAGTCATTACAATTCTAAATCAAGGACACCCCCTAGCACTGGGGGATTTAGCTACTCATATTGTTCAAAATAAATTCAAGATAAAAAATACACATTACAAGTAATTGGATGAGGTGGATCTTCAATCGCTTTCGCTCATGAAAACCTTTCGCTCTCCGAATTCCTTGATCTTTGTAATCCTTGCTTGTCTGACAATATTGTGTTCGCCTTGTTCCAATATGATCTTTGATCTTGTAGAAACTATCCTAATATATTGAAAATCCCTTGGCAAAAGGTGGAAATCTCCAAAACGTCCCTACAGCTCAAGCCAGGTGAAAAAGCCGGAAAACTGGAAAATTAGCATTTTGGGCTGACATGGCCGTGTCAGGCTGACACGGGCGGCTATGTCAGCTCTTTGCCTTGTTATTTCCTTGCTTACACGTCCCAGGTGGGCTGACACGGCCGTGTCAGGTTGACACAGGCGGCCGTGTCAGGCCACTACTTTGGGCATTTCTTGTACTTTCTTGGTCTTCCTCCTGACACAGCCCGTGTCAGGTGACATGAGTGGCCGTGTCAGGCCTCATGAACTGAGAAATCTTCTTTTTTCGAACGTCAGAACTTTCCACTTTCTCGCATTAAGTCCATTGGATCTTCTTCGTGGACCTGGAGAGCATAAACACGACAACTGAAGCGTAAAATCTCGAAAACACAAAATAAAACTGACAATTAATAAAATTGATTAAATAACTTACGGGAATGAAAATTAACTTTAAAGGTACCATAATGTGTACACAATATCTTAAAATCTTTGATTTCTTGTCGGATAAGTAACGAAAACATAGTGAAAATGATGACCGGTCAGTTTCTAATTGATTTTCTACCGCAGGTAGGGCTAAAGGAGTTTTTCTTCTTTTATTTCGTGACTCTCTAGTTAATGGTGCATGATCTATTAGTGTAGTTAGGATATTTTTGCAGTTAGTTTGAATCATGATAAAGTTAGTTGATGAAATTAGTTTAGTTAGTTAGTGAACTTGTTAAAACAGATAGGTTAGTGTAATTATCCTGCTAATATTGATCTAAATCAAAAAGTCATGTTAGTGTTAACTAAATTATATGGAATGACTTAATGTAACATCTTGTTTCGAATTATTGGACTAAATTGCTACTGCTTTGAATTGGCATGCTTGCATTAGTTGAAATTGCTTGGAATTGTTTGAATGGTTAGGTTAGTTTAGAATGAATTATAGTAGTGAATGTTAGTAAGTGAGTTCTCTTATTATGCTATTTTAGTTTTAGAGTTAAGTGTTAGTGAAGTCTAATTTGTGTATAATGAATGTGTTAGCGTAACATGATGCAAGTTTAAAACTGTTGGAATGTTGTTGGTTAATTTTAATGACACATATGGTAATACTTGAAGTAAATGAATAAGGTTAGTAGTTTTAAATTTGTGTTAAAACTCATTGTTGGACTTTATTATGCTATGTTATAGGGAAAACATGAATATACAGGTGTATTGGTTAGTTAAATATCTTAAAGACAATTGTTATGAAATGTTTGGATTAGTAAGATTATTATTGTTATGTCAAGTTAGTATGTTAATTGTTAGGGATATGCTAGCTATTTAGATGAATTGGATGTGAACAAGAATGATATGATAATTGAAAAATGGGAACTCTCATGAGACTTATTGAATGTAATGGTTAGTGAACTGAAATTATCTGATAGTTAGTAATACAAATTGTGAACTATTGAAAAGAGTTTATAGTTAGAAGTGAGAAATGAACAAAGGAACAAAATAATTAGTGATTATGATCATGGGTAATAGTAGTGTAGCTATATTAGATTGTAAGTTTGCCATGCTATGCTAGGTATTAGCATGTGTTCTATGGTTTGATTGTTGCATGTCAATATGATATGAATATGTGTGTGTAAATGATACTGATTATGTGTTTATTGGTGTACTCATTGCAGGATTGGTAGGCCTTTCAGAAAACTTGTCTATGAAGAAAGCTTGGATATGAAGCAATTTGGGAAGATATGAGAGTGAAGATCAAAGTGAAGTTAGTGTTAGGGTTAGAATAGGTAGTTGACTTTGGTCAACTAGTTGACCAAGTCAACTGTAGGTCAAAAGTGCATTTTTTATGTGTAAAGTCTTAGATTTTATGTAATGTAATGTGATTGGATATTTGGAAATGAAAAAAGATTTTGAATGGTATGTGTAACTTGAATCCCAAGCAACAAAGTTTTTCCTCCAAAATTGAGCAAATGATCACTTGAAATTGGATTACCTCTTGAAAGAAACATGACTTTATAGGAATTCAATAATATGAACCAAGCAATGATCATTAGTAGTCATTAAATGTCACTTTATAGGAACATGATCACCAAAAGTCAAGATTTATCAATGTACTAAGAATTAGGATTCCTTCTAGATGAATCTCAAGCTTCTGATGCTCAAGCAAACAAGATGTAGCATAGTGGACCATATACTTGTTTATAAATCGCATCATGAAGACCTTACCCATGCAATATTCATAATCCAGTGCTTTACATCACAAATAGCAAATCTTTGAATCAATGATGCTTTAAAAGGAAAATAGGTGCAATTATGAATGAATGACCCATATAACTAAGAGGGTGCAGAGGAATCGAAAAACAAAAGTCATATGAAAAGTGAAAAGGGGAGGGAAAAATTAGGGGTATGACACTCGTGGCTGAAATTATCATATTCAACAACTCTTGGTTGAAGGCAAAATTTGTTGGGGAATATAAAAGACTCTATGGGGAATAAACACACATGAGACTTGCTAGATATATACTAAGAATCAGTTAGTAGATCTTGTTTGTTGGGGGAACTCCTGGCCATTAGACTTGCTAGGGAGATTGCAAACTTGTGAAGAGATGTCTATCTTATACAAATACTTCGAAGATACTTGCTGAGGATAATGTTGTTATGGATACCTTTATAAGGAACTCTACTGATATGAAACTCACCTCGCGAGTTCATGAAGTTTGGATGGAGAGATTCCAGAGGAAACTCTGTGGGTAGATATCTATTGAGGAAACCAAGCAAAAATTTCGTTAACACTAAAGTTCAATTGGGGAAACTCAATCACCCTGTTGGGGAAGAACCTCGTCTTAAGAATCGACGCCATTATTGATTGACTTATGAAAGCAACTTATACTGAAGAGAAGAACTATTCTTCTCTAAAGAATACCTCTTAAATCTTGATTATGTCGAGGATTACACTGAACTTCTTTAAGAGGTTGTTGAATCCGGATTGAGGCTTATGCATGTATGCTCCGTGCATGATATGCAGGAAAAATGAATGTATGAATACAATGGTTTATACATTTTGTGAGTATCAATCTATGATTCCCCGACACCCTTGGCTTTGAATAGTTTTGACACCATGAAGATGGTCTATAAAATTCTTACTTCTACTTTTCCGTCCGAAGGGCTTTGTACTAGTTCTTGTTTCTGGGAGAAATAAACACTCATGACTTGCTTATTAAGGTGATCAGTGAGATGCCTCACGTCTTGTGAATCGAGTACATTTTTGTAAACCAACAAATTATCCTTAAACATTTCAAAAATAAAAACAATTTTAAAGTTTTCAAAAGCTTTTGTTATTTCCATGTTTTAATGTCTTATTTTATCACAAATAAAAATAACATTATGTAAACAAGCATAAGAAACAAATATGATTGATGAAGCAATATTTAACTGAACAATTTTATTTAATGAGAAGAATAACTCATACATGGGATACACGAAGATGTAAATCCCTTTAAGAGGCGATTACAGAGAAAGCAAGAAAATAAATGGAAATGAAAAATTAACCGAAATTTCCATCAAAATATAACATTTTCTATTTTCCCATATGTCATCTAATCCTCTCTACTTTTCCTCTAGAGATGGCGGTTAGATTGTTCCCTTCTATCAGAGTTCTGTTATGGTGTAGACTTGCATATTGTAGTCTTATGCCTTTGGATACTCCCTAAGTTTTGCGTGAATTGCTCCTTAGAGTTTCAGTTCACTGGGAAATTTACCTTTTTTGCTTAAGCCACACTTTCGGGTTTTCAAGTTACTAGACTTACTTTTTTGTTTATCCCTAATTTTTTTTCCGAGTCGTCCTTGCAAGTTTTCAACTCACCGGGATGCTCATTTTTGCCTAAGTCAGCCTTTCAGGTTTTAACCTTAGAGAGCTTTCATTATCCATCTATTTTTCTTAGGGATAATACTTTCTGACTGCATCAGAGTTGATGAGATGTGTCAACTCTTCTCAATTCATGAGAGCTAAAGCTCCACCAGAGAAAGTTTTCTTCACCATATATGATCCTTCATAGTTGGGGATCCATTTTCCACGTGAATCCTTTTGGAGGGAGATTATATTCTTTAGCACCAAGTCACCTACTCTGAACTCTCGAGGTCGGACCTTCTTGTCGAATGCCCTCTTGAACTTTTTCTGATATAACTGACCGTGACACATCACCATCAGTCTCTTTTCTTCAATTATATTGAGCTGGTCAAATCTGGTTTGCACCTATTCTGCCTCTTCTAATTCAATCTACAGCAAGACTTTGAATGAGGGAATCTCAACTTATATTGATAGCACAAACTCCATGCCATAGACTAGAGAGAAAAGGGTTGCCCCGGTTGAAGTGGGAACAAATGTTTGGTACCCGTGCAGAGAAAAAGGTAATGTCTCGTGTCAGTCCTTGTAAGTCTTCACCATCTTCTGGATGATCTTCTTGATATTTTTGTTAGCTGCTTCTACATGACCGTTCATCTTTGGCTTATAAGGTGATGAGTTATTATGTTCAATCTTGAAGCTCTCGCATAACTCCTTCATCATCTTATTATTCATATTCAACCCATTATCATTGATAATTTTTCCAGGAGTCCCGTAGCAACAAATTATCTCTTTCTTGACAAATCGTGTGAATACTTGTTTCATCATATTTGTATAAGAAGTAGCTTCTATCCATTTGGTGAAGTAGTTAATGGCAACCAGAATGAAATGATGTCTATTTGCAGCTTTTGGCTCGATCATACCAATTACATATATGCCCACATCGAGAACGGCCATGTTGCAGTCAAGAAGTTTAAAGGAGTAGGTGGCATGTGCACCTTTCAACATAAATTGGCCACTTGTGGCATGTCCTGGAATAGTGGTAATAGTTTATTTCCATCGTCAACCAATTGTACCCAACCCTAAGGATTTTCTTCGCCATTGCATGTCCATTTGCATGAATGCTGAAAGAACATTCATGAATCTCTTTGATGAGTAGGTCTGTTTCATGTCTATCCACACATCTGAGCAGAACCATGTCAAAATTTCTTTTGTATGACATATCACCACTTAAGAAGAAATTGGTTGCTATCTTCCTCAAGGTCTTCTTGCATGTGATGGATACATTCTCTAGATACTCTTGCTTCTCAAGATATCACTTGATGTTGTAAAACCATGGTTTTCTATCCGTCTTTGTTTCAGCTGCTAAGCAATACACTGGTTCATCCATATGTTGAATGATTATAGAAGGCACTTCATTATCCCACTTAACTTTGAACATAGATGACAAGGTAGTCAATGCATCAACTAACTGATTCTCTTCCCTAGGAATATGATGGAAAGTTATCCCATCAAAGTGGGAAATCAATTTCAAGACATGTTCTCATTATGGAATCAAATTGGAATGACGGGTCTCCCAATATCCTTTGTTTTGATAGATGACGAGTGTCGAGTCTCCATACACCTCAAGAATCTTGATTCTCAGGTCCATAGCGGCCTTAATTACCAAGGTACACGCTTCACACTCTGTTATATTGTTAGTGGTTTTGAAACATAACCTAGTTATGAAAGGAATATGATGATTTGTTGGAGAAGTTATGACATCTCCAATTCCATTACCTAGTGCATTTGAGGCACCATCGAATACGAGTGTCCATCGCGAGCCTGGTTCGGGTCCTTCATCTAGGCCTGGAATCTCATAATCTCTTATGTACATGACATCTTCATCTGGAAATTCGAGCCTCGTCGATTGATAGTCCTCCATTGGTTGGTGTGCAAGGTACTCTAACAACACACCACCCTTAATAGCCTTATGAGTTACATATTGAATGTCGTATTCTGACAACAAGATTTGCCAGTGAGCAATTCTTCTAGTTAATGCAGGTTTCTTAAATAGGTACTTGATGTGATCCATCTTGGATATCAACATCGTTGTATGGCATATCATGTTTTGTCTTAGGCGACGAGCGGCCCATGCACAATAAGTTTTTTCTAGCAATGAATACCTGATCTCACATTATGTGAATTTCTTACTCAGGTATTAGATAGCAGTTCATTTCTACTCGTCTCATCATGCTGCCCAAGTTCGCGTCCCATGGATTCATTGAGCATTGTCAAATACATAATGAGAGGTCTTTCTAGTACTACGGGTACCAAGATTAGTGGTTCTTGCAGATACTGTTTAACTCTCTCAAATGCCCTTTGATAATTCTTGTTCCACTTGACAACTTGGTCTTTTCTTAACAACTTGAATATCAGTTCATAAATGGTTGTCAGATGCGAGATAAATTTGGCAATATAATTTAGTCTGCCCAAGAAACCACGGACTTCTTTTTCGATACGAGGTGTTGGCATCTCTTGAATATCTTTGACCTTGTCAGGATCAACTTTTATGCCTCTTTGGATTACAATGAACCTTGGCTACTTTCTAGACCTGAAGCCGAAGGTGAATTTAGTATGAATCAGGCATAGTCTGTACTTTCTCAATCTAGTAAACATCTACTTCAAATGAGTAACATTCTATTCTTCCGTCTGAGACTTGACAATCATGTCATCCACATAGAATTCAATCTCCTTATGCATCATGTCATGGAAGAGAGTTACCATGGCCCTTTGATAGGTTGCCCCAACATTTTTTAGGCCGAAACTTATCACCTTGTAACAGAAAGAGCTTGATGGTGTAATAAACATTGTTTTCTCCATATCTTAGAGAGACATTCAAATCTGATTATATCTAGAAAATACATCCATGAAGGAGATGATCAGTGTATTTTAATAAACTATTTTTTTACTTTGTGATAAGACTTTTATATGACTTCGTCGCAGCGTGAAAAATACTCGAGCATAAGGAACTCTCAAAATATAAACAAAACAAAGTCGCTACTGAACTTTATTTATTCCCAAAGAGCGAAAGGGGAAATATAAATAAAACCCACGAAAAACAAAAAGAAATGGTCGTCGCAACCATATCGGATTTGAGAGTCGGTTATGTAGGGGGAAGGTATTAGCACCCCTCACATTCGTTGTACTCAACGGGACCCATTTAGTTAGTTCATGGTCGGTCCTTTGAATTTGGTGCCTTGGGCGAATCAAAAGAGTGGTGTCCCAATAATTGTTTTTAATAATAAGCACATAAGGATAAAAGAAATAATTGGATAAAAAACACATTTTAATTTGACATTGTGCAAAAATAATACAAGTATGGGTCTTTGAATCAATGTTTATACTACATCAAAACATAAGCCACTATAAAGAGACTTCTTCTTCTTCTTCTTCTTTTTCTTCTTCTTCTTCTTGATCCGATCTTTTTTCCTATAAAAAAATTGACCAAACCTTTTCGTTAAATTTGAATGATATATGTTCTTGACTTTTGATCGCAATTCAACTTTGCTTAACCGTTAAATTTGCGATATCTATAACCGTATGCTTAATCCGACAATAAGAATATGTACCTTACAGTGTCGATCACAGCTTGTTGAATGATATTGTGTTCAAATAGGATAGAAGTCGTAGTTGTAGCAATCGATGATAAGTTGAACCTGACACAGTGAATCCGTTTGTTTTATAATCATCTATTTCATAACAACTTATTTCAATAATCACTTATTTAATAATCGTTTTTTTTCTTAATCAATCCTGAATCCAACCCCCCCCCCCCCCCCCCCCCCCCCCTAAATTGATTTACCTTTGGTTTTAGTAATAATCAAATTTAATCCGCGCGACAGCGGATTAATAATAAAAAAATACTCCTCTAGTCTCAATTATTCAAAACTAATCTCCTTGGTCTCATAAAAAAAATTAAGCATATTCATAACTCACTAAAAAAAATACTTTATTGTCTAATCTATTATCAATTGTCTCCTACCACTACTTAATGGTATTAAGGAAATGATAGCAATAAATAATATGAAGGTAGTTGAAGATTGCTTATATTTAAGAGACAAGAATATGAATATTTTTGTTTACAATCAAGACTAGGGAGAGTAATAAACTACTTAACTAAAGAGAATTTAAATTCTTAAAACAAGGGAGCAAAGGCAACAGAAAAGAAAAACATGTATCAACCACATTTACTACATTTCAAATAAATTAGTATTTTATGTTTAAAAAAATCTATATATAAAATTCATCTTTTTGAATGATATGATTCCTTTACAATGAAATAGATTGTAAATGAGGTTTAACCATATATCTCAGAGTTGCTGAAGTTGATAAATTTATTAATATTCCTTAAAATGATCAATATAAAATCAAAAAGACTACATCAAGAAAAATTCTATAAATGCTGGAAACAATAGAGTAAAATATACCTTATTGATGGAGAGTTTGCCAAGGACAAAAAATAAGACAACAGTGGAAGAAAAAAAAACATAAACCTACTTAGTTTCTTTGGCATCCAGTGAATTATCAACAACTCAGTTATTCCACCAAAATCCATTCAAAGTGAGTCTGGCCAAGAGTTTTTAGGTAATTTGGGTTTGGTCGTATGAAATTTTTCTCGGGCTTCATCACATGTAAAATGATGTGCACGATTTCCTGGGGGGAACTTCGGAAGTGAGGAGGAGGCATCTCCACCATTTGATGGGCCATGATAGTTTCGTGTCCATTATATTTGAAGTTGGTTGTCTCTAATATATTGGGGGGAGAACCTAAATGCAATTTTGTTGCTTGTCTTTTGAGTTTTTGTTTCGTTATTATTGTTTATTGAGTTTATTTTCTATTGCATATATTTAGATTAAATTTTGAATCCAATCTTTTTAGTATGCATAATTCAAGTGTTTGCATTTAAGTATAACCATTGTATTTTAAGTCAATTGATTGAGTTAATGGAATAAGAATCATATTTGATGTTGGTTCAAGTTATATGCAAAGTGAAATCCCAAATATTTTGAAAAACTTGAAAATTGAGATTTCTTGTGTGTAACTCAAATCACTCACAGACTATGACTCGAATCAAATGTGTGTGTGTGTGTGTGAGAGAGAGAGAGAGAGAGAGATTTTAAGTAAAAAAATTAAAAATTAAATGTTTTGATATTTTTTTGATAACATGTGATTTGGGACAAAAAATTGTTTCATGATTTAGTGAGGAACAAAAATTCATGCTTTTGTCCAGTCCCATATCATATATTTTGTCCAGTCCCAAGATCACTTTCTACATCAAACACGGTACAAGAAAAGTGTCAAGTTCAGTCCCTCGTTTTTAAGCAAATCAAATGCACCTTAAAGGATATGCCACATATGAAGATAAAAACAAAGGAAATATTCTTGGTATTGTAAAAGAAGGTATGTCACTCTTTACCACTATTGGTGATGTTATGTGGACGATTTAAAGTATAATATTGTAAGTGTAATTCAATTATGTGGTAAAGGCCTTAAAATAAATTTTAATAAAGATGCATGTATCATAGAAGATGAAATTTCTCATGAAATCAAACTTATTGGAAAAAGAATCAATAATACATTCATGATATCTTTGGATGAATTATCTTTGAAATAATGATGCATGATTTTGGCATAAAATAATTGTTCATATTCATATGGATCATTTAAATAAATTAGTAAAGCATGATCTTGTTATTAGTTTACCTAATATGAAATTTTCCAGAGATAAATTTTGTGATGTATGTTAAAAGGGTAAGCAAATCAAAGTTTCTTTCAAGGTAAAAAATATTATTTCTACATTTAGACCTCTTCAACTAATTCATATGGATTTATTTGGTCCTTCGAGGAATAAAAATTTTGGTGGTAATTATTATGCATTGTTTATTGTTGATGACTTTTCAAGATTTACTTGGACATTGCCTTTAGTTCATAACATGATGCTTTTAATGCCTTAAGAAATATGCAAAGGTAGTCCAAAATAAAAAATTCTTGAAGATTGTATCAATTCGAAATGACTATGATGGAGAGTTTCAAAATTCATCATTTGAAGAATCTTGTGATTAGATTGGTATTTCACACGTATCCACACAAAGGATACCACAACAAAATGGTGTAGTTGAAAAAAATAATAGGTCTTTGGATGAACTTGAAAGGACAGTGTTAAGTGAAACAAAGATACCAGTGTATTTTTGGCGGATGCGGTAAGTACACTGTGTTATGTAAGAAACCAGGTTATGATTATATATATCTTAAAGAAGACACGATATGAATTCTACAAAGGTAGAAATCCAAACATTTCATATCTACACATATTTGGATGAAAATGGTTTGTCTTAAACAGTGGTGAGGATTACCTTGATAAGTTTGATGTAAAATATGGTATAAGTGTATTTTTTGGCTACTCTTTTTCTAGTAAAACATATAGAATTTTTAAACAAAGAACACTTGTGGCAGTAGACGTTGTTCTTGAGGAGGAAGTGGCAGAATGCCTGCAGCCACCTTCCGTTTGTTACCTTTCTTCAGACTGTCTTCAGCTTGCTCATCAATTACAACTTGATTTGTGAAGTCGTTTGTCATGTTATCCAAGAATAGCTCCAAGACCATGTCAACTTTGTCAATGCTTTTACCCTTTTCCATGACTCTTCGATGATCGGTGTCGGCGAATCATTGTCTTTTTGACGGAAGAGTGGATAAGGTGAGTTTTTTGGTTGACATGCATAAGATGCAAATGAATGAATGCACATGTTAGGGATGAAATACAAATAATTATGCAATATCCATAGATTCAAAGCATTGATGGTGTCATAACCCAGGTTCAAAACTTTGACGTACATACAACAATACAAAAATGGTATGCAATAACATAGGTTAACATCACAAATAATCTGGATGATTTGTGTATACTGCCCGATACAGGATTAAAGGTACGACGTCCATGAGAATAAAAGTATGTGGAGTCTATGGTTTTCTGCAGAAAAACCCATAACCCCATCACAAGTAGGTTCTAGTCTTCAAAAGGTAGTCTCTAAGAGGTCTCCCGGAGTCATCGACTCGAAATGAAAATGCCCTTCTGTAGCGAATTCTCGCAGGACAAAAGTACTTCCAAGTGAATCTAGTTTGGGTGTGGTTCTCGTGACAACCCAACGCGCGAAACGCAAATGTACACGATTATCCACGAGTTTATCATGTGTATGTACTCAGCTCGAGTGTAGAGCTTCTCTCATGTAGCATAACCCCAACCCAACAGAGAGTATAATAGATAATATCCAACATAAACAATATTTATAGAAATAAAGAATACAATAAATAAAAGCGACTAAAGTATAAAGGTAAACACACAAGCAAACTGAGAAGCAATCAAAACTAGACTCGACTCATTTTAGCGACTAGGAAATACTCCAAGTAGCAGAGTTCTCCAGCAGAGTCGTCAGTTGAAGCTAGCGAAAATATACTCGAACGCATTGCACGCTCGAACATACAACAAATTCGCCATCGAACTTTATTTATTCCCGAAGGAAAGGGAAAACATCGATAAAATCCAGGGAAAGAGAAAATTGGGTAAGGAAGTCGGTTATGCAAAGGGAAAGTATTAGCACCCCTAACATCCGTTATACTCAACGGGGACCATTTTTATTGTTCTTGCTTGAATGTGTGTTATATCTAAAGGTTACTCGCGAAAGGATAAGGGGAAAGGAATGGAATAAATAGAGTGCTCGGTGAGGATTATGGATCTCATGCCTACGTATCCTTATAGTGCAATAAGAAATTCAGAGTTTCGTAATTTGTGGAACCACGAAAACAAAGAGAAGAGATAAGAAAGTGTTTTCCTAAGCAACTAGAACTAACAAGACAAATAACTTCAAGGGTATGATTGCAGTAATGACCAGTATAACTTGCATTAACATAATGGTAAATGAACTTTGAGCCAAAGAGTAAAGAGGTACAGGCTAATAGGTGAAGGGACAAAGGCATACCCATTGTGTTGTCCTAACCAAAAATAAGGAATTAAGTGTTTGGTTTTATAACACAAACATCTCTTGATTCACAAGATCGACTATCGATATATCGTCCTAAAAGGATATGTATGAGGCCCACAAGAAAGTGTTGTCGGGTACAGGGAATAGTATATCACTATAGGGAACAGACAATTTAAAACCATAGAAGAATGGTATATTGGATCCATGATGGAATAAACTCTGAACTCAATAGTAAACAGGCGTATTGACCAAAAAAAGAAGGAATAAAGTGTCTGGTTTACAAGGTGGACTGCCTCTATATCTTCCTAAAAGTATGTGCACAGAATCCAAGGAAAATGTATTTGATCTCAAAAAGATGGTATTGATTGATGAATGGAGAAATGATAAATAAGGTAGCTCGTAGAGAATTTGAATCCTCGTGCCTACGTATTCTCACCGTGCAATGAGAAAGTCAGAGCTTTCGTAATTCAGCCTACTACGACTGATAACAAGAGACTAAGGCAAGAGGTATGATACATGATAATGGAGTATGAAGAATACTTCACAGTCATTGGATATGAACCACACTAAAGTCTATGAGTAAAGGTGAATACGATAAGCAACTGGGTCATTCGTCTCGTACCCAAAGATATTCAAAATGAGTGAATAAAATTCTCTACTTTCATTCATTCTTTACTACTTAAGGCTCGTGGCATGTGATTCACATCATAACTTTCAATTTGTTGAAGAAGAATATGTGTTGCTCCTCATGATGATGAAGACCTTATCAATCATTCGAATCGAATTGCATTAAAGTCTATGAACAAAGGCGAATACCCTGAGCAACTGGGTCATTTGTCTCGTACCCAAGGATACCCTAAACAAGGATATGAATTCTACACTCTCATCATTCTTTGTTTCTTAAGGCTTATGACATACAACTTGAATCATGATTGATAAGTTGTTGATGAAGACCTCTGATTGTTGCACTATTTCTTTGAAGGGAGAGACTTGACAATCATGTGATTCGAATTGTGCTAAAGTTTATGAATAAAGGTGAATACGATGAGCAATTGGGTCATTCATCCCGTACCCAAAGGTATTCATAATGAGTTAATGGAATTCTCCACTCTCATTCATTCCCTATTTCTTAAGGCTCATGTCACACAATTTTAATCTTAATTAACAAGCTCTTGAAGAAAAACCTTTGATATGCTTTATATAATCCACTACTTGATTTGTCTGGGATGCCTTGCATGAAAGTCTGGACTTGAGGCCTTGAGATCTACAGCTTTACAGAAATAGTTTTATCAAGTGATCAAGGGACTTTTTATCACTTGAATAGATTATGGTAGTATACATGAATCAAAGGATTTAGTTAATCAAACTTTCTTTTGATCAACTTGAATCAAAGGGATTGAATTAATGGTTAATTATACACAACCTAATCTAAGGTCAAATGATATCATAAATCTTAAACTAAGGGATCATGCAACATTAGGATCAAATTAATCGTCACTCATCAACTATCACATGAAAACAATTTGATTAAAAATGATCCATTAATCTAAATCAAACCTTAATCTAAGGGAACATGAATTATATGATTTTTATAAAACCTAGGGGTGAAAAGGTCAATTTACATGGATGTGGATTAATTTCTAAATCAAATTTCAATTAAGAACTAACTAAATCCTAATTAAATTCTAATTAAAATCTAACCACAAATTCAAATTAAAACCTAATTAAGTTCTAATGAAAAAAACCCTAATTATTCTAAACAAACAAACAATTAAATCCACAAATTGATTTTTATGCAACAAAAAAAAATCAGCCACTAAAGCAAGTTGAAGAAATAATTGAAATGTATTAAAAAAAGAAAACAAAAAACAAGCAGCAAAGGTACATGGGCCAAGCAGGGGTTCCAAGAGAAAATTTGTGTGGGCTTTCAGCCACAAGCCCAAAATCCAAGTCTGAAATAAGGGGTGCGCACGAAAACGCAAGAGTGCAAGCAACAAATTTCCATGGGTCTGGTCATGGAGGCCCAAAGCAAGTGAACCAAGCTCAGTCCACGAACTATAATCCCAGGTTAAATCCAAACACGCGTTGAGCAAGCCATCACCGTTTACGTCTCTCATATCCAAAGCTTGATTAGAACTAAATGCTCTTGGTTCATTGTCATCTTCACAAACTATTCCACCAAATCTTCAGCCTGCGAATGAAACGGTTCATCCGCCTCCACTCTCGCTTTCGATCTTCATCCTCTCATCCATCAAAACTCCAATAGAAGTTGATTCAAAGTCTAATGCCTCTAACACTCACGTATGGAATTTAACACAATTGCATCACGAAACCGATATAAACATGGATTGAAGCAAGAGGAAGAACTCACTGATTTGAAATTGTTGAATTGAGTGGATTCTGTACACGGAATCGGAACTCAGACACGATGATTCTATGTCAATTAGTAGGTATGTTCCTCACAAGGCAAGGACCTCGGTGTCGCCCTTATTTAGGACTCTCACAAATTTATCACTACACAGTTCCTCAAGCACGAGGGCTTGTAAAGGGCTAAGTGTTTTAAGGCTTCTTTTGGGTGTTGCCTCATGGTTTAGGGAGAGTCTTTTGATAGGGGACAAGTACCTTAACTTGGGGCATGTCCCTCATATAGAGATGACATTTTTAATAGTATGTGAGTCCCTAAGCTAAAGGTGGTTCCCTTTGTGGGAGGTAAGTCCATCAACTAAAGGTGGTTCCCTTTGTGGGAGGTGAGTACCTCATCATGGGGCGAGTCCCTTAGATGAAGGAGGCTCCCTTGAGTGTAGGTGAGCCCCCTTAGTTGGGGGTGACTCACCACCCACATTCCATATGTCTCATGATTATCCAGGATATTAGTCGAGAATGTCAAACATAAATCAATCATATGGACATGCTTGTTTCTATTTAATGTAAGCAATGATTGCTTATTTTTTCGAGACTTTAAATATCAGTGTCAAATGCTAGAAGTGTGCTAAGTTTTTCAAAAGTTGTAAGGGAGCCTAAAAGGCTTGTGATTTTAATTTTCTTATAAAGGTTTCTGCTTCTTCCCTTCTTTGCTCTATTTGTTCTTATGACTTTCACAAGTTTTTCTCATTCTACCAATCTTGCCTAGTTTTCCTACAAGTTCTTCTCACTCCCATCCTTTTTAGGTACATATTGTATCCTTTTCTTTTTTTTTGTAATAGTCGTGGTCATGGATCGTAGGAGAAGACTCGTAATAATGTTTAGGCTAGTGAAAAGCTTGTAATTTTAAGGTGTATGTGGCCCATTTAGCAATTATGATGGAGGTAGTGCTTTCTTTTTGTTCTTCAACTTTCTTAGGGTCAAAGAGATATTGGTTTCCTCTTCCATAGTACCTAAAGAGGCAAAGTATATTGGATTCACTTATATTACTGAATATCATATCCTTTTCTTCTAGTCAGAAGTGGAGATATTTTATTTAGAAGATAAAGGGATGGTTATCTTAGAGGAATGTCCACCGTAAGAGAGGGTTACTGTGGACATCCCTTATGATTATCCCTTCCTGTATTTCTACTTTTATCTCCCCCTTTCCCTTTTTTGTCGCAAAAGTTCCAAAAACGTCTTCAATGTTGCGCCTTCTCAGTTACTTCCTAATAGTTGGAGTTTTATTAGGACCTTCGAGATGGTGTTTGAAGGTATGGATATTTCCCCTACTGCGGGGATTTTTCTCATTTTACGCTATCAAGCCTTTAAAAGGTGGTTGGATGTCCTTAGGTGGCATGCCGAAAAGAGCCCCTCGTAGTGGTGGGGGACTGATGGTGCCCCTCTCTACAACAACTACAATATTTTTATAAAATATTTATTTATCTCAACAGACAAACCCAAAAAAATAGCATATTGTGAACTTAGAGATTTCAAATCAAACTTTCCAAATTCACATTAATCATGGACAACAATAACTATATGAATTATTAGAAATTCTTTGATATCAAAGAAAACATTATGGCAGGAAAATCCAACTGCTGTGTAATGTTTGTTGCAACGGAAAAAGATGGTAAAAGTGTAAAGGTAGATAAAAGATATGGCTATAACAAAAAAATTACAAAAGTATGGTGAGCAAATAATTTGAGAACACTAACTCGAACAAGTTTAAAACTTATGTTATTTTAAAAATAGAACCGTACCTGATTTGAGCCCAAGATATTGTCTGAAACAGTTTATTATCCACCAAAGATAGTTTTGATTGATCTCTATAAATATCTCAGTTTAAATGCAATTGTCTTAAAAAAATATAAGAAAACCAGCCAGGTAGCATTTTGCTCAAGAAATCTATAAATGTTACAACATCTATGGCACAACAGAAACCAGATCTAACCCCATTATTACACAACTACACTGCCTGCTTTGACAGAGTATCAATGCGCCAACCCAATGAAACTTACAAGCTCCGATAATCAATAACAGTAACTTCTTCTTCAGGGGCATCCAAATCTTGATAACTGCATACCGTTAGGAAATGAGTTAAGCATTCACAGACAACAAACAACTCAGTTCAATAATGGATGAATAACTTGAGTACTGAAGACATATGCCTTCGTCTTCATTTCCAGGGTAGAAATACTCCTAACAGACGGTATTTTAATAATCCAAAATAGGGTTTCATTCCTAACACCCAGCCACATAAATTAGCATTTGATTTCGTGGTGGTGATATTTTATGAATTGGTTTTATAAATTTGATTTTGGTTTAATGTAAGCTGAATATTAAGTCATTTATAACTGAATAAGTAAAAGTAAGTTCAAAATAAATTTGTGTAAAAACCATTTAGCCAAAAGCTAGAGGTTTCATCTCTCAAGTCAGAACAATTCTAAAAGCAAAGGCAATTCTACCAGAGAACACTCGAAATGTCAATCAAATTGGATCAGGAAAAAAGGCATATGTCTAAAGATCGCATATGAGGTCCAGCAGAATAATTACCTTCGCATCCGTCGAGGATCAGGTCTAAAGGCTGGAGGAACAGCAATCATAGAGGTCTGTCCCCCTATTTGAGGACCAGAACGCATAGTCATCCCTGAGGTATCAAATGAAGATGGTCCTTGATCCCTAAACATCTGCATTGCAACTTCTGGTGGCGCAGGAACGAAGGGTCCCAGAGGCCTGAATAGATGTAAATTATATAAGCACCAACAATTCACAATAAAGCTATAAATTGGATAGAATTCAAGAGGAGGGAAAGAGCAACCAACCCGGCACCAGGTACAGGCATCAAAACTGAAGGAGGAGGGTGCATATCTGAGGAGAATTGAGGTACAGCAGGCCCTCCATATGCATCAAACATAGTTTCATCACGGCCTCCCAACCGCCTTTCACGGGATGGAGAACTGTCGGGTCTATCTCCATTTGTTCGGTCACTCCTATCCTGGTCTCGCTGATTCCCACGATCATCTTTCAAACGGCCATCCAGTAATCTGCGCTTTAAAGGCTTGTCCTTCTAGACAGAGGAAAGGAAGAAAATGGACAATGGCCATTTGAGAATCAAACCATAATGACTTTATGCAGAAATATTGAGGGAAAATTCAATTTAAAAAATGGCTAATTGCACAAGATGTGTGCAAACCACATGCAATCATAAAGATGGTTTTAGCGAGTCCAGAATTACCATTTGTGATATTTTTCAAGATAAAAATTGTATGGTGCATAAAATTGCCATTCTACCTGAGATTGCTGCATGACAGGGGTTCCACCAGGAGCATCAGGATCACTACAATAAGGGTAAGGTCAATATGTGTAATATTTCCACTATAATTTGCAAGACTAACCAATAAAATAAAATAAAAACTCAATTAATACTTACTTCATGTAATTTTGAAAATAAAGATCTTCACGCAATTTTGAAGTTAGCTCCAACACAAGCTCTGGATGTTTTAGCTTGAGATGTTTGTACACAAACTCAACCGCATGAAAAAGCTTTGTGCAACCCTTGGCTCCACATCCATATTTCCATCCATACTTTTCATCCCTAATCTTTCTAACATATGGATCCAACATGTCAGCTGCTGCAGCATCTATCTTCTCCTTTGCAGTCCTTACTTCCAAGGGATCCTGGCCTTCCAACCTTCTCTGCCAAAATGAATCAAGCTTTTTCTCCCATTCTGACCCCAGTTTACCTGTTTCTTCATGCCTTGCTCCTTCTGGTCTCACATGCCTAAAGCCCTTGGCATCGTTAGTCTCAAGCATTCCGTAATAATCTACACCATGAATCCGCCAAAGGTATGTTATCAGTGTGTCCAGCAGCTCAACACCTTCTAAGCCCTTAATAGATGTTAGGCCACGGATAATTATTACAGGACCCACAGATCCACTGTGAGCCTTATCACCATTTTTGCTATGATCACTGGTGCATAAAATATTATCTTCAATCCCTTTTTCCTTGTCAAGCTTCCGAACAACAGCCTGAACCTGTTGAATCTCTGCTTGTATCCTTCTAGGTTCAGAACTGACTGGGTGAGCTTTTGGAGCAGCAGAGAAATCATTATCCTTATTAGATCCCCTACCATGTCTTCTTCGTTTGCCACTGGCATCTGTTTCCTCCTCTGAATTTGGCTCACTGGCCTGCTCTGATCTAGTGGACACAGAGTTTAAACCTGGATTTCTGCATAAATCAGTAGTTCAAGTACTATCATCATTCAATGAATTTTAATAAACGCGAGGAGGAAGAGCATGATGAAACAGACTCAGTGAGAGAAGATAAAAACATACATGTCCAGTGTTCCACTTTGCAAATCAAGCAAAAAATCCTTTGCCAGGCGCCGAGCATTTTCATTCCTCCTAAAAGAATATGTGACAGATAAGGTTCAATATAATTAGATATCTTTAATCAAAATATTAGTCAAAGAGGAAGCTGTGTTCAGCTCTTCAATAAACTGCAAGTTCCGAATAAACTCACCTTTCAATAACTGGAAGTAAATTTGTAGGATGATATTTATCTTTCAACCTACATCAAAGTTTAAATCAAATAAAGGAATGAACACAAGATTGCTTCAACGAGGAACAAGATGCAAATTTATACTTTACAAAAAAGAATATTTCAAGAGTAAATTGAAAGCAGTGGGAAAAAAACGCATACCACTCCTCATCTTTGTGAGCATTGAAATAAGCTCGTTTTTGGGTAGTAATATACTCTGATTTGTACTCTTGGTATCTAAAAATAATGGATTATACACATGATTCATCAATAATCAATAAACAAACAGAAATTCTTTAGTACTAAGAGCTTAGACAAATGCAAAAGGATGTTTTTTTAAACTTACCTACGCTCTGCTTCAGATGGCAGTATATCATCCTCAAGCTCCTGAATGAATTGCTTATAGGACATTAATCCCTCTCTGAAATAATTCACAAGCTCTTCAAGTGAATAGACTTACCCCAAAACATCACATTGTAGGTTCAATAGAGTAAAATAAAAGCAACCAACATAACCACAAATCAACAATATCATGACATAATAAACACTTCAGAGAAACTTCCATAACTACCCTTCAAGGGAATAAAAAGGAGATATTGTAAATAATAAATGCAATTTTCTATTTACTACTCCCTTTGTCTCATAAAAAGTGTCTCATTTGCATTTTTTTGTCTCAAAATAATTGTCTCTTTACAATACCAATGTAGCATTTATTATTATTTTTCCACTACTATACTATACCTCTATTTATTAACTCTCGTTTTAATCAACTACTCTATTAACTACATTTAATAAGGGTATTCTAATAAATGATACTCCCTCCGTCGTCCCATAATGAATGACTCATTTGGAATAAAAGAGTGTCCCAAAATGAATGACCCATTTCAATTTCCAATACACTTTTTTCAATTCTACCCTTTAATTAATATCACTTTCATCATTCCCAATATTTGACAAGAGCACTTTAGTAAAAATATCATTCTCTCTCTTTCATTTATTTATTTTTTTTAATCTATGTGAAATGGTCAATTGGATCACTCATTGTAAAACGGAGAGAGTAATGTATTAATTTTATCATTAAATCCAACACATCTAATCATTTTCTTAACAACCGCGCATTGCTCAAATAGGACTCTTTTTATGAGATAGTGGAAGTAATATAAAAAACAAAAGCGGTGAACACAATGATAACCCGTTTTCTTTTTATTCAGCATGTGTAAACACACTGATAGCCCGTTTTCTTTTTATTCAGCATGTGTGACTGCATGACTCACATCCCCAGCTTTGGCATCTTCTTTTAAACCTTCTTGGGTATGCATGGCATTCAGCCAATGGATTCAAAACCCTGGTCCCTATCAGGCTACCACACACTCGAGATATTTAACAAAAGTCCCTATCAGGCTACCACACACTCGAGATATTTAACAAAAGTTTAAGTATGGAGGAACCAGGCATCAAAAGCAGACTAGTAGACAAGACAAAAGAACCGTAATCTGGATGAACTAAAACTCTAATGCATTGCTCAAATAGGACTCTTTTTATGAGATAGTGGAAGTAATATAAAAGACAAAAGCGGTGAACACACTGATAACCCGTTTTCTTTTTATTCAGCATGTTTAAACACACTGATAGCCCGTTTTCTTTTTATTCAGCATGTGTGACTGCATGACTCACATCCCCGGCTTTGGCATTTTTTTTAAACCTTCTTGGGTATGCATGGCATTCAGCCAATGGATTCAATACCCTGGTCCCTATCAGGCTACCACACACTCGAGATATTTAACAAAAGTTTAAGTATGGAGGAACCAGGCATCAAAAGCAGACTAGTAGACAAGACAAAAGAACCGTAATCTGGATGAACCAAAACTCTTATGCATTTCACAAGCTAGTAAGAAATGAAGAACTTTGCTCGGGTGGAATCAAAACCTTTCATACAATTCAATTTCCTTAATGAAGAAATGATAAAGAACATTTCTGCAGAAATTCTTCCTTAAAAGTTCAAGCAAAAAATAAATCCTTGTCTTTCAAACAATCTAAATTCCTCCAAAGAATTAGACAATGACCATGAGCCCAAAAAAAACAACAACTAAAGCATTTATCCATTAAGTGGGCTAGACTACATGGAGCAAATGATATCATAATATTTAAGGACCATACGAAAAGTAGACCATTTAACTTTATATCTTTATAACTGGTTAGGACTACGTGTTTCTTTGGTCTCCCTCTATCTTTTACAGGTCTACTCCATATATTCCCAAATCACCTAAGACAATACTCCACCTTTTTTTTTACAATAGGATGAGAACTATATGGACTTCCACTCAAACTGATTTCAGTATTAATCATATCTTGTCTTGTATGACCATTAATCTATAACATAATATTCTTAATCATCAACACTGATTTTTCTTTCTTGCTGGCTAATTATGGCCCAGAACTCTAACAAATTCACCGAAACATAAATAATTAAAGAGAAAACCTAAATGAGAATGCTAGGGTGGGAATAGGACAAGTTAAGGCCTGAGTCTGGTCTACGATAAATTTTTAAGGATTGATTTTGGCCTTTGGCCTATTATAGGCTTCTTCTTTTGGCATGACCTGACCTTTTTAAAAGTCGGGTATGCCTTGAAAGCCTATTTAAAAACATGTTTTCACATTACAATTTTCAAATAATTCATTTTACCTATTTTTTTAAATAGACAACATGGCCTCTTATATACTCCCTCTGTTTTTTATTAAAAGTCACTTTGGAAAAAAAATTATACCACAATATAAGTCATTTTTCAAAAACCAATAAATCATTAATGATATTTTTCCTATTATAGCCTTAGATATTTAATATCCTCTCTTTTTTTAATTATGCAAATTTATCTTCCACATACCATTAATGAAGGACAATTTTGTAAAACTCTTCACAATTTATATTTGGCATACAATAATAATTGCATTTCTTAATACATGTGAAAAGTCTAAAACAACTTATAATAAAAAAATGGAGTACTATTTAGCCTATTTTTTACTTTTCACACGTATTAAAAAAAATAATCATTATTATAAGAAAAATATAAATTGGGAAGAATTTTACAAAATTGTCCTTCATTAATGATATGGAAAAGATAAATTTAAAGAATAGAAAGAACAGAATATAATAAATACTTAAAGGTATAATAGAAAAATGACAATATTAAAAAGTGTTGGGATAGCACCTATAGTAGAAAAGATGGTAGAAAATAAACTTAAATAGTTTGAACATGTAGAAAGAAGACTTGTAGAATCTTTGGTAAAGAGAATAGATCGGATGAAGACAAGTCAAAGAGCTAAATGTAGAGGAAGACCTAGACAAATTATAAGAGAAATTATTAAGATCTAAAGATTAATGATTTGGAGAGAAGCACGGTCTTGAATAAAACATTAGGTGGAAGTAGATCCATGAAGCCAACCCCACTTAGTGGGATAAGGCTTGGTTGTTGTTGCTATCAACACTCAGCGTAGGAGAACCGGATACAATGTTGTGCATTAGTGTGTAAAGGTATTCTAAAGGTGAACTTAACTAGAATAACCTAAAAAATTTATGAAATGGAGGTTCGATAATAAATATGAAGAGAAGAACACTAAGAGAAGATATAATCAATGAAGATAATCTAGTCAATTTTAAAACATTTCTCGTGTACATAATATTTGTTCATGAATGCATTATCTTTTCTTATGGCTACTTAATTTAACATTTCAATGTTGATTCACAAGGACTGCCCTCACTAGGTAAATCCAGAAGGTCATATGTACGAACGTAACAAAAAACTATTCAAATTAGATTGTTTTCATTAAACTTGTTATTTTCATAAGTATCTCCTCTGGACTGATTACTTATATCCAAATATGGTTTTGTTTATAACTTCATTGTGAAAAACAGAAGAAAAATCTTCTACTTAAAGCCTGAAACCATTCTTTCTCAAAGCACACAGATAAAGTGATAAAGCCCCAGCTACCAAAGAATACTCTGGGACTGTTTGAAAAAAGTGGCAAATTGACAAAAATGGGGAGTCTTTGCGCTCTTTACCACTTCTCTCAAACAGACCCTTAGTGTTCTTAGACAACAACTGTCCTCTGATATTTTCCAGCACTTTGTCCTCACACTCTCACTGCATTAGTTTGGATCTGAATTACAAATACCCATTTATGACCAAAGGAGAATTGGGGTGTTGACATCACACGCACAAGTTAAGCTCCTCCAAGAACACCCATAATCTCATATCCAAGTGGCTCAAGAAATAGTAAAACTTAATAGATTCTGGTACTGACCTTGTATAACACTATAAAAGACCCTTAGTGTTCTTAGACAACAACTGTCCTCTGATATTTTCCAGCACTTTGTTCCTCACACTCACACTGCATTTGTTTGGATCTGAATTACAAATACACATTTATGTCTAAAGGAGAATTGGGGTGCTGACATCACACACGCGCGTGGGCACACACACATGTTAAGCTCGTGTTAAGCTCCTCCAAGAACTCCCATAATCTCATCTCCAAGTGGCTAGAGAAATAGTAGCACTTAATACAGTCTGAGGTACTGACCTTGTATAATCACTATAACAAGGTGAATCTTAAAATGTAGCCACCCATTTAAGATATTAGAACATTTGCATCCAAGATTATTTGAAAACTCCTTAATAGCATAAACCTCTAGATCCCGTGTTTCAGATCCGGCACTCTTAGTCTATTGCCATGTTTGCCATATTTATTTTGTCAACAACCTTCCCATCGATGAGATTTGTTGTTTGTTTCTCAAGAAATACATGATACATGCAGGTAATACACATTATTCGTAATTTTAATTAGCAAGTACAAAACTGACCTTCGAGCACCTCCACTTGGCCCATCTGCATAACCGCGAGCGGCATCTAGATCTGCAAAAGACATACCCATAACATTAAGAACATTTCAACGATAAATTTACTTCACCCTGAAAGAAAAGATAGGCAAACTTGATAGCTCGTAGTGAGAATTACTTTGCTACAAACCATTCCCAATTAATTGAAAATGAGATTTAGAAAGAGATAACAGTTAACTTGAAATATAAACACCAAACACCAGCCAGGGGGGCACATACGCACACACCCTCCATCAAGGAGTTGGGGAGAGAAGAAAAAAACTGAATTGGTTTAAGAATGCAGGAAGGGGACGTGACAGAAAGAATACCCTGTCAGACCAATAAAAAGCAAACAAGCAGTCTTTATGACAGCTGAAAAGCAGCATGCGTGTCATTGATGCCACAAAATTACAGTGCGAAAACTAAATTCAATGCTCAGTTTTGAATGACAAGATTGGTAACAATTTGACTTCCATACAAGAAAAAAGTAAAGCAATAAATTCAATAAAGGAAAAAGAAAACAAAAGAGATTGAGTAATTCATAATTTATAAAGATATGCTAATGGATTCTAAACATTTTCTATGCAGCATCTGAAGTAACTTTTTAATACATGAGCAATTTATAAAACATGATGCATATAAGACCTCAAATGACTCGGAGCATAGTCATCAATCTCAAATTACAACCTCCGGCATCCGGCCCCCAAAAAGCAATAAATAGACTAAAGACCATGATAAAATACATTCTAAACTATAAGATTATGATACTCATATGTGATAAAGAAAAAAATCTTTTAGACAGTATGTTTGGCACGACCGGACTTATCATGTCAGTTGACTTGCTACTAGTACCGAAAGAACAGTCTCTTATAATTTGGGCAGAACCTAACCCAACTTTACAAAACCGGCTTCTAAAGTGAGGATTACCCCTACTTATAAGCATGTCCAAGCCATATTTCATCCGATGTGAGACTTTTTTACACACCCAGCACTTTACGGTTTGGTGTATGGATACAAATGGTGGGTGACCCGATAGCGGAAACGTGATAGCAGATGGCCCAACATATATAGAATTAGGCTCTGGTACCATCTTAAAATTTGGGTTGAGTCTTACTCAACCTTACAAAACTGGCTTGTAAGAGGAGGATTTCCCCGCTTAGAAACATGTGTTTAGGCCATATTTCATCTGAATTGAGACTAGACCTTGCGGCACTTATTATTATGTTCTATGTGTTTGCGGTAAATTATTAGCCTCCCTATAATAGAACATACAGTGGGGCAGAACAAAATTTGATTGTAAATTGAATAATTTCTCCAAAGGCCCGAACATTTTATGCTCAGTTTCTAAATATTTTAAACAATATAAAAATTATAGATCATTCAAACAAGTACAAAAGTTTGCCCTGAGCAATAACACCATTTTAATTTTTAACACTCATTAGTAAATAACAAATGCAACACCAAAACCATGCCACAAAAATGCAATAAAAGAAACTATGCTGTTATAAATATACATATCAATATTCAATAATGGGATTAGTTGAGTTTAATAAGTTCAATCAAAAGAAAAAGACAAGAATTAAAGCTAAATTTAAATTTCATTTATATGTTTTAAGAAAAACAAGATTTGATCATTATTTGCAAGCTTCAATTATTAACGTACCAGAAATTCCGTTTTGAAACCCCCCTCCAGATCGATGTGGAAACCTGCCAACAGGTCTATCATCTGCATAACCAGCCCTTCCACCCACTCCCCTTTCATAGCCACCAAAGTGATCATAGCCAAATCTGTTTTGCTCACATAGCAAAGCAATTAAAGAGAGAAAAGCATAGTGTCTAATGCATAGAGTAACATGGTGGAAGGGTAACATGGATGAAAATAAACAAATAATACAGAAAAGAATTGCATGCTCTATAATCTAAATATATTTTCACATGAGTTTAATTGGTATAAACTGTCGGTGTAAAAAAATTTATAGTGAAAACAAGCCAACAATCAAATGGATGACTTATAAGTAGTTATGAATAAAGTTAACATTTTTAACTTTTTATTGATCAGACAACTATAATTGATTGACATGTGTAAAACATCTTCATACAAATGAAATCATTTTACAAGAATGAAATCTTTCAAATGAACAAAACATTACTGATGACTCTGAACATATAAGTATAACCGTTAAACATCAAGAAGAAGTCAATTACAAATGGTGTAATTTTGTAAGACATTAGAAACCAGAAGAGTTCATAGGCGCTCAATTTCATTTAACCATGTCAAACACAACCGTAGAATATAAACAAAATTGACTTTGAAACTTCAATGACATGAATTGAAGCTTGACAAAAAAACACAAACCTAATAAATCCAATATCCTTCAAAAGTTAAGACTTTATTATTTCTTTACAAACATAATTGGAAAAGCATGATTATCTAAATGAGATTTATATGTAATCTAAACAAAACTTGAAATAGATTGCAAATCAGTAAAGGGAACAAATATAGGATAACTATTATCAATGGAAAGCAGAAGAATAAATAAAGAAAACACAAGTAGCAATGTAATGTTCTTCCTTCTGGATTCTAGTAAGTTACCGGTACAAATAACGGATCGTCAATCACATAAAGCCGAAGACAATAGTAGTTTACATTTTTTCCTCTGTTAATAGTAACCCATAACCACAATACAAACACACACTCATTCAAAATAAATGTCTATGGAGATTTTTGAACTCTACGATGACAAACCACTTTGACATTGACGGCAACTTGCAAAATCAACATTTTTAAGTTAAATTAAGAATAAATTCAAGTGGAAATTTCTTTGACAAAAAAGGGGAAGGCAGGCAGGCAGGGAACCCTCCTAAACAAACAGAAAACAACGAAGAAAAATAAATAATCAATGGAACAAAGCTTCTCAATCCTTTGGCATGACTAGTAAAATCCCTTCAGCAAATCCTCGAGTGCCAAATAGATGCCAAAAGCCCAGTCATATCCCAAATGTCAAAGAAATTTCCTTGAAAGTGAGAACATATACTACTCCGCAATGGAGATATTAAAGAACATAAACTACTAAGAAAGATCTAGGAATTTATGTGCTGGATAGAGATATGATATATTATGGTTTAGCTATAGATGTTGTAACCCTAATGAATGTCGATAAAATTTTCACCACTACAAGAATATGTTCTCTCTTTTTCATTAAAATTATCATTCTGTCATATATGATTAATTTCCCCTGCTTCAAAAATTCCTTTTGAGATAAAAAACAATAGAAAACCGTCAAAACATCAGAGCAGTGATTCTGAGAGTAGCGCGCACAAGATGGCCCAAAAAGAAAATGAAAAACTTCCAATGAACTATGAGCTACATTAGTTAAATCTCCCGATGAGAAAAATACAACGAATCTTACGAAAACAACCAGATTTGCATCACAATAGCTTTTCATGTTTAAAAAGCTCCCTAATTTAACTTCTCCATAAATACTTCTAAGCTTACCAGATTTGTTTTTTAAAATGAAGAACCATAAATAAATCACTACTCAATCTAACAATTCAGGTCCAAAATTCCAAATTGAAACGAGTTTCCCTAATCTGAAGTTCATATAAATAAGACCTAACCCTAGATTAAATATTCTCAATTACTCATAAAAACCGCAACGCAATTATTAAACGATTTATGCATCATTAAATCACCTGTCGTTGGGTCTATGCGGACTACCCCTTCTCGATCTCTTAAAAGGCGGAGGTGAACGTCGAGACTGCTGAGGAGGAGAATAGCGGCGGTCACGGAAATTAGGGCTAGGACTGCGACGGCGCTTGAAATCTCTGTCACGGTTGAAGTAACCACCTCGGCCACCTCTTCCACCGCGGAAGGGACGGCGATCGAAATCCCTGTCGTCACGAAAGTCTCTCCGACGAGGGAGAGGTGGAGGTGGGAGATCATCGTCAGCTGGAGGAGATTGAGGAGGAGGTTGAGGAGGAGGAGCAGCAGTGGTGGGAGATCGGTCGTGAGATTCAGGAGGTAAGTTAATTACCTCGGCCATGGAAATGGAGAATTGGAAGAAAGAAGAAAACCCTAAGAACAGAGAGAATGGTGAAGAAATGGATTCGGTTACGATGTGTGTGGGGTTTGGGTTTTATGCGTTATGTTCACGAAATGAGTGTGTTTTTTACTTCTCTCGCTACGGCATCTTCATCGTAGCTACGGGATACGGGAGTAAATTTGCACCACTGTAAATGTTAAAGTATGTTTTTACAATACAGTGTTCTAAAGGTATAACAATCATTTACAAATGAGTCAAAAACAATTTTAAAAATTGTGAATTTGAAGTATGGTAGAAGTTAGATATGTTTTTACAATACAATGTTCTAAAGGTATAAAACTATTTTTATTTATCAATAAGCTGGTATAAAACTATTTAAAAATGAGCCAAAATAGAAAAGTTATTTAAATAATTTTAATGAAAAAGAATAAAATGTTATAAAGGTAAATATGTTTTTATAATACAATGTTTCCTAGGTATAAAAAGAAATTTACTTTTCATTCGCAGTTATCCTAATACATCTACAATTTTTTTTAAAATACATCAATTTACCATTTCAATTTTAATTATTCAATTGAGATTTTTGAAAATTGCACTATTCACCCCGTACTGAAATTCATTGGAAAAGATTTTCAGTATATTTTTTTTCCAAGTCGGAAGACTTCGTGAAAGACATTTTGTTTAATGCATAACGTGTTCTGAAAGACTTACTTGAAGAGTTCCAGTTCAGTTTTGATTTATTTTTATTGTGTAGGTATGCAAATTCTTCCCTAAATATGCGTAGATACTTCTGATGTTTTTTTAACTACTCAAAGATTTGGTACATGAGAATAGGTGATCAGGTGGATTAAAGAGGTTATAATCGATAATAAAATAACTATTATTATCACTCGTTTCAGATACTGAAACAGGCAAGAGAGGGAGAAGCAACAAATTAATATTTGATTGCGATAAAGATGGAAAATACAAGGATACTGATAGTGAAACCCAAAGTGCGTCCAAAAAATGTGTGTGCCCATTTAAAATCAGGTTGACTCCGACGAAAGATGGGTCTGGTTGAAAGATTGATGTAAAATATGGGGTTCATAATCATGATTTACTTGATATATTAGAATGTCATTTCTTTGTTGGTAGGTTGACCACTTATGAGAAACAGCATGTCGCTGATTTGACAAAGAGACATGTATCACCTAGACACCACTACGCCAAATAAGGGAAAAGAGGGCGCTTTTTTTGGCCTATAACAGCGCTTTAAAGCGCCCTCTAATCTGACGCTGGCATAGGTAAAGACAACGCTTTTTTTCCTGGTGAAAGCGCTGTCTAAAGTGGCTCTTTAAGCCCTTTAAGGGCCACTTTAGAGGGCGCTTTTTAAAGAAAGCGCCCTCTAAAGTGGAAACATTTAAGGGTTTAGAGGGCGCTTTTACTGGAAAGCGCCCTCTAAAGTGGAAACTTTTAAGGGTTTAGAGGGCGCTTTTACTGGAAAGCGCCCTCTAAAGTGGAAACATTTAAGGGTTTAGAGGGCGCTTTTACTGGAAAACGCCCTCTAAAGTGGGTGGTTATTTAAATTTTTTTTTTTAAAAAGCGCTATATTTTTTTATTTATTTTAGACAACCTGTATATTGAAGCAGTACACCCAAAGCTGTATAATTTGAAGCCCTTTTTCACACATTGCATTCAACAAGCCTTATATACAACAATCCATACATATACAACAATCCACTGATATATAATCGTTTAACTTCTAAAGATTCTAAATATACAACCAATTCATAACTTAAAAAGAAATAAAACTAAGTAGCAAAAGCATCTCTGAGATGTATGTTTTTTTTGCTAGCAGCAGTCTTCTTAGCAACAACCTCTTTTTGTTCAATATCAATAGCATGAACCTAAAATATCATAAAATTAGTTAGGTGATGTATAAGATCAAGAATTAACATTTTCTATGCATAAATATCATATAATTGTGTTTATACCTTTTTTTTTTATGCAACTGACTCGATTTGTTGCGTAATCCCCTTATATTTTTGGTCCCTTATCTTTTGAAGATAGAATTGATATTTGTTTAGATGGACATGTTCCATTGTCGTAGAGGGATACTTTCAAATATCCAGCATCATCATCATCTACGCGAATGAGGCTTGACGACAATGGAACATCTCCATCTAAACAAATATCAATTGATACTTTCAAGTATCCCTTGCCCATTGCACGAATGATTGACTTCATAATAGCCATTTTACCTGTAATAAAGAAAACAATTAAAATCAGATGACAAATGTAAAAACAATTAAAATCATAAAAGTCATTTTACCTGTAATAAAGAAAACAATTAAAATCATTTGACCTGTACCTTTTTCACTAAGTTCTCTATCTTTTCTTGGTTGGAATATGTTCTACATGTCTCTTAACAACACGGACGGTTGGATTGATCCAAATACCCTCATTATGATCATTTCTAATATATGAATCATTTGATATAATATTCTCATCTTGATCATTTCTGGTAAACGATTCAATCTCAACATCAATATCACCTTGATCTCCAGTGTTTTCATCAATTACTTTGTTGGAAAAAAGAACTATAGACCATTTCGTACTTTTCGGATCATTGACATAGAACACTTGTCTAGCTTGAGAGGCTAGAATAAAAGACTCATCTTTGTATCCCACCCTATTAAGATCCACTTGCAAAAATCCTGACTTACCCATTCGAATGTCGTTATTATTTTCAACCCACTTGCAACCAAATATAGGAATCTGAAACTTCTCATAATCAAACACCCAAATGCGCTCGATAACACCAAAATACGACAGATTTGCAAATTTGGGGTTTAAGTCCTTCACACTTGATATGTGCATTGCTTCAGCTACCACGGTGACACCACTATTCTGCATAGTACTTTTATCATCTTGTTCTTTGGTATAAAATGTGTATCCATTAATCGCGTATGCGCTATAAGAAAAAACATGGAAACTTGGACCATATGCTAAGCATCTCAATCTTTCTGTTATTGAAGCGGGATCTGAATAATACTTTGAATAAATATGATCCTTAAACCAAGGTATAAAACATCGATTGTGCTCTCGTACTATCCAATTTTCATTTCTATTGGGATTTAAACCTCGGAGAACATCCTTGTGAATTTCAACATACGGCTCAACCTCATTCTCATTGTGCAGAACATACAAATGCACTTGATCCCGTTCGACCCTTGATACTGCCACGATTTTATTTCCAATTAGATTTTTTCCTTCTTTCTTTTCGACAAGCTGAGACTTGGGGAGTCCAATTGACTAAACATTAGACAAATATTCAGTACAAAACTCAATCGCTTCTTCAACAATGTATCTTTCAACCATACAACCTTCTGGTCGACTTCGGTTCTTCACGTACCCTTTTAATATTTTCATATAACGTTCAACAGGGTACATCCATCTCATATAAGTTGGTCCACACAATTGTGTCTTTTTCACAAGATGAACAACTAGATGTACCATTATGTCAAAAAATGATGGAGGAAAAAACATTTCAAGCTCACATAAAGTAATAACGATTTCTTTTTGCAACATTGGTAAGATCGCAGGATTGATCACCTTACTGCAAATTGACTTGAAGAAAGAACACAACTTAGTTATAGAGCTTCTTACTTTTTCTGGAAGAATAGAACGTATACCTATTGGGAGAAAATGTTCCATTATAACATGGCAATCATGGGTCTTTAAACTCTTTAACTTGAGGTCTTTCATAGACACAAGTCTTCTAATATCTGAAGAGTACCCTTCTGGAACTTTAACTTCACTTAGAAACTTACACAATGTTTTTTTCTCCTTTCTAGATAGAGTATAAGCAGCAGGCGGTAGATATGTTCGTCTTCCTTTCTTCAAGGGTCCTAATTCAGTTCTTATTCCCATCGCTATCAAATCCTTTCTTGCCTTAAGGCCATCCTTAGACTTTCCTTGTATATTGAGTAACGTGCCAATAACACTTTCAAATACATTTTTTTCAATATGCATAACATCAAGAAAATGTCTCACATACAAGGACTTCCAATACAGCAATTCAAAAAAAACTGACCTCTTCTTCCACCCACTTTTGACAAGTGTCTGGGCAAAAGGCTTGCCAAACTGAGTATCCAAATCTTTCACCTTTTCAAAAATTTGATCACCCGTCAATATAGGTGGAGCTCTGCCTTGTTCTGTCTCTCCATTGAACGCCTTTCTCCATCCACGGTAGTGATGATTTGAATTTAAGAATCTCCGATGACCGAGAAAGACATTCTTCTGACCAAACTCCAAGCGCTTCCAATCTGTTTTATCTTCACAAATAGGACACGCACATTGACCTTTTATGCTATACCCTGATAGATTTCCGTATGCTGGAAAATCATTAATTGTGCCAAACAACATCGCCCTCAAGTTGAAACTTTCTTTCCTATATCCATCATAAACCTCCACACCGGTCTCCCACAAAATCTTTAAATCTTCGATTAAGGGCTTCAAGTACACGTCTATGTCATTCCCTGGTTGTTTAGGTCCAGAAATCAACATAGACAACATCATGTACTTACGCTTCATACATAGCCATGGAGGTAGGTTATAAATCATAATAATCACAGGCCATGTACTGTGTGAGATACTCTGGATACCGTGTGGGTTCATTCCATCAGTAGATAATGCCAAGCGAAGGTTTCTTGATTCTTCTCCAAATTCAGGATAATCATTATCAATTTTCAACCACTATGGTGAATCTGCCGGATGTCGATACTTTCCATCTATAATTCTTTCATCTGCATGCCAGGTCAAGTGTCTTGAATCGGTTTCACTACGAAACATGCGTCTAAATCTCGGAATAACAGGAAAATACCACAAGACTTTTGCTGGAGACAACTTGTTCTTATATCGCGAGACACCGCATTTAGGACACTCATTTAACGATGCATACTCATTTCGAAACAAAACGCAATCGTTTGGACATGCATGTATCTTATCATAGCTCATGCCAATAGAGCACAACATCTTTTTGGTCTCATATGTTCGATTGGGAAGAACATTATCCTCAGGAAGCATATCTTTCAAAAGGGATAATAACTCTGTGAAACTTTTATCCGACCATCCATTGCCCGCCTTTAAGTTGTACAACTTTAATACCGCAGACAATCTTGTGAATTTAGTGCAACCATCATACAAAGGTTTCTCTGCATCACTTACCAACCTCTCAAACATTTCGGGACAATCCTTAAGATCTCCTTCAAGTGCTTCTTCAATCTCTTCAACTCGATCACAATCGTATGTATCTACGCCACTATAGTTTGAGGCATAGGTCGTACTATCCCCCGGTTCAACATTCTCGTTACTTTTCTCACCATGCAAATTCCAACATGTATAACTTTGATCAATTCCATGCCTCATTAGATGCGATGTCAACTGAACTGCGTCAACCCGTTTCCCATAACAACAACCCAAGCAAGGACATATCATTCTATTGGGGTCTTCGGCGTGCGCAACGGCAAACTTAACGAATTCTAATACCCCATTCTCGTACTCTCTCGACAATCGATTGGAAGACATCCATGTATTATCCATTACTAATTAGAATAAACAAAAAAACAATTTCAGAAGAGAAACCAATTTCAGAAGATACTCTGTGCAGGGCATTCATGTCTCCATTTACTCTATCAAATAACATCCATACCTAAACTTCTTAAGTTACTAGCTACGCTATGTACTGGTTGGCTGTTAATGAAGAATTCAAACACATTCAGACCTAGGTTTCTAATGACACTGGTGTTGACACAAAATCAGATGTTCATAGGTCGTATAACCCTAACTACTGGGTAATGTAATCCCATTGCATGCGCTATCATGGTCACTAAAAACCAACCGTCAATTGCCTAATAAACCCAAACTATTTAAATGACTATGAATATTGAAACTTTACAGGTCGAAACAAACGTAGCATAGACAACAATAACATAAAACTGAAATGGGGCAAAGCTAAAACAAAGCAATAGTGCAAGTAATAATGTATGCATCGTGTACCTTTGATTGGTAGAAGGAGGAAACGTCGTAGATCTAACAGAGGTGGAAGGAGAACGCCTTAGAACCCTAACGTGAAAAAGAACGAAAATAACAAAGAGTGAAATAACAAAATGCGCAGTATGTTATAATTTTAATGTTTACTAAAGGGGACCTTAGAGGGTGCTTGTGGAAAAAAAGCGCCCTCTAAAGGGGGCCTAAGAGGGCGCTTATGGAAGCGCTCTCTAAGGCTTTCCAGAAGCGCTTTATAAGCTGGAAATGCACATGGACTTATAACAGCGCTTTATTAAAAGCGCCCTCTAAGGGTAACCTTAGAGGGCGCTTTCTAAAAAGCGCCATGTATTGTTGTCCCTCTATCTCCTCCTTATTTTTTCGCTTCACCTTAGAGGGCGCTTTATTACAAAAGCGCCCTCTAAAGTGCGCTGTCTATTGCTCCTTATTTTTTCGCTTCACTTTAGAGAGCGCTTTTGTAATAAAGCGCCCTCTAAGGTGCGCTGTCTATTCCAGTTTTTGGCGTAGTGCACTTATTATTTTCCTTCCAAGACCGGGATCCAGAGAATGTCACTCAGATTACGTAAATATACAAGAATAAGAGTATGATAGAAAAAGAGATAAGAGGTCCTATAAGTGAATACAACATTTGTTTAAGTTTATTGAGGAGGCAGGATATGTGTATTGGAGTAGAAAAATGGATGACCCAGAAGTTGTGAGAGAAATATTTTGGGCTCATCCCGATTCAGTTAAATATTTTTCATATTGTGTTAGCTATGGATAGCACTTAAAAGACAAACAAATATAGACAACCTTTGTTTGAAATTGTTGGCATGACATCAACCGAGTTGACTTTTGTTGTCGCATTTGTGTATATGGAGACTGAGCAGACAAAGAGTTTTTGTTGGGTATTGGAGAAACTTAAGAATTATTTGTGAAGAAAGATTTGTGTCCACAAGTGATTTTGACAAATAGAGATCTTGCTTTAATGAAAACAATTGAAATTGTGTTTCCCAGATCGATTAATTTGCTATATAGATTTCACGTTAACAAAAACATTGGTGCAAAATGCAAGCAATATAAGGTGAATGACATGCAAAAGATGATATACACATTATGGATGGAAGTTGTTTGGGCTAGTGATGAGGTTGAGTATGATCAACGATTGCATCAACTTGAGCATGCATGTGTTGATTATAGTGGGTTTACTAATTATGTAAAAGACACATGGTTGACTCCACATAGATAGAGATTTAATAGAGCATGGATTAATCGAGTGCTACATTTGGGTAACACGACGACTAATTTGTACATGTTATATCTTTTACTATGTATTTTTTTATATGTGATGTTTTTAATATGTTATTTTTAGGGTTGAATCTTCTCATTTGAAGTTAAAGCAGGTGTTGGGAAATAGTGTAGATGACATGGTCAAATATTGGGAAGCTATGAATAATAACTTGAGGTTACAACTGGGCAACGTTAGAGCTTATTTTCAAAAAAAAAATTACGAAGTTGAGCATGCGCACATAAGTCCATTTTATGGTAATTTGCGTGGTTCTGTGTCTCGAGTTGCCTTGAGACTTATTGCTGAAAAGCTATTGAGAGTTGATTATGTTGGAACTAACAGGAAAATTTGTTATTGTACTCTTAGAACATCTTATGGGTTACCTTGTGCTTGTGAGTTAGGAAGATACACACTTGGTGGTATGCCGATACCAATAGATGTTGTTCATGTTCATTGGAGAAAACTAACTATGAAAGTTGAGTTAGAAGTAGGTGTAGATGATGGATTCGAGGTGGATATGAGTTGTACAATAGATGAATTGTGGAAACAATTTAGGTCATTAGATGTTCTTGGGAAAAGGGCATTAAAAAGTAGGGTTTGTGAACTTGCATACCCCATAATGACTTTATTGTGTCCACCATCTAAGAAATTAAAAACCAAAGGAGGAGTGAAGAAGAAAAGAAAAAAAATAGCAGGATATGATGTTTATAAGGACCATTCGTATCATGAGTATGTTGATAAGGCATCTCAATCTTCACAAAGGCAGTCTCAACCATCATTGACTTCGAAGAAGTTGAAATTATCAAAGAAGCAACCACAATCAAAGAAACATTTCACTCTTCAATTTCCTAATCATATTAGGTCATACATTGAAGATGTAGTTAATGTTGTATCAGATGGTAATTATGGATTTAGAGTCATTGCATCATTACATGGATATGGCGAGGATGGTTGGTCAATGGTTCGCCAAGACTTGGAGTTGGCAATAATAGACAAGGAAATATCAAGTTTGTATGACAGGTTATTTTGTAGTCGGTTACCAGATATGGGTTACTTGATAACAAATCGCTATAATGTTGTACTTGTCTGTTTAGGCAATCTGTGCATGACTTTTTTTCCTATGAAAAATCCACATTCACCAAATGTCTCCATTTATTGCATTGGTTTTGTTAACCAAAATCATTGGGTTTAGGCATATACTTTATTTTATATGACTTACTATTCTAATTATTTTACTTAGTTCACTTTATTAAATATATGTTTTAATTATTGTTATCAGGTAAACATGAAATAGGGGTTTCCGTTGCCACCAGTCATATTAGATTGGAAGAAGTTTCGTTGTCCAACAGCAACGTCTTTGATGTTAGGATTTGCAGGACATCTACAACATTGGCAATTACTTACGCTTATATTAGCATGAATATGTAATCAAAATATGAATATTATATTATGTTAATTTTAATATATCCAGTTCTAAAAGTTAATACATAAATCAATGTGAACGAGAAATATGTAAAGCTTCAAATAAATCAACAAACTGCGGGTCTTCCTCTTCGGTATTAATTTGTCTCAAATAACGATGAATCAATGTAGAAACACGAGCCAAATTAGGATCAGATGGTCCTGCTTCGTAAATAGGAACTAGCACTTCTCTTGGTTCATCACGATGGGGTGGGACCAAACGAGGATGTGAAACACAATAATACCACTCCATGTATCCATCTTCTATATCAGATGGAACGGTGGCTAATGTTGTTACACGGATCACAACAACGACGCTTTGATGGTAACTAATCCAATCAACATCAATATCATTAGTCATCACACAATCAGAATGTGGGGTGGAACATACTGCATGTATATGAACTTAGAGCCGTCAAAATGGCCCGAAGCCCATGGGCCGACCCATCGAGCCCGAAAAAAGTTAGGGCATGGGCCTTATTTTTTAAGCCCATATTTTTTCGGGCCTTTTTTGGCCCGACCCAAAAAAGCCCTAAAAAAATGGGTCGGCCCGTATGGGCTATGGGTGGCCCAGCAGTCCAAAATAAAAAAATTTAAAAAATTAATTAACTTACTTAACACATGAATTTGGTTCATCGATTAGTATTCAGTTTATCAATAAATTCATTAGTAAATGTAATTACACTCTATTCAATTACTTAGCCCATTAATAATTACACTTATTCAATTACTATTATTTAGGAAATGTAAGTTTGAGATCCAAACAACAACACAACATCCATATCAAATGCTTTTGAATTTGGTTTTGTATGTATTTGACGACATCTATATTTAATTATGATGTTTTCACATTCATTATATTATTATAATATTTTTCTTTATTTATTCATGATTTTACTACTAGAATTTTCTATGTTTTTAAATGGTATGAAATGTGCTAAAGATTTTTTAATTATGCAAATAAATAGTTTTTTATTTTAATTAGCTTTTTTACGTGTTTTTACATTGTAGGACTGACAATACAATAAAACTAATTCTTAAGGAGTTTGAAATTTATTCGATAACTAATTAGTTGAATTTCGTTCATAAGACAAGTTAAGTTTTGACCTAAATCTTTTGTAACTAAATGAGTTAATTGGTAATAAATCTGTAGTCTTGAGATGAGGATTTTTTTTTTTTAATTTATGCAATTTGAACAAAGAGTTGAAGTCATTTATTTGTAAACTTAAAATGATTTTAGTAATAGAGTAAAAATAATTTTAAAAAAGGATAATGTGGTTATTTACAAAATAAGGAGAATTATTATTATTTTTTTGGAAATGGGTCTATTTAGGGGCGGACCCGTTTAGGGTCGGGCGCGTTTAGAGTCGGGTAGCCCGCAACCTATACAGGGTTGGGCCTGGGTACTAAAATTGGAGCCGATATTCAATATGGGTTTTTTAGTCCCGACCCGAAAAAACCCGAGGCCCGCTAGGGCCAGCCCGTTTAGGGTCGGGTAGCCCATTTTGACAACTTTATTTGAACCGATGTATACATCTATCAGGCAAGTATGGAACAATTGTGTCATCCCACTCCAAACACCCATTGTACAAACATAATTCATCAAACTGACGCCATCCTCTATGATCCTCAAATGTGCGCCATATGACGTTGGGAGGTGTCAGCTCGTCCAAAATAGGTCACAAGTCATCCACCTTCAGGATTCCTTGCTTATAAGACCATCTCATCATTTGAGGAAGACCAAAATTATCAGCTGGTTTCCAATTCTCTCATCTTTTTCCAACTGTTAGAAAGTACTCGTGAATCCAACACTGTTACAATATAAAAACATAATAAGCAAAAATTAAATTAACATACTTTATAAAATTAATTAACATATAATAAACAAAATTAAATTAAACACATGTAGGAGAGTAGGATATTGTCATACGGTGAACTGACTTTATGTGTTTTTGCTTTGTAAAGCAAATGTCGCGGTTAGCAAGAGTCGCCACCGACTTTTTTTTTATCCAATAAGGAAAGGCGGAAAAGAACAGGAAAGACCTTAATTTATTTTTGGGTTCGGGAGGTACATTATACAAAGGGAAAGTGTTAGCACCCTTTGTATCCATGGTTATCCATGGGCTCTTAATTGCTTGATCACTTATGGTTGTCTGGAAAAAGTGGTTGTTGTCATACGGTGAACTGACTTTATTGTGTTTTTAATCGCAATGTCGCGGTTAGCAAGAGTCGCCATCGACTTTTCTTTTATCCCATAAGGAAAGGTGGAAAAGCACAGGAAAGACCTTAATTTAGATTCTTAAGTTCGGGAGGTACGTTATACAAAGGGAAGGTGTTAGCACCCTTTGTATCCATGGTGATCCATGGGCTCTTAATTGCTCAATCATTTATGTTTTCTTTGGTTGAAAAAGTGTTTGAGAAAGGTATGGAAGGTATTTGGAAAAAGAGAATTTAACTTTGTAATGATTCTTGAATGAATGTATACAAAGTGGTTATCTCGTTTAGTTTTTTTTTTAAAGTTGTTAGAAAAATATAACTCGGCAATGATCCTAGTACGGATGTATGCTAAGTGGTGATTTTCTAAAAAAAAGGGGGATGTTGTGTAATGTGTGAGGTGTGAAGAGTATTTTTTAGGTTATGAATGAGCAATTAAGGGTTATACCTGTCCGAGGTCTTTCCGGGCATTTCCTATCCTTATGAGGGTAAAACTGTCTTTACTATAGAGAAGTAAGCAGTTTTATCCTTTGGATGTAGAAGGGTCATCGGCTGGTCATTGAAGGCAACAATTGTGAGGATACCTTAGCATTCGAAGGGACTATCATCATTTAACCGTAGGCTGCACCGAAGGGTCATCGAGGGACAAAATCGTATTTTTGAAGGCAACATCCGAGGGACCATGATTTATTTTTTTGATGATTTAACCGAAGGGTCTTTGCTAAGGGTATCCCCATATTCGCGGGACATGACCGTATTACGTAATCGGGGGTAACAAAGAGAGAGGTCCGATATTATTTATTTAAAGTCCATATTTTAAAGTTAATTAGGTGATTAGGGTGAATCTCCGCATTAAAATCAATACATCAACAATAATACATTAAAAGTACTACATTAAAATTAATTGAGTAATCCAGAATGAATTTCCATAAGGGTATCCTACGCATAAGGTGGAACACCTGGCCAGCCGTTTCTTCGAGAATATGTAGCCTTTACACAATTCAACACACGGGTTAGAGTATCGAGGTAAAATACAATTAGAAATTGCACCATAAAATAAACATAACAGTTATGAGTTCAGGCCAAATGATGCAAAATCGGAATTAGATAAACATAAGATAGAACAGCAAAGAGACAAAGCAGCCATTGTCCCGTTCGCCTCTGCTTCGCCTAGCGAAGGCCCGGCGAATGCTCGCTGCAGGCTCGCTTAGCGACGTGCTAGCGAGCGGCCACGGGTTTGGAGTTTGACAGCAGCATGACTTCTGAAAAAACCTGTACTTTCATGGCATTGGATTACAGGCATAGCATAGACAATTATACAGGATGTTCATACTTAGATTCACATGTGAAATCAAATTACATATCAAAACTTTAATCGTAATGCATCATGTATGTAAAGAATATCGATTGGAAACATAGAATCGTGGTGATACGCAAACCTGTGTGCAATTGCGATATTGAAAGGGACAGATCGTTTGGATGCCGGATTGAGTTGGGCGGCGGTAGCTTCGGTGTGGATGGGCTGCCTTCAGGTTAGCAGGGTTTCTGCACCAGGGTTTCCGTCCTTCTCTGTCCGTCTTGGTCTCTCCGTTTGTGTCTGTCCATTTTCGTGGCTGAAGAGCTGGTATTTATAGTGGTAGTGGTGACCTAATGGGCTCAGAATGAGGTCCAAAACTTTTGATATTCGCAAGCTTCGCTAGGCGAAGGAATTGCTCGCCTAGCGAGCAAGCTAGTTTGGGCTTTTTCTGGATCTGATGCTTCGCTGGGCGAGTGTCATGATGAAGTGTTCGCTAGGCGAAGGAATTGCTCGCCTAGCGAGCAAGCTATTTTGGGCCATCTTTGGATTGGGCCTGTAGCGAGCAAGCTATTTTGTTCCTTTAATGTCAGTGCCTTGCAGAATAAGTCGGAGTGTCCTAAAAGGTCTTGTAATATCAGCGGGCAAATTTTGGGGTATGACAGCTGCCCTTGTTCAATATTCTTGAGCCGAGAGGGTAGAATGGTATGTGTCGTTCGTGGTCTGGAGGTGAAAGATTATTGAACACTAGAATGCCCCAAAAATTTGCGCTTGTCAATTAGTCTTGATGGAGATGGGCTTAAAGATGCCATCCAGGTAGTTTGATGATGAGGGCTCCAGATTGCGTCGTACGTTAGACGATATCTGGAGACATGGGTGTCATACCGGGTCACACGCTAGACCGTATAGTGAATCATCCATTATGCTGTCGACTTTGCCGGGGAGTCGGAGTGTGTTATATACTGCTGGAGATAAGGGATCAGAATGGACCATACTTTAGGCCGTGTCTGAATACCAGAGTGAGTTGCTCATTAGACGGATGGCTTTGCTGGGGATGAAAGATCAGAGTGGATCGTACTCCAGATCGTATATGAGTTGCAGAATGAGCCGTACGTTAGGCTGTATCTGACGGAGGTGGAATCAGAATGGATCGTACGCTAGATCGCATCTGAATTGAAGGTCCAAATGGGTCGTACGTTAGACCGTATCGGAGTTGCAGAATGAGCCGTACGTTAGGTTGTATCTGAAGGAGAAAGTAGTCGTATGCTAGACTACACCCCGAAATGTACCGTACGCTAGGTAGTATCTGAGGATTTGAAAGTCCAAATGGGTCGTACGTTAGATCGTCTCTGAGTTGGAGGTCCAAATGGGTCGTACGTTAGACCGTATTGGAGTTGCAGAATGAGCCGTACGTTAGGCTGTATCTGAAGAAGAAAGTAGTCGTACGCTAGACTACACCCCGGAATGTACCGTGCGCTAGGCAGCATCTGAGGATTTGAGTATCCAAATGGGTCGTACGTTAGATCGTATTGGAGTTGCAGAATGAACCGTACGTTAGGTTGTATCTGAAAAGGGGTCAGAATGGATCGTACGTTAGATCGCATCTGAGCTGAAGATCCAAATGGGTCGTACGTTAGACCGTATTGGAGTTGGAGGTCCAAATGGGTCGTACGTTAGACCGTATTGGAGTTGCAGAATGAGCCGTACGTTAGGCTGTATCTGAAGAAGAAAGTAGTCGTACGCTAGACTACACCCCGGAATGTACCGTACGCTAGGCAGCATCTGAGGATTTGAGTATCCAAATGGGTCGTACGTTAGACCGTACTGGAGTTGCAGAATGAACCGTACGTTAGGTTGTATCTGAAAAGGGGTCAGAATGGATCGTACGTTAGATCGCATCTGAGCTGAAGATCCAAATGGGTTGTACGTTAGACCGTATTGGAGTTGCAGAATGAGCCGTACGTTAGGCTGTATCTGAAGAAGAAAGTAGTCGTACGCTAGACTACACCCCGGAATGTACCGTACGCTAGGCATCATCTGAGGATTTGAGTATCCAAATGGGTCGTACGTTAGACCGTATTAGAGTTGTTGAAAGTCAGAATGGATCGTACGTTAGATCGTATCTGAGCTGAAGGAGTCATATGTTGGGCTGGATCAGAATGAACCGTACGTTAGGCTGTATCTGATAATATTTGTTGTATTTGCAGTGAATATCTGGGGTGGGCTTAGAGATGCCACCATTGGGAGGATGTCGGAACGTTCGTCAGATGGATTATATCTGAGAGCTGTATTCGGGTCTTGAATGTGATCAGGAGGATAGCTAACCTGAAAAATGACGTTAGTTTCATGCAATGTCATGATGCATGAGATGCTTTATGCTTGCGAACATGGTATGCGTATACATGCTATGAAATGATGTAAAGTATATGATGCGGAATGAAGTAAAGGTGAGCATTGTATGCAGGTATGTAGTATGAAATGATGTAATGAATGCGCTATGTGTCTGAACATTCTTCCAGGGAACTCTACTGGGGAAATAAATCTCCTCCTCTGGTCGGAGATATGGGTATTGATGACCCTGTCTCAGCTGGGGCATTTGACTTCTGTCTGATGGTAGAAACATTTGACAGAGCCTGGTTGGGGATAGAAGAGGTGACCAATTCGTCCGGTTTCGCCAATTTCTTCTGGGACATAGCTGGTTCTTGTTGGGGAACAGAATTAGCGACGGACTCACTGGAAAGCGTGGTTAGACCTTCTCCTTGGTCCTGAAGTCTCATAGTAATTGCTATTTCTATTTTAGGCATGTATTTTTGTAAACATTAATCATATTCAAATGCATAAATCAATTCAAATTAAATCAATGGACGTTTATGCAATCAAAACAGAGGAAGTAAAACAAAAGCATCTTTTTGGAAATAAAATTGGATTGATTTTGAAAGAGGGCCTACAAAGAGGCAATTTATGTACAAGGAGACAGAAATCCTAGTAAGAGGAAATCGTCAAGAAAACAGAGAGAAAGCTATGCAGAAAAAGTCCTATCGATTCTAATTCCACTACTGTCATTATGTCTTTAAGCATCTCATCCCTTGCTGTCGAATGGAAGTGATTAGCTTGTTCAGTCCCTTGAACTTGGTTGAAGCTGACAGAGAACGGGACATAGTCATACGCTTTAATCCCTAATTTTTGCCTGGACCGCCTTTTCAGGTCTTCAGTCCACCAGGATACCCTTTTTTGCCCAAGCCGCCTTTTCAGGTTTTCGACTTGCCGGGTGCACATTTTTTATGTTTATCCCTAATTTTTGCCCGAACCTTTTTGGTTCGCCGGGATGCCCTTACTTTTGCCTAGGTACGTCGACCTAGCAGGTCTCTTTTATGCGTAGTATTTTTTGACTATGTCTGCGTTCACGGGATGCGGGAAGTCTTCGCGATCCATTGTAGCAAGTATCATGGCTCCACCGGAGAATACCTTCTTAACCACAAATGGCCCTTCGTATGTGGGAGTCCACTTGCCTCTGGGATCCCCTTGTGGTAGAATGATACGCTTGATCACCAAGTCGCCAATTTGATACACCTGTCTCTTGACTCTTTGGTTGAATGCCTGGGTCATGCGCTTCTGATATATCTGCCCGTGACAAACAGCCGCAAGTCTCTTCTCATCAATCAAATTTATTTGATCGAGTCGAGTCTGAATCCATTCATCTTCATCTAAGCCCGCCTCTTTCATGATTCTTAGAGAGGGAATCTGAAATTCCACTGGTAAAACGACTTCCATTCCGTAGACTAAAGAGAAAGGAGTTGCCCCTGTCGAAGTGCGTACTGAAGTGCGATAACCATGGAGAGCAAACGGTAACATCTCATGCCAGTCTTTGTACGTTACTGTCATCTTTTGTATGATCTTCTTGATGTTCTTATTAGCAGCCTCTACGGCGCCATTCATCTTTGGCCGGTACGGAGAAGAGTTATGGTGTTTAATTTTGAACTGCGTGCAGAGTTCAGTAATCATCTTGTTGTTCAAATTTGTACCATTGTCAGTGATAATTCTTTCAGGGATGCCGTATCGACAGATAAGACTACCCTTGATGAACCGTGCCACCACATTCTTGGTGACAGAAGCAAATGAGGCTGCCTCTACCCACTTTGTAAAGTAATCAATAGCGACGAGAATGAAGCGATGTCCATTAGAAGCTGTAGGTTTAATCTCCCCGATCATATCGATGCCCCACATTGCAAAGGGCCAAGGTGCTGTCAACACGTTCAATGAAGCAGGAGGCACATGTACTTTGTCCGCATAGATCTGACACTTATGACAGGTTCTGGAGTGATGGTGGCAATCAGCTTCCATGGTAGACCAATAATACCCTGATCTCAGAATCTTCTTGGCCATTGTATGTCCATTGGAATGAGTCCCAAAAATACCGTCATGCATGTCTCCCATAATCCTTTCTGCTTCCTTTCTATCCACACAGCGAAGCAGAGTCGAATCATGATTACGTTTGTATAACACTCCATTACTCAGAAAGAATTTAGCGGAGAACTTCCTCAGGAATTTTCTGTCATTGATGGATGCCTCTTCAGGGTATTCCTGAGCTTCTAAATATCTTTTTACATCGTGGAACCAAGTTTTCTCCTGTACCCTCTCAGTGTTAAGTCCATAACAGTATGCCGGTTCATCTAACCGTTCAATGGTGATCATGGGAGCTTCACTGTCCCATCTGACTCTGAACATAGATGACATGGTAGCTAATGCGTCTGCCAACTGATTCTCTTCCCGTGGAATATGTTCAAATGTAATCTCTTCAAAGTGTGGGATTAACGTCATCACCCGCTCTCGGTACGGGATGAGATTTGGATGTTTGGTGTCCCATTCTCCTTTGATCTGACTGATTACCAAGGCTGAATCTCCGTACACCCTCAAAAACTTGATTCGCCGATCCATAGCAGCTTTGAGTCCCAAAATACATGCTTCATACTCAACCATATTATTGGTACAATGAAAACACAGTCTAGCAGTGAAAGGTGTATGGTAACCTTCGGGAGAAATGATTACAACACCAACGCCATGGCCCAATGCATTGGAAGATCCATCAAAAACCATAGTCCATCGGGATCCCAGTCCGGGTTCTTCATCCGGTTTAGGTTTTTCATCATCAGTAACAAGCATGATATCCTCATCTGGGAACTCAAAATTCATAGACTGATAATCGTCCACCGCTTGCTGAGCCAAATGATCAGCTAGCACGCTTCCTTTGATGGCTTTCTGGGTAGTATACTGGATGTCGTACTCCGTTAAGATCATCTGCCATCTCGCTATTCTTCCGGAGAGGGCAGGTCTCTCGAACATGTATTTGATGGGATCCATCCTAGAAATCAACAAAGTGGTATGATTCAACATATACTGTCTTAGTCGGCGAGCAGCCCAGGCCAAAGCACAGCAAGTTCTCTCGAGCAGTGAGTATCTTGTTTCACAGTCGGTAAACTTTTTGCTCAGGTAGTATATGGCATGCTCTTTTCGACCAGACTCGTCATGTTGCCCCAATACACACCCCATTGAATTTTCTAACACGATCAAGTACATGATTAGAGGTCTTCCTTCAACTGGTGGTATCAGAATTGGAGGTTCCTGGAGATATTTCTTGATTTTGTCAAAAGCTTCTTGGCATTCGTCATTCCACATCATCTCTTGATTCTTCCTCAGTAATTTGAAGAGGGGTTTGCAGGTAGCGGTCAAATGGGAGATAAATCGGGCAATGTAGTTCAAGCGTCCCAAGAAACCTCTGACTTCTTTCTCCGTACGGGGAACTGGCATTTCTTGAATAGCTCTCACTTTAGCCGGGTCAACCTCAATTCCTTTACCACTGACAATAAAGCCCAAGAGTTTACCGGATCTTACTCCAAAGGTGCATTTGTTCGGATTCAATCTCAACTTGTACTTCTTCAACCTCTCGAACAATTTGTGTAAATGATCAAGATGTTCTTCTTCAGTATGAGATCTGGCTATCATGTCATCCACATATACTTCTATCTCATGATGGATCATATCATGAAACAAAACCACCATAGCGCGCTGGTATGTTGCTCCTGCATTCTTCAAACCGAATGGCATTACTTTGTAGCAGAAAGTGCCCCATTGCGTCACAAACGTAGTTTTCTCCATGTCTTCAGGTGCCATCTTAATCTGATTATAACCCGAGAATCCATCCATGAAGGAGAATACTTTGTGTTGAGCAGTGTTATCTACCAGGACATCGATGTGCGGGAGTGGAAAGTCATCTTTGGGACTCGCTTTATTCAAATCTCTATAATCTACGCACATTCGCACCTTACCATCCTTCTTCGGCACTGGTACCACATTAGCAACCCATTGAGGATAAGAAGTAACGGCTAGAAAACCGACATTGAATTGTTTCATAACCTCAACTTTGATTTTCTCAGACATTTCAGGACGCATGCGACGAACCTTCTGCTTAACAGGACGACAATCTTTCTTCATCGGCAGCCGATGCACCACTATACCAGTATCCAATCCGGGCATATCTTCATAAGACCAAGCGAAAATCTCTACATAATCATGTAACATCTGAATCAATCTTTCTTTGACACTGTTTTCCAAGCCTGCTCCTATTTTGACTTCTTTCTTGTTTACTTCAGTACCCAGATTTACAGTCTCAACCGACTCCTCGTGTGGCTGTATAGTCCTTTCTTCCTGCAGTAACGGTCTGGCAAGTTCTCCAGGTACTTCACAATCTTCCTCACTTCCATCCTCGGCTTGGTAGATCGGATTTTCAAAGTCATAATGAACAGTAGTAGAACTATTGTTAACAGGATCCAGAGTGGGTATGGATCTGCAATTCGTTACGTGCGTGTGTGTAAGAAAACATAGCTCGTCTGGAAGATGACAGAAAAGATAAAGAGCGCAATATTTGAATGCAAAAAGTCCATTGATTTATTGAATATGAATATGCTTATGAAATGACAAACCCTTAACAAATTAGCTATTGTGCCCCGGGCATAGACACAATGCTTTAAGAAGTTCAATTGTAAACATAAAAAAATTTGCAATACTAAATGGACAATAACAATTACTCCTGACTAAAGGAGATCGGGATAGTGTCTTCAGCCTTCCAATTATTGAGTCCGTCACCAATTGTTAGGTAGATCCAGCTATCCAGGTCGCAATCACTGTCAGCATCTTCTACAGCATTGATTTGATCTTTGACCATCTTTTCAGAGCTAAATCCCAGACCAGATTTATCAGACTGGTAGGGTATGTTGATCAGTTGACCCCAGCCAGTACAGCCACCATCTTCAACCACAGCTTGAGCGTCCTTCAGGGAAACCATGGCAGGAGAAGCTCGAATAACCTCGGGCACAAGGGGAGTTGGCTTAAGGACAGGACTGGGCGGAGGAACCACTTCAAATGACTGAGACGGAGTCTCGAAGAATTCACCATCCATCTCAACATATCTGAAGGTATGCACACTACTGACGATATACTCCTCTTCCCCACACACAGTGACAATCTTACCCTCTATTGGATATCTCAGCTTTTGATGGAGAGACGAAGCTACAGCGCCTGCCCCATGAATCCAAGGGCGCCCCAGCAAGCAGGAATAGGCGGGGCGAATGTTCATTACATGAAAGGTAGTGTTGAAGACTTGAGGTCCTATCTTGATAGGGAGAACAACTTCACCGTGGACAACACCCTTTGCACCATCGTAAGCACACACCACAATGTCACTAGGCTTCAATTCAATGCCTTTACAGTCAAGCTTATCGAGCACGGATTTCGGTAGCACATTCAAAGAAGAGCCATTATCGATCAACACATGAGATAGGGTGATCCCCTTACACTCAATGGAGATATGCAGGGCTTTATTGTGATTCTTCCCTGCTGGTGTCAGGTCAGCATTGGAAAAACCTAAGCCATCGTCAACAGTCAGGTTAGCAACATAGTTTTCGAATTGATCGACGGATGTTTCCTGAGGTACATGAGCAGTCTTCAAGAATTTTATCAAGGCATGGGCATGAGATTCAGAAGATAACAAGAGGGATAACATCGAGATTTTGGAAGGAGTATGCCCTAACTGTTCTACCACATCGAAATCACTCTTGCGGATGATTTTCAGCACTTCTTCCATTTCTCGTTTGGCAACGTCTTCAGTAGTAGTTTCGATCGGTATCTCTGACTAAGAAGGGTTGACTGGTTCCTTTCCTCGGTTTTCGGGAACTGGAGGTGAGATTTCTGGAGAGAAGATCCTTCCGCTTCGAGTAACTTTACTAGTCCCAACAATGTCATTAGAATTAGCAGAATTAACGACTTGCTTTACGCCATGGATGTAAACATCACCTCCATAATTCCACGGAATGGCTTTGCTTGAAGAATACGGTACTGGGCCAGGTGCAGTAATGATTAGGGGGGCTACCTTGGGCTCAGCAATAATCTTCACAGGTACTCTGGGAGCAGTAATCTTTACTGGAACTTTGGACCTTGCAACCACCGATATTTCTTCGACAGTGTCTTCCGCCTTAGAAATCCTTTCGAAGAGAATTGTACGATCGTCCATCAGTCGTTGAATACCATTCCCCAATTTCAGGCAACCATCGGGTCGGAATAGACAGAGATCGCAATTTTCCGCACAACCTGGAAATAAACCAGCTTGCAACAACTTCTTCTTTATGATCGGGAGAGGAGATGTTAAGTCCGCCACTTTGGAAATGTGAGAATCGTCGTCCATAGCATTAACAGTCTTGTCATGGTTAGGCATAGGAGCAGTGATGACATTAGGAGTCTCTGGAGGCTCGAATTCAATTTCCCCAGCGTCGATCATATCCTGAATTTTGTTCTTCAACAACCAACAATCGTTTGTATCATGCCTGGGGCTATCAGAGTGATATGCACACCTGGCATTAGGATTATAACGAGGCGAAGCAGTGTTGACATTCGCAGGAGGACCTCTGAGAGTGATTAAGTTTGCCTTTAGCATACTTTGCAGTGCTTGTGCTAAAGTCATATTGAGCTTGGTAAACTGCCTTCTTGGTCTGTCTTGTCTTTGCTGGAAGTTTTGAGCTGGCGGGGCTGCGATTGTCACTGCTCTAATGGCATGGTCACCATTTTTCTTATTATGATTCTTTTGACCGTACACAGCATTCGATTCATTCTTCCCAGGGTAGGACTTTTTGCTGCTTGTAGAAGTAGCTGCCTGTATCTTTCCACTTCGAATGCCGCTCTCCACCCGTTCACCTGTCAGTATAAGTTCAGTGAAACCAGATGAAGAACTTCCCAGCAGATGGCTGTAGAATGGGCCCGTCAGGGTACCCATGAACAGGTCTACTAATTCTCGTTCAGTCATAGGGGGTTTGACCCTGCCGGCCAAATCTCTCCATTTCTGAGCATACCCTTTGAAGCTTTCTTTAGATCCCATAGCCATATTCTGCAACTGTAGCCGAGTAGGCGCTAGCTCAGAATTATACTGGTACTGTTTATAAAAGGCTGTCACTAAATTAGTCCAGGTGCGGATGTCAGAGCTCTCGAGCTGATAATACCATTCCAACTGCGTGCCAGACAGGCTCTCTTGGAAGAAATGGATCCACAGCTTCCTATCAGTGGTATGCGGCTGAATCTTTCTCACATAAGCCCTTAGATGCATCTGAGGACAAGACGCACCATCGTACTTAGTGAAAGTGGGGATTTTGAATTTGCGAGGAATGGTCACATCGGAGACCAGACCCAAACTTTCGAAATCCAGACCAGGCGCCTTCTGACCCTCCATGGCTAGCATGCGTTCTTCCAGCAATTTGTACTTATCATCTCTTGGAGAGTACTGTTCATTTTCATAATCTTCATCGTCATCCTCAGGGTTGGAAAAATCAGCATTCTCTTCCTCTGAATCATTTTCCGCCCCCTCCTCTGGACCATTCGGGATTCCAAATTTGATTCCCGTAGCCTGTCCTTTACGCCTTCTTCCTGGGTTAATGAAACTCACAGCTTTCTTGTCTTTCCTCTTCTCGACCAAAAGAGCCTTCAGTTCCTCCTGCCCCTTGGATAAGCTTAGCATCATCTCCTTGAATTGAGCATTCTGAGTCTGGAGATCTTTGACAGTTTATTCGAGATCCATTTTTCTGTGCAAGAGGCAGACCGTGAGAATATGGTCCTTCAGAATACCTGTTATGCAATGTTATGTTATGCAATGTTATGTTATACAATGCGATGTATGAAATGTTTCCAAGGACTTTTGGAATTTAACTTTGCGTAAATCACCAACAAGGGAGAAATGTTTATTGCTAATTTTTTTGATCAATGTTCATTACAAAAGGAATAATAATAAAAATACAATGAAAGCTCAAGTCTCCCAGGGGCGACTTCTTTTTGGGCGAAGATATGCATTGAGTCTTCGTTCCTCATGAAGCTGGTTGGTGAGCTCTAATACTTTCTTCCTTTCTGCATTGAACTGAGCTTCGAAAGTATCTCTCTCCTCTCTCAACTGGGTCCAGGATCTTTTCAATTCCTCAACATCGGTAGGCATGTCGGGGTAAGAAATGATCTGGGAAGTACCTCCTTCGACCTCTGATTCAACAATCAATGGTCCGACTGCAAGATATGGCATGACAAGTTCACGAGCTCTGGCGCGTACCCATCTGAGATAAGGCTCCATAGGAATAGAATTTTTCTTTCCTAAAGTGCTTCTCTTCACCATGTCCCAAGCTCGTACAAACCTTTGGCGGAGACCTTGAGAGTCGTTGTCATAGTCAAACACTATACCTTGAATAATCATTTCATGTGGACTATCTCTTCGAGCATACCCAAACTGACGTAGGGCTAAGGCAGGATTATAAGTAATACCTCCTCTTACCCCCATGAGTGGTACATTAGGGAACTCTCCACAACGGTCGATGATGATAACATTTTCTCTGAGGTTAGAACACCACCGGATGTCTGAATGGGAGAGTGCCATTATCCTTTGAGACCATTTCAGATTTTGATCATCTTTCAAGACCGCTTGAGGAAGGTGTGAAATAAACCACCTAGACAACAAAGGTACGCAGCACATGAGAGTCCCTTGCCTCTTCATAGTACGAGTGTGAAGGGAATGCAAGACATCTCCAAGCAAGGTAGGCACAGGGTTATGAGTGAGAAATATCTTAATAGCATTCACGTCTATGAATTGGTCCGGATTAGGGAATAGCACCAAACCATAGATTAGCAATGCTAGAACATCTTCAAAAGCATGAACATTCATAACTTTTAGGAATTCTCGGGCCTTACTTATCAGAAATTTGGCAAGTAAACCTTTCATTCCACTCCTTGTTACCCAATTGGTCTCAATGTCAGACTTTGTCATGTGTAAAGTTGCGGCAACTTCTTCAGCCTTCGGAATCTTTTCCAGACCATTGAAAGGTGTTTGGTCAAGGATAGGTATCCCAAGCAGCTTGGAAAACTCTTCTAATGTGGGTACCAACTGATAGTCTGGGAAAGTGAAACAGTGATGCTTAGGATCGAAGAACTGGAATAGGACTATCATCATATCTTCTTTGAAACCAGTGGTAACCAAGTTGAAAAGAGAACCATGTTTTTTGATGAACTGAGCATGATCGGGAAGTTCTGACACTAAATCCTTGAGTTGAGGAGAGATCGTTACAAGATTGATCCGGATAGTTTTCCTGGAAGCCATAACCTGTTTAACAGAGCAAAGCTAAATCCCTAAGTCCTTGAAATGGTTAGTACAATGCTATGATGTTATGATGTTATGATGTTATGATGCACAAGCGAATCACACAACAATCATTCCTAGGTTTTAAGGCTTGCATGAGTTCCATAGGTAAATACCCTCCCCACTGAAGTTTGGCTGGTTCAACCTGTCCTAGAATAGTAACCGGGTTCTAGAAGGACCTCAAATCATCGACCTTTCTTTAAGTGCACTTCAGTGCAACGCCTAGTGGTTGACCGAAGCTTCCCTAAAGTCCAATCTCAAAGAGTGTAGTATCGAGTATCAACCAACCTCAGTCGGAACCGAAGCCAGTTATCTCACTACTTTCTAATGGCTAGGATGGGTCAATTAGGGTTCTAAAGGTCTGGTTAATGCTTTGATGACACCACGCGAATGCCAAATTTTTCCTCAAGTAAACATGAGGAACATCAGGACATCCAAAGTGTCACATTAACCATAGCTATCATTTTAACCATTCTAGTATACGCCGGATAGTCGCGATGATCTATTGCCACTTACCTAAGGTACACTAGATCCGGGTGTAGGATCTTTCACTCAAACAATCCCTTAAAAGAAGGAACAATCCGAAAACATAAATGATTTGATTTTTTTTTTTTAAGATGACCTCTCTTTGTAGTCCCCAGCAGAGTCGCCAGTTCTGTCATACGGTGAACTGACTTTATTGTGTTTTTAATCGCAATGTCGCGGTTAGCAAGAGTCGCCACCGACTTTTCTTTTATCCCATAAGGAAAGGTGGAAAAGCACAGGAAAGACCTTAATTTAGATTCTTAAGTTCGGGAGGTACGTTATACAAAGGGAAGGTGTTAGCACCCTTTGTATCCATGGTGATCCATGGGCTCTTAATTGCTCAATCATTTATGTTTTCTTTGGTTGAAAAAGTGTTTGAGAAAGGTATGGAAGGTATATGGAAAAAGAGAATTTAACTTTGTAATGATTCTTGAATGAATGTATACAAAGTGGTTATCTCGTTTAGTTTTTTTTTGAAAGTTGTTAGAAAAATATAACTCGGCAATGATCCTAGTACGGATGTATGCTAAGTGGTGATTTTCTAAAAAAAAGGGGGATGTTGTGTAATGTGTGAGGTGTGAAGAGTATTTTTTAGGTTATGAATGAGCAATTAAGGGTTATACCTGTCCGAGGTCTTTCCGGGCATTTCCTATCCTTATGAGGGTAAAACTGTCTTTACTATAGAGAAGTAAGCAGTTTTATCCTTTGGATGTAGAAGGGTCATCGTAGGGTCATCGGCTGGTCATTGAAGGCAACAATTGTGAGGATACCTTAGCATTCGAAGGGACTATCATCATTTAACCGTAGGCTGCACCGAAGGGTCATCGAGGGACAAAATCGTATTTTTGAAGGCAACATCCGAGGGACCATGATTTATTTTTTTGATGATTTAACCGAAGGGTCTTTGCTAAGGGTATCCCCATATTCGCGGGACATTACCGTATTACGTAATCGGGGGTAACAAAGAGAGAGATCCGATATTATTTATTTAAAGTCCATATTTTAAAGTTAATTAGGTGATTAGGGTGAATCTCCGCATTAAAATCAATACATCAACAATAATACATTAAAAGTACTACATTAAAATTAATTGAGTAATCCAGAATGAATTTCCATAAGGGTATCCTACGCATAAGGTGGAACACCTGGCCAGCCGTTTCTTCGAGAATATGTAGCCT